>NC_051160.1:94378594-94697879 GCF_013339745.2 Dermacentor silvarum
CTTCGACCGTCAGCGACCTCGCCCCCAAAGATCGCCTCAGTTAGTTTTCCCAGCGGGGACTGGTCGACCGCTCGGG
Organism: Dermacentor silvarum; assembly: GCF_013339745.2. Lineage (NCBI taxonomy): Eukaryota > Metazoa > Arthropoda > Arachnida > Ixodida > Ixodidae > Dermacentor > Dermacentor silvarum. The sequence goes on from NC_051160.1 coordinate 94,378,671, forward strand.
TGAATTCCGCTGGGGCGGAGCTGAAAATCGTCTTGGAGACGGCGATTGCGACTGCCGCCTGGCAGGCAGTGGCAAGCGCTGCTGAGAGAGGTAGTCCTCAATGTCCCGGGGTCGCCGGCCGTATCGGGGCGGCGGCGAGTATGTGGAAAAACCGCGAATACCAAGGCGCCGGTATGGGCACTGGCTGTACAGGTGGTCATCTTCATCGCAGTGGAAGCACAGAGGCCGATGATCGGGTGTGCGCCAAACATCCGACTTCCCAGGAGGCGGGCGTCTGTCGTCGACGTTGTGAACCGCTTGCTCCGAATGGTGGGCAAATGGAGCGGCATGAACAACGGGCGGCATTGTGTACCCAGCGTCGTAGTACGGTATCGGCTGCGCCGACTGAACTGACACCGTAGGAGGAGCACGAACTAACAGCGGCGGAGAGGAAGCAGGGCGCTTGAGGGCTTCCGCGTAGGTCGCACGGGGGTATTCAGGAGGTACTGGCGCGGCGTTAGCAGGAGGCAAGGTGTCACGGAGCGCTTGGTGCAGTTCGTCCTTTATAATGCTTGCTATGGAGTTTACCGTAGGTTGCGGTGTTACGGCGGCCTTTTGCAACTCTTCACGCACTACAGAGCGGATGAGTTCTCGCAGAGAGTCACCGTTGCTGCCTATGGCCACGAAAATGTCAGCAGTAGACATGCTGTTCGCTTGCCGCTCACATAGGTTCGAGCGATGCAAAAGCATCTTTTCCATGGTCACGGCCTCGGACAATAACTCCGCTACCGTCTTCGGAAGGGCTCCGTACGAGGCCAGCGAAGAGTTGCTCCTTGATCCCGCGCATCAGATGACGTAACTTCTTCTCCTCCGTCATCCTTGGATCCGCTCGTCGGAAGAGGCGCGTCATGTCTTCGACGTACGTGGTCACAGTTTCGTTTGGCAACTGGACGCAGGCCTGAATCCCTCGTTCCGCTCGTTCGTGGCGATCAGCACTGGTGTAGGTCTCCAACAGCTGCCGAGAAAACTCGCGCCACGACGTCAGTTGCTCCTCGCGGTTCTGAAACCACGTACGCGCGCCATCCTCCAGGTAGAAGTAGACGTGCCTGAGTTTTTCCATTTCGTTCCATTCGTTCACGGAGGCCACGCGCTCGAAGTCTACCATCCAGTCTTCGACGTCTTCGAACACTGTGCCATGAAACGTCTTCGGGATCCGTGGGCTCTCAAGTGTGTACCGGTTCGTCATCATGCTTCCCGTACCAGTTGGGGCGGTTTGAAGGGAAGCGCTGGTCATACCGGTTGATGTGGAGGGAACTATAGCGTTGACGACTTCTGGAGACAGTCCCCTGATCCTGCGGCTGGCCCGATGCACGGGAGTGTCGACAGGCACTGGATTCGTAGCGCGGATCCTTGGAGGGGTCTGCAACATCCGTGAAGACGCTTACCCAGCACGTCCACCAGTTTGTCACGAGCCTCGAGAAGTAGTCCTGAAGGTTTAATAAACGTAGAACAGCTGGCTCTTGGAAGACGCGACCGTCGGAGCTGGCTCGAGCAGAGAAGGAGCGCGCGGTCTTCTTTCTTCGCTTGGCCTCGACCCACTCTTTCCCTCGACCCACTCTTTCCCTCGACCCACTACCTACAGGTGGCAATATAAGCTCACAAATGCGCCACATGAGCATACTCACTGCATTCAGTGGCATCCCAAACCTCACGAAAGCTACACTGACCCTTTTTTTTCTTCGAATATCATATTCGCTGGGTAACGATCCTCGGCTACTGATTGCCATCACGAGCGAGAACAGGGCCGGTATTTTCTAGCGATGCCTTTTGACTTATTCTGTACTGCCACGTACACACTAGCGGAAAAACGCGCGCGGCACGCCGCCGGCGGCAAGACGCGCGCCGCGAAAGCAGCCGCGAAACGGGTTTTTCTTGCCGCGGCAGGGATCGCCCCTGGACCGATTTCTTGCGGTTTGCCGCGTGCCGCGAATGAAGGAGACCAATGAGAGCGGCCCGCTTCCGTGACGTGCGCGCGGGAAACTGGTACCATGCGGACCCGCCCGACCACTTGTTTCTCGTTTCGCACTATCATCTGCACGCGTGAGCTCCCGGATAGTTCGAGAAGGGGAGAGGAGTCTAGTCTGTCACGTAATTGCCGCAGCGGCGCGCCGCCGGTTGGTGTGGCCGCCCTGCCGCTGCTGCGATTTGCCGCCGGCGGTGCGCCGCGCGCGTTTTGCCGCTAGTGTGTACGTGCCAGACTAGTCTTATCATCCACCGCTCACGGCCGGCTGATCCCGTTGATAACGCGAGCGGACCGTCGCTCTGGCCACTGACAAAGCGCGATAAGCGCGAAAAGGCATTAGCACCGGAAAGGCATCGCTACAAAATACCGGCACAGTACAGCCACGAAGTATGGAAGCGCAGGGCCGCGATTTTGTAGCGATGCCTTATGACTTATTCTACTCTAGTCTTATCATGCACCGCTCACGGCCGGCTGATCCCGTTGATCGAGTGGACCGTCGCTCCGACCACCGACAAAGCGCGATAAGCTCGAAAAGGCATTATTACCGGAAAGGCATCGCTACAAGATACCGACCCAGGTGCGCTTATTGCAGTGTGCGGCGATATGCAATGTTTCCTGAGGAACTCATTCAGGCAACGACTGGCTTGCGCTATATATACACTTCCACAGGAAAGCAGAATTCTGCTAACTACCCCCGTCTGACACTGAACAATTTTATCTCTATGGTTCACAATGCAATCGGGTGACATTCTGTAGCGGGGATCGGTTAGCTTGCTTAGTCCGGACAGCTTCAGGGGGGCGGAAATTATGACCTTCACATTCGCTTGTTCGGCTACCTTCTTAAAGTTGTGTGAAACCCGACGAATGTATGGAATTACCATTGCTCCTTCTTTCTTCTTTGGTTCTTTGCATCGCTGGTTAAATTTGTTACAAGGCATCTCAGCCTTGCTTTTAACTTTTCCCACGGAAACGTGCTCACGAATCTCAAGCACGAACAGCAAAGCCACGTGCGCTTTCTCCTGATACAATCTTACTGGCAGAACGTCTACCCTGTTTGTTGGAGGGTAACAAACACAGAGTTGGCTTACAGGTAAGATGCCTCTTTAGGAATAGGTTGATGAAAGAAAGCAATTCTGGGCGAGTCTTTGTTGGTTTAACCACGTACTTCCTAAGCGAAGGGTTATGGTAATGTATTCGGAAATTTTAGCGTTTAAATGCCAGGATACTTGGCTTTCTTGGGCACTTGTCTTCTTGGAAGTCTTCTTGGAAAGCTGACGAAAGAGCCCGTTGTATTAGAAATCAACTTGGTCGATGTATTTTGTGGGACGAGTGTCAGTGTTTCCCCAAATTCCTGCGTTACCATATCACTCAAAGCAGTAGCCACGAGCAAGCCTCGTCTGTGTTCCTTTCTTATCCGCAATAAAATTCCCCTGACAGCCTTCCGATCACTTTTCTGGATCTTCCGCCCGTCTTTTCGCCATGGGACTCGCATCTGCAAGATTCTCAAATCAGAATGGTCGAGGCAACCCAGGCTCCAAAGCACTCTCCTAGAACTTCAGCTGCGGATATCTCTGGACGAATCACGTGCAACACGTGCAAGATATAAGCACCACAGATTAGCGAACCAGCCCATCGAGTGGTTGTGGCAAATCACACTGCTCAGCTTCCAAAGAAGAGACCAGCATAGCCAAGTATTCTCGCCTGGAAGCGCTCAAATCTCCGAAGACATCCCTAGCACCCTTCGCTAATGACTCAAATACGCGGTTCAAACAACAAAGATTCGGCAGGAACTGCTTTCTATGATGAGAGAAGGGTCGATCCTCGTCCCACCATATGAAAGTGAACGCTGTATCAGCAGTGGTGTAGACGCCGTGACGAAGTGCATGCTGGCTTCTTTTTGCCAGCCTATTCCTAGAGTGGCCTCTTACTTGAAAGCCAACTCTTTGTGTTTATTAGCCTTCTACAAAGAAGAGGTATTCGCTGTTCTACCTGTATTTTTGTAGCAGCAGAAAGCGCGCGAGAATCTGCTGTCTGTAATTGACATTCATGGGCAGGCTTCCCTGGGAAAATGGAATGCGATGCTAAGAAGTTTCGCAACAACGTTAACCCGTCCAAGATAACTGAAAGCTTAGGCAAATGTAAGAACAGTGCTTTATAAATATTCTTTAGCGCAAAAACCCATAAGCTAAATTGCCGTCTAAGAGTAATTGTATCCCAGAAAGACACTTGGCCGAAGAAACTAGCCATTCTACTGCAAATGTCAGACGGGGATAGTTCGCAGAATTCCGCTCTGCTGTAGAAGTGTGTATATAGCGCAAGCAGGTCGTTGCGTGAATGAGTGGCTCAGGGAACACTGTAATAATGCCAAGAACGGAACTAACAGACATATCGCGGCGCATTGCAATAAGCGCACCTGTACTTCCGTATTTGGTGCCTGCACTGTTCTCGCTCCTAATGACAGCCAATGGCCGAGGATCGTTATTCAGGCGAATATGATATGTGAAGAAAAAGAAAAAATGTGTCCGTGTAGCTTCCGTGATGTTGACGGAAAAATATCTTTGATTTCTGGTTGCCACTTGAGTGCCCTGAGCATGCTCAAGTGGCGCATTTGTGTGCTTATATGTATATATATATATATATATATATATATATATATGACGACAGGATTCGTATAAATCAGTTGGAAGTGCGCACTATGTGTGTCTCGTCCTTTCTTCCGTCCTTGTATCACAGGCGCACTTACACACCTGCAACGATTGTCTGAACCCTTGAAACATACATATTTACTGTGCTTGTGATAGAACAAACGTTAGGATAGAACTTTATGGTAATTATGTGTTTGATGGTTTTAATGGTTGGGGAAGTTACTTGGAGGTCGCTTAAACTTCGCCTTTAAGAGCAGTACGCGATAGCGTTGTCGGGACCCGTTCGCATACGGCAAGTAGGCTTCATTCACTTCAACACCGAACGTGGGAAAGCCAGCTTACAAAGACCAAACTTACATCGATCCCCTTATAGTTGGCTTCACTTTTAAACTGAAATGCATTGCTAGAAAGACGTTTTTCTAGGCGCAATATAAGTATTCTTCTATTAAAATGTGAAGGCCCTCGCACCTTTATTTATTATTTTATTATTTGTTTGCTATTGCCCCTACGCGCGCAGGTCTGGTAGAAATTTTTTAGTTTCCTCGTAGCAGAATTAGGTTTTCTCGTACATTCAAATTACAATCCGATGGCGAATCCAGACGCCGAATCGTAAAGTCGTACTTTACCATTTTTCTGACGGATATCAGTGTGAGAAATTCAATTTTTGTTCTCCAAAACCTTGCACGACGTGGAGGGCCTGCCCGGTCGGTGTGGTGGGAATATTTTATCCGCCCCCTTGATTACACGTCGGTTGCCGACGCCGGATTTTCTGCGACATGGGGCCCTAAACGCTATCGCGTTAAAATTCTGCCCGCCAAAGCGCATAAACCACATCTGCAAGCAGATTTTGTTTGCAGAGCAAGATCATCGCGTTCAGCCATAGCAACGCGTTTTTTTAAATAGAATTACTGTAGTTATCTTTGTTGTATAGGAAAGAAGATGAGGATGGTGGCGCGGGGACACTAAATAAAGAAGATGATGTTCAGGCATCAGATGCATCGTTCCTCTGTGTTTTAAATACAACATATTGGCGACGAGGATGGGATTCGAACCCACGCGGGCAAAGCCCGCTCCCGTGCTCACGTTGGTTTCGACGGGAATTCAGGGCGCAGGCTCCTTTCCCAAGCGTATCACCCCTGAAGCAAGCCGATGGCCAGGCCGGGGTACGCTTGTACCCTTTTGAACCAGTGGGTGCTCGGCGGCGGTGGGAATCGAACCCACAGCCTTCCGCAGCCGAGGCGGGCGTTCTACCACTAGACCACGGCTGCGGGAGGCTCACGTTGGTTTCGACGGGAATTCAGGGCGCAGGCTCCTTTCCCAAGCGTATCACCCCTGAAGCAAGCCGAACGCCAGGCCGGGGTACGCTTGTGCCCTTTTGAACCAGTGGGTGCCGCTCGGTCGGGTTGTCTGTACTTATTTCAATCAATTAATCAAATTCTGTTCTGTTATGGGCCTACACCACACGCAATAATGATTATGCACAAGGCACACCGTATAGTAATGGACTCTGGAATATTTTGCGCACCTGGTGTTCTCTAACGTGCAGCCATAGCACACTAGGTCAGCGTTTTTTGCATTCCAACTCCATGGGAATGCGGCCGCGGCCGCCGGGACCGAACCCTCGACCTCGAGCTCAGTAGCGCAGCGCAACATAAACCGAGGTACCGCGGCGGGCGTCGGCACTCATTAGCTGCCCGATAGCGTTAGCCACATCTTCGACTATAGAAGATATACTCAAATGGTCTTAATAGCTAGATAAAGCTGCTTTCTTAAAATCCGAGCATCGTTGATTGGCAACGCCTGGGCGGTAGATTCATATACAGTGTCCGCGTCTCGAACGTAAACGAACACCGTGTAACATAGTTTCGTTCTTGTCTCACAGTAATATATCAGAGTTTTGTGAAACGACCGGTCACATTTACCATAAAGCTTACCGCCTCCAACTGCAGCGTAGTTTCTGTTGTATTTACAATTTTAAAGACATGCTCCTTCAAGCAAATAAACGACTATAAGAAAATTTAAACGTACGTCGCGTGCAGATTAATAATGCCTGAGCATTCTTTGGCGAGTGCCCCAGCAAAATCGGTCCGTCCCGTGACGCCTTATATCTACAAAATAAATGCATAGTTGGTCAAGTTGACACATGTAATCGTTATGATAGTGCAATAGTAGACGATTGGTAGGATAAAAAAAGATAACTGGTGACGTCGCCGTCACCGTGTCGGAAAAGGAGAATAAAAAAAGGAAATCGAAAAAAGAATGAAACCTGTGGTGCGACATAAAGAGAAAATTGGTTGCGACGGCGTTTCGGCTCAGTGGATGCGACATATGGGCAAAATAAATCCATAATTGGTCAAGTTAACCCATGTAATTGTTATACTTGTCTAATATCAGATAAATAGTAGTGATGTGTGTGATGTGTAAGCTAGCTAAATAAGTAAGCAATAACGAAGTAGCAGCCGAGCCAAAGAATGCTTATGCATTAGTAGAAAAAAGTTGCAGTGGCTTAGCTCGGCTATGCCAGGATATACGTAGCGTTAGCAAAGGTTCAGCTGATTATTCTTAGCTTTCCTGGTTGTCTCCTACGCTCAACCGCTAATTGCCAGGCAACTACTTCGGGATCCGATGAGTCAAGCTTCTCCGTTCTTCTGCGCTGTTGAGCAGCATTTGCGCTCTCCTTCTCCATGGCTATACACCTTTTCACTGTAGCCTTCCTGGACGCCGCCATAGCGCCAGATAGCTCACCGCTAGCGACATCTTGCGGCGGACCCATCTTGGGCTGTTTGCTCTCCGGTCTTTCCGTCGATACGCGTACATTCGTCTCATCGTACGTCCTCAAGTTCTCGTGTTCGTTTTGTGTAAGCTTTGCGGAGACGTTAGTTCGGTTTGTTTGTGAACCTCTGAGCTTACCTCACTAACAGGACGGTCGGCATCGAGTGCTTTGCAATTTGTGGTGTCTGTGCATGAGTGGTGCGCGCTCCACGGCCGCGGTTACGTTCCGATGGCCGGTGTTTCGTCTAAGGAGCCCGTGGACTTGGGAGGTAAGTTCACTCAACATGTTTCTGATTTAATTCACCGCGTTAATGTTCACAACAACGCTATAGTGACAATTCTCACAGCGAGCACGATGAAGTAGCACTTTTTGCTCGTCAAATGCCACTACAACGCTGCCGTGCCGCTGTCGGAAAATTGTTCACCTAGCTGCAGTAAATGTGGCACCGCACTAGCGCTGCACTTGAAAGCTATCGCTCGCAGTTTCTTCGTGCGAGCAGTTCGCTGTAGCTGTACTGCATTGACGTCGTGCTTGTCCTGCTTTTCAACGTGGTAAAAGTCGGTGGTCCGTTGAAGCTAATCGAGAAACCTCGCTATTGACTCGTCGCGATATGCTGTCGCATGAGGCCGATATGCGCCTACATATTTTTTGTTGACATCAAAAATGATTAATTGCGTGGGCGCCAACAATCTGGGTAGAACTACTTAAGCTCAGTCATCACCACCTAGACTTTCCTGGGTGGTGTTGGCTCGGTGCCTAGGGAAGGCATGCGACTGCCTGCAGTCTCGATTGACGGATCGTGAATGCATAGATCCGGATGGAGCAAAATCGCTGTCGGTGTGTCCGTGCGAGAATTATGCAGTAATTGATGGCATATTGTGGACTTATCGTTGTGAGCAGCCGTAGTATCTTAGAAGGCTTAGAAGGTAGGCTGTCGCGCTGCTGAGATCGTACACGCGGGTTCAATTATCGGCCACGCCTACCGCAAGTTGAAGTGGGCGAAATGCGAGAACACACGCGTATCCACAGTTTGGTGGTTAAAATTAATCTGGTGTTCCCGACTAGGTTGTGCCGCATATCATGGTTTTCTCGAATACAATCTCATAATTACATCAGGTGTCATTGCTCTCCTTGACTTAATTATTTTCCACTTTCGGTAAAAAATAATTTATTCACGCTAATTGTTACCCATCCGAGGAAACCAATAACCCTTTTGCTAACTTTTTTTTTTTTAGGCGGCCGCAGTTATGACCATCCTTGCATGGTGAAGAGATGGCTGGACGACATGCGAGAGTGGCCTGCTGTGAGAGTCCCCGACATAATTTTTTACTTGTTAAATTCCAAGGCATGCGACCTGCAGGCTGTGAAGAATTACAGGTCGCTGGAATCCTACAACTATCTCCAGAGCGGTTGGGTCGGCAAGTTGTTGGTCCACCGCATTGACCAGGCGAATCATCGGCACGGGGTTTAGATCGGTGCGCTTGCCGTCAACAAAATGCGCAGAACATACACGTGATGAAGGCAACGGCACAAAATCTTTTCTGTTGACTGCGGCGACCCACTGTCTTTTCAAATCGGCGTCAGCGGGAAACCGATGCAGCAAATACACGTTGCATCCGCACACCTCTTGCAACACGTTGTGCGTGCCGCAGAGCTCTTTTCTTGCAGCGTTCCTCTTCTTCTGGTTATAACTGCAGCCGTAAACAACGCAGTGATGCCCTGTTGATAAACTGTTCTTGAACGACATTTCAATGTTTCACAAAAACAGCAAAACAGCGCACGCATTGAAGAGCCACCACATAACGTGAACGGGGAACACGCTCCAGCAACAGCCCAGAGGAAGGAGGCGTTGCCCACAAGCCTGCTACTCTCGTCACCAGGCGGCAAAAATCGGCTTGCGGCTCGCTGGTTCGAGAGTGCCGCTGGAAAAGTGTATACCACACTGGCAAACGCCAGTCAGAAGCGCAGCGGCTCCAGCGCAGTGTCAGACGGCGACTGCACAGCGAGCGCACGCCGGCGCCCGTGCGTCTACCACGGCTACGACGTCACTCCTCTGGAATGCGCAGACCGGCGGCGGTGAGTCGCGCGCGGCGGCGGTGGAGTGCGCGAGAGGTGCCGGCTCCGGTGGCTCCGGTGCGCAAGCCGTGTGACATCACTGATGCTTGCGCATGCGCAGCACGACTCTTGATGTGCCGCGCGAAACGGGCTTGGCTAGGCCAGTGTAGCTAACGCTACAAAATATCAGAATTTCTGTAGCATTTTTTCCTCCGCCAAGGCAGTGCTGATATTTAAACATGTGATCATCCCCGCTTCCATATGCCAGGCGTCGTAATTCAGAAATGTTGAGCTGGATTTTTTATGCGCAACGCCATTGAAAAGAAGAAAAATATTTGCGCCCTTGTATGTCGTCCACCGAGAACTGAAAACCAATGCGTAACAGCGCTTTGCATATAGCTGGCGCGTATTATCAAATGGAAACTTTCAAAAGACGTGGTTCACATACAAAGAATGAACTTTTCCACCGACTCAGTATTGGCGAACGTTTAGTAGCAGAATATACTCTTAATGGCTTTCCGCCACTGCTTCCACAAACCTCTAGTTCACTAAATGCCAACTGGAACATGCCGTCCCACCATGCTCAAGTATCCCTCGCGAACTACAAGTAATATGGCGGCAAGGAAACTACCGGAAAGTGCGTGCATGCCCAGTAGGCGTGGTGAGATCGGTCAATTGAGCCACGAGTTGAACGATCTACTGTCCCATCTCTTTCATCTAGCTCGTAGGGCTGCTTTGAATTCCACAGATATCAAAGCCTTCACGAAGAAACACATACCTCTTCATGTTACAGTTCAACGCGTACGCACAGCAACGTTTTGAATAGCAGGCAGTGGTGAGATCAACAGTTTTTAACAGTGGAGCTGTTTAAGCTCTTGGTTGCGCCCCGTAGTGCGAACAAAAACTGCTCTTGGCGATGACGTCACCGCGCATTGCCTAGCAACCACATTGCGGAGCGGCGTGTGGTTCGCCTCCTCTCCGTGCCTTGCACATTTTGCTTGACATAGGACGTTAAGAAGAGGGAAGGAGAGCATGCACGCGGCGCGCGCTATGCTCGGGAGAGAGAAAGAGAAAATGAGAGCGTGAGAGGGAGAGAGAAATTGTAGCAGCACCAACGAGGCAACACGCAAGGCTACTGTCGACGCGGTCCGCGTTTCCTCGTTTCCGCGCGTTCGCGCTGAACGAGTGCGGTGTCGTGACTGCAGCCGGCGCCTCTGGCGGCGGCTCGGCAGGTTTCGACCAGCCACGCCCCGGCAAGTGTGGAGGCGCAGCTTGGCCGTGGCACCACCGGGGAGATAAAGCTCGGAGCCGCCGCGACAGCGGCAGAACTCTCGTTGACTCTGTGGAGAGGTGACATGTAGCCTTGACATGGGACGACCAAAGAAGATCCGGGCACCCGAAGAAGAAGCCGCTCATCTTGAAGCGCGTCGTGCGGCCAAGCGAGAATCTGCGCGTCGGCGATGAGCCGATTCGGAATACCGTGCCTAGCAACACTTAGCATTTAACAAAACTTAGCCAAGCCTAGTAAAACCTGGAAGAAGCTACGTCGATCAGCAGCTCCGCTGTTTACTCCATCCTTGCACCACTAGTGCAAGCTGGCCACGTTTTCTTTATTTTTTCATCGTTGTGTTTGTGTAGGAGAACGGCATGCGATTATCCAATTGCTAGCTGGTAAAGCCAATTCTATGATAGGGATAGCCTTCCTGGAATAGGTTCATCTCCAACGGAATGAAAATAATATCCTCCTTGCCGAAGAGGTGGCACGATTCCTCCCACCAATTTGACCAATTGGCTTTCTGCATAGTCCTTTCTGTATTGTATAGTACAAGTTAACGGCCGCACAAACAACGATGGAACAAGAAATGTTAGGCCTAACGTTAAGGTAACAGGTAGAGAGCGGTGTGGATCAAAAACGAACGGGTGTAGCCGATATTTCAATTGACATTAAAGGGACACTAAAGGCGGCTACAAACAGAGCCAAGACAGAGCCGACGACAGTGCGAATGTCCTAGCGAAAGCGGAAGGAAAGGCTGCGCCGAATTGTAAACATGTTGAACGTCGACGCTCGTCGCAATGGGCCTTGTTGACGACACTGATAACAGCACACTGGATCGCGATGCTTGATTTCAGCGATTTAAACTCCGATGAGCGTGACATGCTGCTGAGGGCTCGCACTGCCGGGGTCGTTGCATACTACGACGGCGGCCTCGACATCCGCTTTTCCGAGCGCGAAAGCAGCGAGGACTCCAGCAATGCGACGTCGGGCGAGGAAACTGGTCACCGTCTGGACGTGCCGTCGCGCGGACAGTTCGGGCATCCCGCGACATCACATGGACGTGGCATGCTCTACTGCTTGCAATTTCAAGTGCGAGTTTAGCGAGCCAGCGACACCTCCGCAGCACTACGCGATAACGGAAACTACTGAAACTCGAAAGCGCGCGGCGGAGAGTCGAGCGAAAACAAAACCTTTACACCGTCCGTGTCGTTATCAAGGGTAACGCAAAAAAGTTATTTTTTCTAAGAATCTAATAAAAGCATTTTCTTCCGTATTATAATTCAACAAAATTATCTTTTTAATTCGAGTGGTTGAGTACTAGCGAGAATTTTTTTGAGGAGTCCCTTCGTCATCGGGTAAGTACCTGAATGTCCGTGATCGTGTCCTGCATTTACCCGCAATTTCTAGATTACTAAAGCTCTGTCCAAGATTATATTGACGCCTTCAACGTTCTAGAGCATTACTCTATAGCTTTAGCTTGACTTTTTATTTGCCTTTAGTGTCCCTTTAAAACAAATGGAGCTTAGCAGGCCATGTAATGCGTAGCAGGTATAACCGGAGGACCATTAGAATTGCAGAATGGATACCAAGAGAAGGGAAGCGCAGTCGAGGGCGGCAGAAAACTTGGTCAGGTGATGAAGTTTGGACATTTGCAGGCACAAATTGGAAACAGCTAGCGTAAGACAGGGGTAATTGGAAATCGCAGGGAGAGGCCTTCGTCCTGCAGTGGAGATAAATATAGGTTGATGATGACCATGATAGTCCTTGCAGAGCGGTTGGTATTTTTATTACGCTCTTCATGCATGAATCATCCCCTTTGCATCCCCAACAGGTCGACACATAAAAACCAGATTCTTGCATTTTACGTACCGAAACCACGATCTGATTATGAGGCCCACCCTAGTAGGTAACTCCGGATTATTTTGACCAACTGGGCTTCCTTAACGTGTAACTCAACGCACGGAACACGAGTGTTCTTGCATTTCGCCCCCATTGAAATGCCGCTGCCGAGGCCGTGATTTGATCTCGCGCCCTTGGGATTAGCAGTGTTACGCCTTAACTATGACGCCACCACGGCGGGTTACATCGACATATCGACGTCATCGAAAGCACGTTCTTACTTGCTTACCTTCGGGCACTTGTACAACAAGTTGATAAGAGTCGCCCGGCATAATGCCAGGTTGTCCAAACCCATGGCTGACGTCGTTCCCAAGATCTGCTTCAGGCGTGATGTGGGGAACGGGCCCATAGCCGTCACTCCGAATTCATAATCCAAGCGCAGGTCATGATAAAGGACGACGGTAGTGACGGCAGGAAACCATGCTACCAAGTCGCAGATTTTATTTCTGTGTACGTGAGAACAAAAATACGCCCATTCATGAGCATTCTGTCACATAAAAAGCCTACTAAACTATATACCTTCCAACGAGGATCGGATAGCACCGGCGATTTTTCATCTTAAATTGATTCGTTGCTCCTAACATATGCAGCACAGGTTCCAGTGTAGGTAAGAGGAGACAAATTTTTTTTCTAAGAATTAATAATGGAAGCACTACTGTAGAACAGAGTACAAAATGATGGATAACTTACAGCGCGGTTTAAAGCGAAATTTGGTGCCAATTTCCCTTAATTGTTAAGCTCGTCGCCGAAAACTAAAATCGTGCACACGTGTTTTGGAACTTCTCCCTATTGTTTGTGCTAATCAGTGATAAAGGGTTCTGTAGTATGTTTGACAAAATATTTGAGCTAAAAATCAGCGAAGGAAGCCTGATGGAACTGGTTGAGAATATGTCTCGTGCTTTCTGGCTGAGCAATTGTGCTTTCAAAGTGGTTCTAACTGAAGCTTGCTGGAAACTTGAAGCTGCAGCTCAACCCCAAGACACAATTTGGCAGCGTCCTCAGAGTGTGACAGAACGCCTCGTGGAAAATCTGCGAAACTGTAACGGACTCTAGAAAGCTGAAGGATATTCATTCGTATTAACTCCCATCTTTTTGGAACGTGAACGCGAGTGTGGCAGCCGCACTTTGCTGTCGCACGCATTGTCTTTAAGGAAGAGCGTGGGCTCAGTGCCGAGATGCGAGATACCACAACTTACTGTGACGGATCACGTGTTGGGCCGACTGCCTGGGCTTCAACTGTGTTGCGAAAAGCTCCCACCTAGTTCTTTGCTTTCTCAATGGCTACGGCTCACCTCTGTGACGAACCCATCGTGCCACGGAGCTGACAATCGTGCCAAGTTCGTCAAGCTATCGCTCGGATAGCGGTAACAATTTGTTCAGTACAGTGTTTCTAGTGCGCATGAAATGTCATTGAAGACGCCCACGTGCATAGGTATCTGTGCTTGTGTTCGGCGCTTTATGCGCACAGACGCAGAGGCGTCTGTGCCCAGTCTACACCTCCCTGGTTACGGCTCTGATTGGGATTAAAGAAGGTGTGTCTTGGATAAATCAACCAGCGAGTTCACAATAGCTATGCCAGGAAGGGAGGAAAAGCCGGGTGTCGTAATGTAGAGAGGCATGCGACAGAAGAAGAGGTGTTGCTGGCGCGCAGCCACGCGCGGCCGAAGCGCTGGGCTGCGCAATGCTGTCTATTGCACCGCACTCTAAAGCAGATGTATCAAAATGGTAGCTGTCGTTCTATCAGGTTTAAACGTCCGTTCATGGCGTGAGAGTAATAAACGATGGTCAGGCTAAATTGAGTCTTATGTCAAAAGCAGCATGACACGTTATCGCGATAGCTGTGGCGTATATTGCCGAGCAGCTGTTTGTGTTTCGTCTTCTTTTTTCTCTCTCTCAAAATGTTTTCCTTTGCGCAAGCTTCGAGGGAAGGGCTTCATTCATTTGCGTTCCTTTGTGTTTGGCGCTGTTTTTTTTTTTTTTGCCAGCACGGAATACCAACTCACCCAGTATTTTGTACTTCTAAGGCTGAGGAACCTGGGCGGAGTTGCCGCCACCGTGTATTGCACCGTGGATCAAGCTCATCTCCTGCTCTAACCTCTTGCTGTTCGATGAAATGCTTCACGGCTGTCTTGTGAATCTCTTTTGTGTGCTTGCTCTCTCCATATTCATATTTATCAAGAGAGTTCGTCAAAAGACAGGCATCCTGTCGTTGAGCCTTTTGGCCTGAGTGGTTCTGGTCAAAGAGGGCAAAGAGTGGTTTCGCCCTGAGTCGGTTCACGCCGAAAAACCAGGAGATGAGGTCGAAGCAGTGGCTGCTCTTAGATCAATAATTTCCCAACGCGCACGTAAATATTCACGTAACTAAATGCAATATAAGCTTAAAATGGAAGATGTCTGCGGATACTTTGCACACGACCAGAAGTAGCGACTACATCTGCGTTAAATATGTATTTTTCAAAGCGACAAAGAAAACATCTCACTATAGCCGGAGAAGCGTAGCGTTCATAGCAGCAGTAGAGTAATGGACTATTATACAAAGACTTGTACTTTAAAACGCAATATTACTTGCACTAAACATTCTCTTCCCAACTAAACAAGCGCTGCGTCATGCGCCTATAATACGCAAGTGAACGCCGCTCACTCGATGAGTGTGACTAGTCGCCGCCAAAAAGGTGGCATGATGACGAGCGCAGACAGTGGAAAAGCGTGCGTGCATGAAAGAGGCGAGCGTTCCACACTGCCGTTCCCTTTAAAGCGTCAACTGTGCCATGTCTTCAAATCTGAGCAGATCAGGTTTCGTCTAAAAATGGGCGCGGGAAGACAACGCTTATGAAGATGCCAGCCTGCTCGGTTGACCCCTGCCTGCTCACCCTTCCCCATGGCCCACACAGCAGATCGTCTCACCCCCAACAGGTGGCGTGAGGATGCCAGTGTGCTTGGCCACGAAGGTTTGATCACGTGGCCTCCAAAGTGGGCGCGCTGGCAGTGTGCTCGGTGGTTACGCCAGCCTGTTCGGTTTGCCATCATATGCTTGTCCTCGCAGACGCAGGAGATCACAAGACTCGCAACACACGGCGCTCGGGACTTGCAAGTGCCTTTGCGAACCCGCGCCTCCAATGATCGTATAATTGCTGTCGGAATAAAACCACTAGTTGTTTTCTTGTGTTTTTCGCTGTTTCTTCTGTTTTTCGTTGCAGTGGTAGACCATACCATAAGTACAACTCAGTTTATATTGACCTAGGAAGTGATGCAGATGTCGACAAGCAATCGTTAGTACTAGTACGTCGTGGAAATTGAGCATAGCCCACAGGGTGATGCATGAGGACCTTTGATGTTAGCGTGGCGCTCATTTCCCTACATGCGTGCCACATAACACTAGCTCTTCAAAGGGCTGCTTCACTTTTCATTCTGCCGCATATAGTAAAAAAAGGACACAAGTGCAACTCTTGTTAGGAACAGTTGGCACTCTATTAACAAAGCCTTTACCCGAAAAATTGGCGCAGCTTGCTGTTCTTGAAAAGCTCAACTGCAAATATGTGCCTCAAGCAACCAATATTATGCGATGTGTTGTACCCTCACCTGTTGTGTACGAGGACCAAGGAGTGCACCTTCTTCAGCACGTATCTGGCAGATTCGAGAAATGCCTTCGAAGATGAGAACTCAGGGCATCCAGCGAACAGAACAGCTGAATATCGCAGATTTCCCAGAAATGCTCGGTGATTTATGAAGGTTCGTTGGCTGAGGCTGAAGCGTCTTGAATCGGAGCTAAGCTCAACGTCCTCAGGAAGAAGCCGTTTATTCGTGCACGCCTCCTCGAGTTTCAGGACAATCAGGTCTTCGCTGTTGGCAAGTTCATCAGGGTCGCCAAGCTCTTTTATGGTT
The DNA here is from genome assembly GCF_013339745.2 of Dermacentor silvarum. Lineage (NCBI taxonomy): Eukaryota > Metazoa > Arthropoda > Arachnida > Ixodida > Ixodidae > Dermacentor > Dermacentor silvarum. Next base: position 94,395,203 of record NC_051160.1, read on the forward strand.
TTCGCCAATAACTTATGCGGGCCCATGGTGACGTCAGAGCCTGAAGAATTCAGCACGGTATTTGGCACTGCTAATTTTGAGATGAAGTGCAAACAGAACACTGAAAAAAAGCACGTAAAGACCATGTTTAAAGGGGTCGCTCAGCTATCATGGCGCTCACTGGCCGGCTCATGTAAAAATCATCAAACAAAAGAGCAAACATTTCGTCTTCCACTAAGTTGACCTGCGAAAACGCTATAACAGCTAATATCAAGAGGTGTTCACTAATTCGGAGTGGAGACCGCTCTATTCCCCTCAGAGTTCTCGGAAAAATCGGCTAAATGCATTAGGGCATAATTTGCGTTATTTATAAATCACGGACCATTTAGACTATCAGTGTGTATTACTGAAGACGCCCTGAACAGGTAAACCACTATTGTTTTGATAACAAAGACTATCATGTTGAAACCAAATCTCCCTCAACGGGGAGATATGGCTATCCGGCGAACGACAAGCAGCATCAGCCTCTCGAAGTGAGGTTTGCCTCGGCATCGTCTCTCGAATGGTTTCCGCTCAGGTCAACTCGGCTCAGAAAGCTGAGCTGACGCAAAAGAGAAATGAGTTTATTTTTCTCGCCAAGATTATCAATTTTGTAAGCAAAGAATGTTTCTCCGTGTTGTAAAGATAATCCACAGTCAAGCTAATGCTGTTGTAAAGATAGTGCAACTCCCCGGCGAAGCCAACAATATCTAACACAAGTAAGGAATTCACTTTATGGCATGGAAGCAGAGAAACATTTAGCGGTGGCTGTGTCATGAATGTATACAGGATCCGGTATTTTATCTTAACCTTATAGATGAGACTAAAAAAAGCGAAAGAAAATGTTTCTTTTTCTCGAAAATATGTAGAAAATACCAAACAAAGTTATTCATCCGGAAGATGAATTATTTCACATATAAACGTTTTTGAGCAAAGTTCTATTGTTTCTAGGCAATCGCAGGCTTAACTCCGTAAGCTAGTTTCACGATTAGCCACCCACAGGTCAGTGTGGAACTTGTACAGACAATTGTTGTGGGATGTCGAACCGAGTTGTAGATTACATTCACTGCATAATACTCGTGTGATACCGCTGCATCCGCAATTTTTGCATCTGTCTAACTTCCCTGGAAATTAGGGAGACTGCCAAAGGGCGTCCAGCCTGACCTTTTTTTATGGGTGCATGTCGGTCCTGGCAGTCGCCGCTTTATTTACAATAAAGTGGGCTCGCCAAACGTGAAATGTATACAGACTGCCTTCCTGATAGCTTTCTCGCTGTATGTTATTCTGTTGGCAGCGTGGCAGATGCGAGAACCCTTGGACCATTGCATTCTTTTCAGGCACTACTTCATAATGAACATCGTGAGAACCCCGCCAATTGTTGCTCCAGTTCCTTGATCGTTAACAGTCACTTTGCTGCAGTGGTTCTGTGTAATCTACACGCAAGACTATTCACAAATTTGTGCCACCACCAGCAGAGCAGCTTCTAAAAAAAAAAAACTCGTAAGCAATACTAGGCTACTTCATTGACGGTGGACACAGTGGGCTGACTTTCCATTAAGGCATATCTTTCTGTATGGTGTCATTTACCATTTTCTATGAGGCCGCATTTTTTTACTGCTTTGTAACACTTGCTTAAGCATTTGTTATACCTAGGTCGTCTCCACCGTGTTCACCGCAGCCAGCAAGCAAAACTGCTACAAACATTATCCCAATAGCATTAGTATTTGGTGATATCATATTTCATTTAAGTGCACAATTATACACAAATAATTATCTCTGAAAAATAGAATATACCACAGTCGCGTAAACGATGCGCCCAGCGCGACAGCGGGAAAATGGCGGATGCACACGACGGAGCGCCAGCACTGACTTCCAACTAAACACACACACACACACACAGATATATATGCGTGTTTCACGAAAGTAAGGGTTATTTCTAAGTGAGCTCTTGGTCTCCGTCGTGCCTGACCGTGCTTTGTCCGCTGTGGCACCGGGCACATCATAGCTTACCTACTAGCCCGGTCTCGCACCTTGTCGCGTAAAGGTTGTTCTGTCTGGATTGCCGGCACCCTTGAGGAGATGTGGTCCAAAGTACTACTGTCACAGGCCAGTAGCACTTTTAAACGCCGCAGGATGCGTATTTTGTAGCTTTTGTGCAATCTGAACTCCTACAACGGTGCGGTTCATGTTTCGTACGATAGAAGTGATCTAAGAGTAAAATTGAAACAGGTGTAGCACCAGACGCGGTGCGCAGTCAAGTCAACACCTAACGACAGATGTTCCCTGTGAGCAACAAACACACAATGCATGTTCATGGGCACAGGATGAGGCTGCATCTAAGACTCTTTCCCGCATAAAGTGAGCTTATGGATTATTCGAGCGTCTTACCGATGAGTTGAGAGAAGAAATTAACACTTACCTGTTATTTGACGCTGCTATTCCAAGCTCACACTCCGTTCTGAGGAAGGCTTGCGTGCTTGCTTGCTTGCTTGCTTGCTTGCTTGCTTGCTTGCTTGCTTGCCTTCAAAAGTGGCTCGTACCCACTATGGGGGATTGGCCAAGAATCGGGTGATTGAAGGAAAACAATTATCGGAGTCTAATAAGGATCACATTGTGAAAATTTTTGAATGACGAAAGGAATTTATTCATATAAAATTTAAGAATTTAGCAAGGAAATCGACCTGCCAACCTTCTACTTCGTCGTCCTCTGTTCCAGCTCTAATTCAATAAATTATGCTATTTGTCTCTTAGTCTTTGCTGGGTGAAGACATTTAGCCAAAAACTCCGTGCTCAAAGTAAAAAATTTGCAAGAAAAAAATAATTTATGGTGTTTCCTGCTCGTAAGGAACGCTCTTCCATAGAAGAGCAATAAAGATTTTGAAAGGCTAGGAATATACCAAGTGCAATTCCGTCGCTACAGTTACTGCTGTGGATGCCCTGCGAAAATTAACTAGTAATAATGCGGCGTCATACCTACCTAGACAATCTTTGTGGGCAATATTTATTGGAGCACTGTGGCTGCACAATGTTATAAATAATTTCTGATTTTGTTAGCATCTGAATGTCGAATGTCCTCACTCCTAAATCCTGCATAGCAACGTCGACGTATGGCTTTATGCCCCTGCGTGACTGCTTCTCAAAAACTTTGCTATTCCCTGTATCGTATACAAGTACAGCGTTGAAGGCCAAGATGTGCAGCTGTACAGGAGGTTTCAGCGTCAAGAAAACATTTAACCGAAACAAAAAAAAAACGAAAATCTTGACTCGAAAAATTCTTCATTGAAAAATGGTGGTGAAAATTCTTCAGGAAAATTCTATTCACCGAAGGCCCCCTGAAAAAAACTAAGTCAAATTTCTTTCACATAAAAACTGAGAAAATAGAACGTGGTACACAAAACCTCAGGCTTCTTGCCTTTTCCTCCGTCGAGGGTGAACCCAATTATTCGTTTGAAAAGCAAGCACGTAAAAACAAGGCGGTCTTCAAAGGTATAGAATGGTGCTGTTGCAGTAAATTAGTTCGCAGCCGAAGGAATTATTGCAGTGTGATGCAGTTTTGATATACCAGAGACAAAGTCAGGATTTTTAGCTGGCCATTCCCTAGAAAGGCTGCAGTATTATAGAAGTCACGATGGCTGTAGAAGCGGTAACTAGATATACTTCCAAAGCCCATGGGGAAATAATGGCACTCACTTTGTTGGCATTGATACGGAAGTTGTCAAAGTCAGGCAACGAAATTTTTTTCAAAGAAAACAAGGACAAGCATGTACGAGTCAGAAAACAATTTACCGAGTTCGGGATAAATAGAAGCAATAATTTTGCGATCGCATAAATATGCTGGCGAATTTTGTGAATCCACTTTCTCTTAAGAATAAATTATATCGCTTAGAGGAAGGTGATCATCACTGAAGAAAACTTTTTTTGCGAGTGCCCTGCGAATACTTTTAAATATTTGTACTCAGAACTGACTTTCAGTCCATATTCTTGCGTTTTTTAAATCGGCAAAGCAACACATTCAATTTACTGTCTTTAACTTACAGGAAGCTTGAGAGAGGAGCTGTATTATTTTGTCTATCTGTCGGCTGCTGATAAGGCACTGTTAACTCAGTCATGGGCAGACATCGTCCATATTGCGACGGCTAATTCCTGCCTGCTGCATCTCGGCTCAAGCGGTGTGGTAATATAAATCAGCGTGATGGGTGGGAAAAGCGGCCGCCGTATATGTCGATGAACATAGAGATATATGTAAAATGGTAGCTTTGTTAAGGTGACAATAAGGGAAAATAACTTCACAAGTCATAGAGGAAGAAAATGCAGCAATGATCTACACCAACTCCGACCATCCTCTTTGTCATCTCGCTGAGCGCCTTCTCCAATGTAAGGGAATGGCCAGTAACAATACGTTGCCCACATAATGTAGGTGCGGCCAAAATTCTGCAGTAATGAAGGTGACGTTTCAACGTCATCTCGTATGGTGCGGTAGTAGATTCATGTGAGAAGAAAAAGAAAGGACGCCGACCAACAAGGTGTTGGTAAAAATATTAGACATCTCTGCTTGTTTGCAGAAGCCTGGCTCACTTGTTCAAGCAAGGCAATTGGCCAACGTTTAATACTCAACCTCTGGGAACAAATACAAGGCTACCATGTGGCCCGGTTCACAATAATTAACTATAGCACGTGTAAGGTGGGTGACACAAGCGAAATCAAGCTGAAAACAACGACACGCAGCTCTATACCAGCTTACGTTTTGAGTCAAATAAAATGCTTATCGCCGCCCATTTTTCAGAACAGCACAAAAAGCAGACCTGTGTACTAGAAAGGTACTTAAGTTTTTCCGACATTCTTGTTTTTTTTCATACCGCTAGTATTATTAAATGGCTGGTTCCAGTCACAATGGTAACATGCTTTTATGCAAGGTAGACATGCTAGAGGATCTTTATATAAGTTTCTTTTTTAAACGTTAACAGGGTTTTTTTAGGACAACCCTGCCACGTAGCTCGATTCTAATTCTTGAGCAAAAAAAATTAAATTGTGGGGGTTCACGTGCCAAAACCACGATCTGATTATGAGGCACGCCGCAGTGGGAGACTCCGGAAATGTGGGCTACCTGGGGTTCTTTAACGTGCACCTTAATCTAAGTACACGGGTGTTTTCTCATTTCGTCCCCATCGAAATGCGGCCGCCATGGCCGGAATTCAATCCCGCGACCTCGTGCTGAGCAGCCCAACACCATAGCCATTGAGAAACCACGGCGGGTCTACGTTAATCTCAGAGATGAACATTATTTGCACGAGAATTCATATTGAATATTTGACTAATCAACGAAGTTTCGCTAAATGACCATGTAACTGCCGATGACTAGTTAACTCGTCGTGAACTTCGCGCAATTTTTCCACTTCCCTTTATCAGCAGTTTCTTTTCATTTTCACAGATCAATAATACACAATGGGTTTTGTTATTTCTTGCTAACAGAACAAGTAAAAATAGAATAGGCATTCCTGGTGTCATGATTTTAAGCGAAGCTTTAAATGGCGACGCGAAACGAAAAAGCGTCTGTTCATCATCAGCATTGGCTCGAGCATCGTCGTCTTCTTCCGCAGCTGGCTCGTTGGCGCCCCCCGGGGTTGCGCTCGTGCTTGTGCTGGGCCCGCACTTGTGCCACTCCTCCCGTGTTCGTCGTCGTTGTCTTCTTCCACAGCTAGCTGCGTTGCCGTTCATCGTTCCAGCGCAGAATTTCACTTCTCTTCTGTCGTCGTAATGGGGAGACCGCGTCTACGAGGGTATGAGCCATTGCTTATGGAAGTATGAGCCATTCATTGTCTTACGTAAAGGACAGAATAAATTTTGAAGCAATTTAATTTCGAAGAATCGCAAGCGGCAATGGCGAGCGAATGCTGCTAGCCACGCCGCCGAGCTAACTCGAGACATCGAACACAAGTGACAACGGTAGATTGCGGGCATACCGTCAATGACGTCTTTCTCTCTGTTGTAGCTTAACGTGTGTGTAACCTCATTAAGAAACGCAAAGACGTAACCAATATTTCAGAAATATTTTAATGAACCATCGCGATTAACCCAGTGATAAACACCGGGGCCGCACGTTTCAGCTTCGATGGTTAACCATCTGTACGGAGTGCCTGGGCGGTGATTTTTTTAATAAATGCGGCAAAATACGCAAGTTTAAAAAAATTCTGTTTTTTCTAAGTTGATTTTTTTTATTTGTCATGGTAGTTAGGGGGTCCAGTTTTCTTCTAATTACTTTATGGCAAAGACAGCAATGAACAAATTGTAGCCGATGACTTCGAAATCGATATCCACTTTGAACAAATCATGCAAAACACGTTTCGAGATATGCGTTGCGAAAGTATGCGAATAAATGCTTTGCTGTTTCCGTAATTTTTAACTTCGATGCACAAAAACTTAGAAAGTTATTTTGGTTAAAAGTAAGTAGAATAAAAGGGCATTCCTACCACAAGTTGGGCAGCGCTTATTCCGAAACTGTGTGTTAGAAATTCGCTCTAAGTGATTGTGCCATGTGAAATCACGGGCTTCGATTTATTTATTGCAATACGTGAGCTATAGTAGTAAGTTAAAATGTTGATTAGTGAAATTTAGTTTGTTAAACAGTTATGCATTTTGATTTACACTGTAAAAATATCAGTCTTTTTTGAGTAATCCAGCTCACTCTTTAGTTCAGTGCTATATTGATTGATTGATGGGTTTTAATGGCGCAAGGGCATCTTTGGCCAAAGAGCGCCAAGTCTATGGATACATTCAATGATTTATAATATAAATATAAAAGTCGTAAAAGAATGGTAAGGATGTTGAAGTGTGCCATACAAAGGGGTAAAAATCTCGTAGTGACAAAGGTGTAAAAGGCCTAGTTAAACAATGGTGTCACTGTTATAAGAGGCGTTTCAACTGTTGCATGGGTTAAAAACAGATATCGGTGACTATGAGCGATCAGTTGGTATGTTAATCTGCGTAACATATAGTTAGCATATATTTGTAGTTTTTAGTGAGTATAAGAGATAAATACTTGCCTCGAAGCCATCAGCAAAGTACTTTTACCATGCGAAAAATCTGCGAGACCTCGAGGCATTCAGTACCTCAGGCTCCTCACCTATGTGATGGAGCATGGTGGCTTGGATTGTATTACATAGTATTTAGGAACTGGACGTTGGCGAGGTATTTAAAAACTCTGTTGACAATAAACATCGGGTCATGGGATCAAAATAATGCAAGATGAGGTCGTATGTTGTGTGTGTAAAGTTCTCTAAAATGCTGTACTCTTGTTTGGTGAAGCCTTGGACATTCAATTAAAATGTGCCGGACAGTGAGTTGTTCTCCACATTTTTCGCATATGGGTGGTCCTCTGCCCGTTAACCCATATGTGTGTTGCGTATGTGTGTCCTATACGTAGCCTGTACAATGTGGTTTCTGTTAGTCTAGTGACTTTTTGCTGGAAAGATTTGCCTAGTTGTGGTTTTATTGCATGTAATTTGTTTTCCGTTTCCTTATCCCATTGGGACTGCCAGTGCTGTCGTAGCCGGTTATGGGCGTAAGGTTTAATATCTCGACTAGGGACCATAGTAGCTTCAATGTCACCACGTAGAGCAGCCTCTCTAGCACTCTGATCAGCTGTCTCATTTCCTGCTATGCCACAATGCCCCGGTACCCAGCATACCACGAGGGAAAGTTCTTCATTGTAAGCGTTATAATTGGATCTTAGCAGGTGATTAAAAATAGGGTTGTCTCCCGTCTTTCCCGAAGCTAGTGCAGTTACGATCCTTAGTGCATCTGTGTAGATAACAGCTTTTTGTATCCTATGTTGTCGTATATGATCCACAGCCAGTCGAATACCATATGCTTCGGCAGTGAATATGCTGCAACTCGTATTAAGAGTTATTGTAATATTATAGCCGTGACTATGTGCAGCACATGAGACTGCCTTGTGCGTCTTTGAGGCGTCTGTAAAATAGGACGTTGCGTTGTACTTCTCTTCCAGTGATAGGAAGTGTTGCATAATAGCCTCGCGTGGCACGTTTTTCTTGTAAAGTGCTTTAAAGGACATGTGTCACACAGAACTGGGTGGAGGCACCAGGGAGCAAAGAGATCACTACGCCCAGTTTCGTGGACATCTGAGAAACTAAACCCAAGAGTTTCGGCAACAGTTGTGATAGCCAAAGGGAACGGCTGAGCTAGTGATGGCCTATTTGCCTACAGCTTTTCCGATGTTCGATTATTAATTAAGGTTCTGCAAGGGCTCCGAGGTAATATGTTGAGGGCATATGTAATTCCTAAATATTTTCTCTGATACTCCAGGTGCCATTGATTGGACTCTGCATAGAGGCTTTAAGTAGGGCTAGTCCTAAAAGCACCAGTAGCTAGTGGAATGCCTAAATGGTATATAGGGTCAAGCATCTTTAATGCTGTTTTAGATGCTGACTGAAATACTACGCTGTCATAGTCCATCTGGGACCGCACAAGACTATTGAAGAGTGATAGCAGACATTGCGTGTCAGTTCCCCAGGAATAATGCGTAAGGATCTGACGTTCAACGATTTTAGGCATTTTAGTTTTAAATTCTTGATGTGTGGAACAAATGTAAGTTTGCTATCAAAAATGACGCCGAGAAATTTATGTTCACTTTTGACCGGCACTGTGTGTCCATTTAATTCAATGGATGGATCATGGTGCATGCCTTTCTTTCTTGTAAATAGTATGCATGTTGTTTTTTTCTGTATTAAAGCGGAAACCATTCTCGTTTGCCCATTTCGATAGTCTATTTACACTAAGCTGAACTTGACGCTCACATATGGATAAATTGCAAGATTTAAAGTTGACTTGCAAATCATCTACGTAGACGGTGTTGGTGATACAGAAGTTCGAAGAGAATTCATTTTCACATTGAACCGCGTACAACTACGTACACCTCCCTGGGGAACACCGTTTTCCTGCACAAAGGTTCGAGAAAGTCTGTTTCCTATCCTCACTCGGAACTTTCGATCAGAGAGGTATTTCTGTATGACCTGGAGCATGTTACCGTTTATCCCATATGCGGTCAAATCTTGCACTATGCCATACCGCCCTGCTGTGTCGTATGCCTTCTCGAGATCAAAGAATACAGAAAGGCAGTACTGATTATGGACAAAAGCGTCTCGTATGTACGATTCGAGGAGGACCATGTTGTCGGTTGTTGATCTACCTGCACGGAAGCCGGCTTGGAGCGTATCTAGTATACCATTGTTTTCCAAAAAGTGTATAATGCGGAGATTCATAATTTTTTCAAACAGTTTGCATAAGCAACTTGTTAAAGCTATCGGACGATAATTTGCAACCATGGAGGGATCCTTGCCTTGCTTGAGGATCGGTATAACGATTGCCTCTTTCCAACTGTTGGGCAAACAACCAGCGTCAAGGATTTTGTTAAAAAGGCCCAGCAAACATTCAAGCGTCTGCTTCGGCAGTTTCTTTATCATGTCGTAACTGATCTGGTCCTTACCCGGAGCTGAGCTTCGGCAACTGTTTAGAGTGATGTTCAGTTCGTGCATTGTTATAGTGCTGTTATAGCCCTCTCGACTTCGCTTATGGGAAAAAAAGCGGTCTGCGTTCAGCCTGTTTCTTGTGCGCTTAAAACTCTTTCGTATAGTGATGTGAACTAGAAATGCTTTCAAAATGCTCACCTAGTGTGTCAGCTTGTTGTTCTAGGGTGTCGCCAAGATTATTTACCAATGGGAGTGGGCTAGGAGCTTGGCCCTTAAGCCTTCGCACCCTCGCATACACCTTCTTTTTCTAGTAGAAAAATTCTAGTAGAAAAAAACTGTCGTGTTTTCGTCGGGGGGAAAACAGCAGACGAAGGAAGAAGGTCTAAGCAAAACCAAACGTTGTTTATTTCATGACGGCTCGTAGTGGAATGCAGCTCGGTGGCCACATGACTGGGCTAATATAACAAGCGGTCGTCGCGCCGCCGCTATCGCTCTAGCGGCGATAATACCACAACACTCCTCCCTTTTATTTTAGAGGATGCACTTGTATCCTTATACAATAGTTAAAGAACGGTCTTCGTGTCGCTCGGGTGGACGGCGTTGTCTTGGCGGGTAGCGCCTTTGCGGAGCTGATGTCTCTGATGGAGGAGCGGGCGCTAGAGGGACAGACTCCACGCGCACCAGCTCTTCCAACGTGGGCTGGTCACCAGTGTGGCTTTGAGGGAACACCAGGAACCCCTCCATGAAGTATGAGTCGGACGCCCTTGGTGTCACCGTAGGACCTGCGCCAGCCAGCACCTGGTCGAGATGTCGACGCCAGATGAACTTGATTCGGGGTGTGGTTACCATGATTTTGTAAGAGACTGGTCCAGTCCTCTTCAGAACGGTTCCACGAACCCACTTCGTTGAGCCTCTGTAATTGCGAACTAGAACACTGTGATTAACACAAAAACAGTCTCTGTTGCTCCTCCGCTGATGCATTTGGGTGAACTGACTGTGAATCACCTTCCCCTCCACTGTAGGCTTCATTGCATCCAGCCTGGTGCGCAATCTTGTACCCATCAACAGGTTAGCTGGAGCTTCTCCAGTCGTAGGGTGAGGCGTATTTCGGTACGCCAATAAGAATTTGTGAAGTGTTTCTTCGACAGACTCGCCGGCAGGCGACTTGCGTAGAGCAGACTTCAACGTTTGCACCAAACGCTTCCGCCAGACCATTTGTGCTTAGGTGATAAGGAGCGCTCACGGCATGTCTGGCCCCGACGTTCCGCATAAACGCCTTGAACTCTTCGGACACCAGTTGTGGTCTATTGTCGGACACCACCGTCCCCGGCACTCCGAATCTGCAGAAACGTTCACGTAAGCAGGCAACAATACGCTCGGACGTTCTGCTTCGCATAACGAACACTTCCGGCTACTTGGAGCGCGCATCTACAACCACTAAAAACATAGTTCCTCACAAAGGTCCCGTGAAATCCAAGTGAATTCACCTCCACGGTGCGGTCGTCCATGCCCAGGGATGCAGAGGTGTCTTAAATGGATCATTTCGCTGTTCCTGGCAGGCTTGAGAACTTCGTACCTTTGTCTCTAAGTCTGCATCAATTGACGGCCACCACACATAGCTGCGAGCCAGCTCCTTGCTCCGGACAATGCCGGGATGACCTAGCTGCAGTTCGTCGAGCACAGATTCCTTAAAAGCGGACGAAATAACAACCCTCAGGCCATACATGAGGCACCTTTAATGCACGCTGACCTGCAAACGTCTGTCTAAAAATGGTTTTAAGCTCGCATCTCGCAAGTACAATGGCCAGCCTATGCTTGTAAGCTGGACCACTTTACTGAGCACCGGATAACGTGCTGTAGCGAGCGCAATCTGTTTCGCGAACACAGGCATAGAGTCCAGACGAAGGCATAAAATTATTCAGGACCCTGGAGCGGCAACCTTGAAAAAAAATCTGCTTGCGCGCTGAGTCGCGTACCTCAGGACTTCCATTAAAGTTTTACATCCATCCATCCATTCTGCGTTGTCACTGCACTTTTTGTACACGAGCGAGTACTTGTAAGCGGACAACGTGACCACCCATAGCTGTAAGCGTGCTGCTGCAATTGGTGGAATGCCTGTTTTTTTTGCCCCAGAATTGTTTGTAATGGCTTGTGATCCGTAATCAACGTGAAACATCTTCCATAGGTGTCGAAATGAAACTTTTTCACGGCAAAGATAACGGCCAGCGCATCTTTTTCTAGCCGACTGTACTTTTTTTCGGAGTTAGTTAATGTGCGCGACGCATAAAACACAGGCCGAGAGCTTCCATCCTCAGTTACATGAGACAGTACTGCGCCCACACCGTACTGGGAAGCGTCACATGCCACTTGCAAAGGTTTATCTGGGTCGTAGTGCGCCAGGATCGAGGATGACGCCAACGCATTCTTGATTTCCTCGAACGCCTCTTGACACGATTCATCCCAGAGCCATGGCTCGTCGCGACGCAGCAGTTTGTAAAGTGGACTCGCCAGAGTAGACAATCGAGGAACAAACTTCCCGTAGTAATTTACGATGCCCAGAAACGATTGTAGTTGCTGCTTGCCTGTGGGTGCGGACGCTTTCATCAGTGCTTCTATTTTGTCTGGCATTGTGCTGACACCTGCTGCACTGTTAACATGACCCAGATAGTGTAATTCTCTTTGGAAAAACGAACACTTTTCTTTCTTTACTCGGACCCCGCGCTCCGTCAACCGCTTCAGAACCGCTTCGAGGTTCTCAAAATGCTCGTCTGACGTCTTGCCGCTGATGAGAACGTCATCCAAATAGCAGCTGACGCCTTTCAGGTCTTTCAACATTGTTCTCATAATTCTTTGGAAAATGGAAGGTGCTGAAGAAACCCCGAACGGCAGCCTGTTTACCGAAAAAAAGTCCTTTATGAGTAATTAGTGTCTAGTACTTTCTTGACGACTCCGACATTACTACCTGCTGATAGGCTCGATTTAGGCCAATCTTAGAAAATTCTTGGATCCCTGCGAGCGCCGTGAACCACTCGTCGATTCTCGGAAGTGGATAACGGTCAGTTTCAAGACAAGGGTTTAGGGTAGTCTTACAATCGACAAGTGGTTCACAGCGCCCTCGTCGCCTATGTGGTGTTTTCGTCGGGGGAGGAGGGGGGGGGGGGGGCGCAGACGAAGAAAGAAGGCGCAAGCAAAACCAAACGTGGTTTATGCCATGACGGCTCGTAGTGGAATGCAGCTCGGTGGCCACATGACTGGGTTAATATAACAAGCCGTCGCGATAGTCGCGCCGCCACTATCGCCGCTATCGCTCTAGCGGCGATGATAACACAACAAAAACATTACGCGTCATTCACTGCAATTATCCCCATTCCCCGACAATTATGATTTTGTTTGTTCGGAATCGTGGTGTATGGGGCGGCGGACATCAGATGTAGGATAAAGCGGGGTAATTAGAGGGTTAGTAAGCTAACGTGACGTGATTACGTTTTAACTGGTTCACTTAAGATGCGTATGGCAATAAATAAATTGGAGTGACTGGTTTGTACATGCTACATCAGCGTTTAGATTACAAGCATTGCGATTCCTCGTGCCTTTTTAGCGCGACAAATCTCCATATCTGTGAGAAACCGAAGCTCTGACGCTAATAAGCGCATGCACCCACGCCCTCACAGAGGCATCACAAGGTTCTGAAAAAAAAAGTTTTCGTTTTAATAACGCTATAAATTATCATACATTAGGCTGATAATATCGGATAATGGCGATGAAATAAAATACCAACACTGATACATCATTCTTTTACCCAGGTAGACGTACCCACTTCTTCTTTGTCTCAGCTGAATCACAGAAGTCATGGAGGAAACGACATCGGTCAGCGTGTCTCCGGAGAAATACAATGACGTCCTGGGAACGCTAGATGTGGGGTTGCTTCAACACCTGACTGCTTTATTTCAACGGCTTTGTGTTTTGATATGCGGTGGATCAATACACAAAAAGGAACGCGCCTCTAAATAAAATAAGAATGTTCCAACATGAACTGCGTCGGGGAATAAATTAGGATCTCTGAATAAAAGCATGGGAGCGCCAACCTATAATGAAAGTGCAAAAGGAAAGACCCAAAATGAGATTATGAGTGCGAACGTTAGATTGTACTTCAGTCATCTTCGGCTCACTTGTCATCATAGGCAAATTCTCGTGGCACTCGCGTAGGAACGTTCTGCTACTGCCACCGTGGACTAGTTGTAGAGCGCCCGCCTCGGCTGTAGGAGGTTGTGGTTTTGATTCCCACCGCCGCCACTGGTTCAAATGGGCACAAATGTACCCCGGCCTGGCGTTCAGCTTTCTTCGGGGGTAATACGCTTTGGAAAGGAGCCCGCGCCCTAATTCCTGTCAAAACTGTTGTGAGCACAAAAAAGTAGGTTTGGGCCGCTCCCATGGTAGCCATTTCCCATGTGGCGCCCCAAATACACCGCAAGCCCCAAAATTGTGCAGATCCCACTCACAGGGGAATCGGTTCTGCGAAAAGCATAACCTTTACAATTATTGGCTAAATGTATGTCTGCGTATGTGGCTCTATCGGTAGAGCATCCGGCTATGAGCTAAAAGATGCTGATTCTTATGTCACCCCTGTACAATTCTTTTTTTATAGAAGAGGTCACAAACCAGGCGAGACAGGAACCTACCTACTGCATGCGTTCCGCAAAGGGGCAAGGAATCTGTTGCATTAGAACTCAGATGCCTTCCACTCGATTCCATGCTACTGTTATCGTCCACCGTTCACGACCGGCTGGTCCCGTTGATAACGTGGGTGGAGAGTCGCCCCCACGCGATAAGCTCGAAAATGTATATAACCGGAAAAGGCACCGCTGTAATATTGCGGCCCAGATACTCCGATGACCAATTTCTGTGGGCGATCACCATTTTTAATCAGGATTAAATGGTTTACGTATCACTGTCACCCTCAATTGGTTGTTACTCCGTCTTCAGCTATACCAAACTCGCCCGGCACCCACAAGGAAGATGATCTCGCGCAGGCCTTACCACGGCTAAGAGCATAGCCAGCAGACCTAGCGGTATGGGTTATGCACAGGTGCCAAACAACAGTGTAAATACATAGTGGCTGCCCACCGTCATGTGCTACCTGCTCCCAAAAACTGATGAACTGTTCGAGGGACACCACCTATTGATCCTTACTGGCCACGGCTAGACAAACTAGGCTTCCATATACATCGACAGGGGTAAACGAAAATCGGGGCATTTAGGCAACGCATTTCATTGCTACACCCACGCAGACCCTGCACCTCCAGACCCTGCACCTTTTCGCCTAGTTAATGTATTCCTTATTTGGAAGAGTCTGCACCTCAGAAAGAATTACGGTTTGGGGCAGGCACTCAGGGCAGGATGAGTAGTCGTCTGCTTCCTGTGCCCATGTCACTCAACTCCACCACATCTCAAATCTGTGCCGGGTCTCATAGTGAACGCATACAGCGACTCAGCCTCGCAGATTTCTAGTTGCACATGCAGGATCATAGTGTACCCAGAGTAACCCAAGTGAAATAACGAAAACCTGTAAGCGCCTGTTTGCTGTTTTGTTACGTTATGTCAAAGGCACATGCGAGGACGTAACTTGCGATATTATCGTCAACGGGCTGAGATGGTCCGCCTCGGTGGCCGATATTTCGTGGGGTCAACAGCTACGTGTACAGTGTATCCCGTGTCCGCATTGAAGACAGCTGAAAATCGAAGAAAATGCACCACCCGGAATAACACAATATGAATATCCTTTTGTTCTCCTAGGCAGCATACTAAATTTTCTTGCAGCTGGTTGTCAGGCTCATTGGTCGGGACAGTAGAGCCAAGAAGCACAGTTCAGTGTTCAGTGGTCGCCTAAGGGTATCTGCATGTAGGTGCTTGTGGAAAAGTCTGCAAGTGCCTTCCCGGCTCTGGACAGCTGTGGCTCCTACACCGTCCTTCCTGAGGTGTCGGCATCGCTTCGAAGTACCGAAAATCACATGGCGCTTTGTATGCCACATAAAGTCGAGTTGCAGCGAAATTTCAGCTCGGCCTAAGTTGGTTATGCTTATGAATGAGTAGCGCTACATGCTACGATATCAATTTTGGTATGGGTACGGGACTTGTAAATGTATGATTTTGTTTTAACAGCGAAGCTATTCTAGTTAACCGTAAAAAGTGGCGCCGTCTGCCGCAAAAACCTCGCCTAGCTATGACGTCACTGCCTTACCTAGCAACCACCTCGTCGAGCGGCGTATGCTTCGCCTCCTCTCCGTGCCGTGCACATGTTGCCTTGACATGGGACGTTAAGGAGAGGGATGGAGAGCATGCGTGCGGCGCGCGCAATGCTCGGGAGAGGGAAAGAGGGAATGAGAGCGAGATAGAGAAAGAAATTGTAGCTGCACCAACGAGGCAACGCACAGAGCTGCTGCCAACGCCGCCCGCGTTGCCTAGCCGCGCATGCGCCGAAGCAGTAGCGACGACGTCACCTCGCGTTGCCTAGCAACCGCCGGCGCAGGTGCGCGCTCGCTTCGCCCGACACTGACACGGCTCCTGCCTGCCTGCTTTTGTGGCATGCCAGGAACGCTGTCGCTCGTAGGCGCTGACGCGTCCAGCGCTCGTCACGCGAAATGTCGCGAAAGGCAAGGTACCTCCGAAATTGATCGCTCCAGAATATCTTCCCTACATGCGTAGTTAAGTTAAACCAAGTTAAGACCTAGCAGTAGCAGCCTGTACGACTGGATGATTGACACTTTCGCTGAGCCTAAGCTTCGCAAGACCTAGTGAAAACTTGCCCGCTTTTTCATTACAGCGGTCAAGTATCACTTAAGGAGACAGCGCGTGCACACCGTAGTTAGCGAATATGACACAAGCCCCGAACGTATTTTCAATGTATTGAGCTAGCTGATTCTCAGTGTATTGAATTCCGCGTCGTTTCAGTGAGCGAGTGGCGTTTTTGTGAGTTTCGGTACATCTATTTCTTTAGCCTATACTAACGCACTCTGCTGTGTTTCAAACGTAGTATTTTTCACGAAGGTTCTTCTTACCTATGCTTTCTGAAACTAGGCCATTCCTGCAGCCCTAAATTGTGATGCACTCATTCTTCAAATGAAATGGCGAATATTTTAGGCGGTAGGGCACAATAATGATCTGTTCGTCTATAAGACAGCGATCCCTCTTTGAACTCTAGTGAGTCCTGTAGAGAAACGAAAGTCTAGCACCAACCTGTCATTTCTGCGCACTACTTACGTTCGACCCATTGCCCTTTTGCCACTCAAAAAAAGTAGGTTTGTCATTTATTTTCTTGTGCCACAAGTATAGAGGCCTCCATAAAAAGGGTTAGATTGCTTTAGGTTGTTTGTTTCAGTGGACTGCCAATACTGTGAGTTTTGGTGCACACCGTGCTAGAAGATCGGAATATTTTTTTCTACGTAATATAAAGACACGGCACATGCTTGTGGTTATGTTATCAAAGGAAAAAAATCTTAGTATAAAAGTGACGACATAGTAATGAGGAACACATTGCAACGTTTTGGGAAAGAATAATGCAAAAATATATTATTTCAAGAGTACCACTGAAAAAGCAAAATCGAAACCAAAGCTTGAGTTATCTGTTTTCGCCCTCTGGTGGAAGACAGTAACACTAAGTCATGTGTGGCCTTTAAAATGTAACAGAATTTCACCACTGCCAGAATGACACGGGGCGATAGGTGCGTGCGATTAAGCCACTGCGCCACTGCTTCCGACGCTTCAGCAAATATACGCTTAGGTTTATTGAGATGTCACGTGGACTTGCACGACTGTGTCTGAAAAATCGCTTTTATTGCGATAGCAAATATATGGACACTTCAAGCGGAGTTCTGCCGCCGGCGTCGCCGTCGTCGTCGCCGTCGCTGTGAGGTTCCGTATGAAGTCCAAGGGCGATAAAATCGTCGCCGCGTGCCGTATGCGAGAGTGAAAGCGCGTGGGGGACGCGCACTATCACGGAGGGCGAACGCACGGCGGAAAGCAAACGCGACTGCCGTCGCGCAATAGGCCGTGTGGGTATGGGAGGGAGGGAGGCGGGGTGACGTTGTGCTGCGGCACCAAATGCATATCTTGCAACTGGGCGGAAGGGAAACTGGCCACTCAATCTCCCACGCGAAAGGAGGAAAGCGGGAAGGCAGCGCAAGAGGGAGGGGGCAGCTTCTGCTCTGCCAACGATTGCGCTTGTACTTTGCCCGGCGGCGGCGATCGCGCGAACCGTCTCTTAAAAGCGATCTCCACACGGCTCTGACCTTTGTATGCACTGTGCATTCTCCGCTCAGTTTCCGTGGAAGCGATAGACCGCACGAACCTTCGCTCGCTGCGGCTGCTGCGCTTGCTGCCAGCGTTTTAACAGTGGTTGTCTGCGGTCATTGAGTGTGATCTATTCATGTTTGCTTGTGCGTGCTGACACCACGCTTGTTAATTCAGTTAGTAAGCGAATGTGTCCAAGTTAATGCAGCCGATAAATCTACTATCCTTACTCCGAATAGCTCTCTACTAATTTGCTATCGCAATTGATGCTTCGCCTTTCGGGCGAAACTGCGACATTTTTTGGAACGGTATTACATCATGCGTGGAGAGTCGAGAAAAACAATAATCGAAATCTGGGTCTTTGGACTACATAAAATCCCTACAAAACAAGCCGCACTATTTTTATCACAGTGACCGTTCTTGTATTGAAAATCGAGTACAAATTTTCGTTGTTTCATTACGCTTCCATGGCTAAATATTTAACCACGTTATGAACAAAATTCTAGCTTTCCACACCACAACCCCTACATTTGTCTTTTGTGGCTTGTCTTCAGTAACCGTTCTGTCACGTGCCATTTTCAATTATTGCCCTGTACGTTTAATTATTCGCGCGAAACCCGCGCTTTCCATCAAAAGCGCGCTGGCTGGTACGTGTCCAGAAAAGCCGGATAAGCTTTATACGAAGCGCCCTCGGTGTCCTTGCGTATTAATTAGGATCTTGTGTATATTTCGGGTGAATGTACGGGCAAAGATCGAACTTTGGGGGTCAATTACGGCATCTACGCCACATTATGCATGGAAGCGTTCCATAACGGGATAAGTGTGTCAGAAAAACGCCATATAAATTATACAGCTGCATTGGCGGAACTTAACGTGCCGCTTAAATCAAGTTTGGTGATCGAGGGAGGATCATTACGGACGATGTACATGGAAAGTTAAAAGGGCACTAGAGTTGGAATTCAAGCTATTGAGTACATAGGCCCACACGCACACAGCGCTACGAGCGTGGACTTGTTACACGCTTGTCCCGTTTTTGTTGCGCTGATGCGTTAAAGAATTTAAAAGGTTTGAGCAAAGCATGGCCCATCTGAAAATTTAATTAGGCCGGTAGCGCGAAAGCGTTATTTTCAGGCGTCTTTAACAGGCCTCATATGCGAGCTATATTTGGAACGGCGTGCTTTTATTACAGACAACTGGAAATGCATAATGCAAGCTCAAAAGCAACAGCGTTTATGAAAACTGGGCTGCGATTTTGTAAAGTTTCACAAATGTGCTATCTTTAACTTGTGTGCAGAATAACCACGCAGCATTTCACAGTCATGTGTAGTAATGGAGTATACACATTACAATACAAATCGGATTCCACAACTTTACTGACAGCATTAGAATTCAAAAAAATATCGCGTTCACGATATGTCGCAAGGTCCGTCGAATAATGCAGCACACATCCATGCACTGCAATTGCACTTCACAGCATATTGTCATGGACGGCCTGCGAGCCAGCGACATTATCTTCAACAGTGAATTCTGCAGGAAAACTCCTACTTGCAGTAGCTGTTATGTTATTACCTTCACCATGTAAGATGTCTAAACATTTACGGGTGAACACTTGTCTTCGCTTGCGCTTGCGTTGTATAGCGCGGTAAAAGCTCTCTGCACAGGTCCAGTGTATCTTCCATAAAGATGAGCTCCTCACACGCAGTTCGTACCACTTATCTGCAAATAGTAAATGTGCATTTGCAAGCCATACTTAGCAAGACAGACATTACAGGGGATTCGCTGCACTCATTTGCACATAAGTTGCACTCCCGGCCACGTTTGGACTTTGCAAACAGCGTGGCCCGTAGATAATGCGTTTAGTACCATGTCTGCAGAGTGTCAGACCACTGCATTCATGGGGTGAAAACAGCTGAAATTTCAGACCGAAGCCCGTGCGCCCTTCTCCTCGAGCGAGAATCAGTGTCACCCATAAACGCATCTGCGTCAGTCGCGCGGCCCGCAACGTCACCGATCACGCCGCCTCAGCCTGGTAAATCGCCCAATGCAGAACGCGCAAATCCGCTCCTAGAAGTTGGCCGAGCAGCATAAGGGGGAAGAGAAGAAAGGGGGAAAAATTCGCCTCCATCCCACCCTTTGAAAGTCAGTGCACAACGACTGTCTGATTGTCTGATTGACTGATTGGTTGTGCTTGTCTATAGACAAGCACACCCGGCGTTAGACGACGTTATATAGGCAAGCACGATGACCACGTACGTCACGCGCTCGCGCACGTGTGCAGAAGTGCACCATACATCCTCATTCTTCTAGACCCTCCGCCAAGCACAAGTGCCTCATTGAACTAATTGAATTATTAAAAGTAAATTGTGTAAGACAATTCCTACCGTACCACTGACACACCCGCTGCAGACATGATAGCTTCGGATTTTAATTCGAATATACGAGAAAACGTACTTCTATGACGCGGAAACTCAAAGACAAAGTTTACCAGATGCAGTTTGAGGTCTGTCTGAGTGGCCGCTAGGAGGCGGTACTGTTTTTGCGTGAGCACAGAACGAGCCCACCAAAAATCCCTACCAACTAGAGGCTAACAGCTTAGCTGTAAAAGGGGAGGCGGGGCTCGTGACGTGAACGTGACGCGGTTCCTATGATAGCGCCCGGCATGGGCTTGCGGATACCAATGCAGGACAGGAAGGGTGAAAGAAGAGACTGCGTATGCAGGCAGAAAAGTTCGCTTTTCAGCAGCATGGCGACGGGACTTTCAATTTCTCCAACGTCCTTTAATATGGACCAATGTAAAAGAGGCTTGCCGTAAAATGCTCCATAGACGGGCCATTGCAGCTTCCACCGTAGGTCTGAAAGTTTCGGTGGTGCCTGGTGAGGGGCCATTTAAGGTGCCCGTGAAATTTAGACGTATTGACGCGAAAGGTGGTTGCGTCTGGAAATGAGCATTGTAGAGCGTTTGAATTCAGGGTTGGTGTCAGTGGAGCACGGACGTTACAAGTTCGTCTTCATTTCTTGCCTTACATATACGTCATAGACCTCAAAGCCTTAGAAAAATCACTGGCAAGCTTCAGAGTGCCCTAGAAAAAATAGTATAATATCCTTTCTACAGCTAATGTCGCTTTTGTTTCGCCACAGGTTTCTAACTCGTGACGTTTCAGTGCAGTACGTGGTCACGTGGGAGAAGGGTGAAGTTTCGGCACTCGCTCCGGCTCTAGTGTTCGTCTCCTGTGCTGCTAAATTGCGCCTCGCAACGAGTTTTAGCATAGGAGTAACCGAGCGAGCGTAAGCGAAAACAAGGGGGAGAAATGCTGGCGCTCGCGTAATTGAGAGTAGATGCAAGCATAAAATGGCAACCATATGTCTTCTTTTGCTACCTGTGGTGCCACCGCCTCCAACCGCTTTTCTTCTTCCAACAGTGCACCGCGCTCAGCGTCTATCGCTACTTTTTCTTCTTGTCGTGGACACTGTGCGCAAACTCGTGACGTTTCAGTGCGGATAGTACGTGGTCACGTGGCAAGGGTGTCGTCGTTTCGAGAAGGGTGAAGTTTAAAACGGGGCGGCACGACTGTCGCTCCGGCTCATGTTATCAATGGTGAGATGGTTGAAATTTGTGCTCGTCTACCTTGTGCTGCTAAATTGCGCCTCGCAACGAGTTTTAGCATCGAAGTACATACTGAGTAACCGAGTACGACGTGTGCCGCAACATCAAACTTCCTAACACAAGCTGGCGTAAGCCGAGTTGGATCAACAAGGGGAACAGGCCGTTGAGCAAGTAGGAACAATGGGGGCAAGCTGGCAATGCTCGCGCTGAACAGCGCACAATTGAGACGCACTCGGTAGATGCAAGCATACGTGCGAAAAATGGCACTGCAAGTACCTACAACCATAGCAATGTCGTTTCTTTTGCTACCTGCCGCCGTCTGTAGCTGCGCAACGAAAGCTGCTGAACGTACACCGCCAATTAAATGGCAACCATATGTCTTCTTTTGCTACCTGTGGTGCCACCGCCTCCAACCGCTTTTCTTCTTCCAACAGTGCACCGCGCTCCGCGTCTATCGCTACTTTTTCTTCTTGTCGTGGACCGCTCATGACTCACGGAACGCTGGCTTTCAAAAGAGCACAGGCAACCCTATCTCAGCGCCAAACTATGTATAGTGCCCTCTATCTGCCTTTTCCACGTCACTATTGCAAATGACAAATAAAACTTCAGCGCACTAGAACTTAAGCTTCAGTGATATTGAGAACAAACATTAGGAAGAAATTCGAAGCAATATTTTTTGTAACTTGTTCATGATGTAATAGCTTATGTAATGCGGTCATGCGGTTGGGGGACAGAGACCGCACTTTCTTAACTTCTGACGGGTAGCCCGGATGATCTCGTTTTGTACTCGCAATGATGTCCTGATTCTCTCGTTTGAGTGCCCGCATATTCTCGTGTGAGTGCCCGGATGAGGGTTTTGTATTTTGGCTCAAGGTCACTTGAAGGTCGCCGACAACGGGAGTTAAAAGCATTTCATGCTTAATACAGCGCAGTTTTTTTTTCTTCCCCAGTGAAGCTGCACTTAGCAGCTTTCTTTCCGCCTCCCCCATATTTTTGATGGAGAAATCAAAGTTCATTTGATTGATTGATTGATTGATTGATTGATTGATTTATTGATTGACTGAAACAGCCGAAAAATTTTAAGTCATGTGGTGAGGTTCTTACTTAGGCCTAAACTTTTTTTCCTAAACAAAAGTTAGAAAAGCACCAGCAATTCTTTTGCCTGTTGATGTACATGTCAGCGGTTTGCCTGAGCTCTAGAAAATTGGCAGAAAGTCTCAACTTTTTATTCCCATACTCTAGCTGTAATTCAGGCGCTTACGTACATCATTTAAAAAGCGAGCAGTGCATTCCAGATGACACGTTCAGCTGAAATGTTCAGCACTGTGAATGCGAAACGGGGAATTACATATGCAGTTGGACTGATACTTTCTTTTTTTAATTTCTTCTACTCTCCTTGTAGGCCTTTTCCTTCGCTCCCCCCCCCCCCCCCCCCCCCCAATCTGCAGACTTACGCCAATACTTCGAGGTCTGCTCGCTCGGTCGCTCCTATGCTGATACTCGTTGCGAGGCCCAATTTAACAGCAGAGCAGGCGAACGATAGAGCCGCAACGAGTGCCAAAACGTCGCTAAGTCCTCCCACGTGACAACCTACTTCATTGTATCACGCCGCTTTACCACGCGCGTTAAATGGTTTTTGGATATTCAGACACATGGGAGCTATCACATGCCCACTTATCTTAAGATCGACGGCATGTCTAACACTCATCCGCCTAGCACACTGCGAAGGATAGATTGGACTGTGTTTAAAAACATTGGCTCTGGCTTAACTCAGTTATGCCTGGGTGTGCGTAGCGAGAGGTGCGGTTAATCTTATTCTTTAGCTTGCTTCGCTATACGGTTACATCTTTATCGTTTAGCTTCGTACGTCTGAGTGTTTAGGTTTGGTTGTTGCCTCTCGTTAAGTTATGGTTACATTAAAGACTAGGCATTTTTAAAGTGTAACGCATTTTTTGAAAGTCTTCATCTTGTTGTTTCTCAATTGCCACAAAGACGGCCCGATGGTCGGTGAGGCAGGAGGATAAGGGGTTGTCGTCCAGTGACGAACACGTTTCGAGTGCTATCCTCATCTTAATCCACTCGCCTGGCCGCCTCGTACATTACGACGCTTCTTGACGCGTGCGGCTCGTCCTTCCTCCATCTCCTCGGCTCACTGCCTCCTCTTGGTTTCGTTCCAACGACGAAGCCTGGCTTCTGTCAGTCTGTCCGACTCATTTTCCATATCTGCCGACGAATGCCACCGAGCCGACCCTTCTATATATACGATGCAACGCCGGCTCCTCCTCTGCTGTTGCAACGCGGTTTCACCGGTTCCTCCTCTGACGTCATGCCAGATGGCTCTGCGAGCGGCGCTGCCTGCTGCGACGGTTGCTAGGCAACGGCTCAGCTCGCGCTGTGGCTACAGGCCACAGGCCACAGCGAAACGGCGAGAATATGGCCAATGTAGCTCTCGCTAGAACACCTACTGGAGGACGCTTGTCAGAAAGGTGTCTCCTCTGGACTGCAAGACGCTATTAAAGAAGCGGCGCAGACTGCTATGCGCACGCTCATGTGCTCACCGCAGTAGTCGCAATTCGACCTGGAGTTGGAGCGACTTCGCGGGATTCGTCGTCGCGCAGAACGAAGGTACCGACGTATGAAGCCCATTCACGACCTAAGTACAGCCTGGCGCGCTGAAAATAAGATCCAACGTCTCATAGATAAACTGTAATCCGAGCGATGGAGAAAATATTGTGAGTCCGTTGACCCCTGTAAGCCACCATCTCAATTATGGAGAACTGTGAGAGGCCTACGTTCTGTACCGGAACAACGCTTCCCATTCAAGGACCTAGCGTTCTTCCAACGCCGACAAGACGCCGGAAGATTTCTGCGCTATGATTGCAGGCCAGTCAACGGGCACAAGTTCTCTTACTTTTAACTACCTTCAAGGCACACGGGATTCACCCATGGATCTGCCGTTCCCCACTCAAGACTTCGACGCTGCAATTACCTTATCTAATCAGTCGTCATCACCTTGCCCAGATGGTATATCTTACCGTATATTCTGCCACCTCGGTGAACAGGCGCGAACTGAATTGTTGCACATCTTCAGTGAGTCCTGGCAGGATGGAAACGTTCCTCAAGAATGGAAGACAAGCCGCCTGGTACCGCTCCTCCAACCTGGCAAGCCTCCTGTAGCGGTTACTTCATAACACCCAATCGCGCTGCCTAGTTGCATTGGGCAGGTGATGGAACGAATGATCCTCGCCAGGATTGAATAGTAGCTTGAACGCTATGAAGTTTACCCAGACGCCATGGCTGGCTTTCGACGTCACCGACGCTCTATTGACAACGTCGTCGATTTGGTTACACAAGTTCAACATCAAAAGGTGTGTAAGCGATAATCTGTCGATCACCATGTTCCTCGGCATCATCATCATCATGATAATGTTCTTCATGAGGCTATATTAGAGGCTCTAGAAATTTTTGGCCTCGGCGGTCGACTGTATCGTTGGACACGCAGTTATTTACATATGTGCTCTCTTGGTGAATGTCGAAGATGCCCAACTTCTCAACACTATACACACCGTGGAGTACCACAGGGTGTTGTGTTGAGCCCAACACTCTTCAACCTTGTGCTCATTGGCTTCATAGAATGCCTACCAAATACGGTGAAGTTCTCAATCTATGCCGATGACATCTTCGTCTGGGAATCTGGTGTGACGCGTCCTGAAGTGCGTGCAAGGCCGCCAAAATCTGCGACGTTGATAACGACGTACCTTAGGCAACAAGGCCTCAGAATATTTCCAGAAAAGTGTGCAGTTGTGGCATTTATCCGAAAGCCAATGACTTCGTACGCCATATCCATCAAGGAGGAGGAGGAGGAACAAACATTTATTTAAACCAGCAGTTTAGTTGGCTGGGCCTAGGCCTCCCACGTGGGTACATCGAGGTCTTGGCTCTTCGCCGCCTCGCAGGCTTGCTGAGTAGCCCAAAGTTGGTCGTCGAGTTGGGAGCTGCGCAGGGCGGCGTGCCATCTCGACGAGAGGGTCACGGTATTATTTGTCGGATATTGGTTTTTACATTCCCATAGCATGTGGGGAAGCGACGCTGCCTCAGTCTTACAGATCTTGCAAATGTTACTATGGTAGGTGCCCGGGTAGATCCTGTGGTAACGTGTTAGTGAGGGGTACGTGTTTGTCTGTAACAGGCGAAGGGTGGTTGCCTGTGTTCTGTTTAGCTTGTGATGAGGGATGGGGAAGGTTCTTCTGTTGAGATAGAATGATTTCATGAGGTCGTTGTAGCTGGTGAGGCGATCGCGTTCCGCGGATGCACCTGCGCAGTCTCCGGCACGGTTGCCATATCCATCGATGGAAAAAATATATCTTATGTATAAGGACGCATAGGTTTTTAGGGGTAATCATCCACCGTGACCTCTGTTGGAGTCCCCATGTAGCCTACCTAAAGAAGCGCCTGAGAGACACCTATCATCTTTTAAAGTTTCTTGGATGAAAAGCCTTGAGCACTTCAGTACACGTGATGATAAAAATGTACCGGACGCTATTCCTCGGTTATCTGAGGTACAGCTTGGCACGGCTTACCAATACCTGCAGAGCTAACATCAGTACACTCGAAAATGCTCAGGCTCAGGTGCTTAGGGTTTGCCTAGGGCTGCCACGATGTGCATCAACATGCCAAACCATTCGAATTGCGCATGACTAGCCAGCCAAGGTTCACATTGTTATGGAAGCGCTCAGAGCACATGTCAGGCACCTTTCCGGCGTCCCTCTCCGCTATCTCGCCTCACTGTCAGAAGACCGACCACCGCCTTAAAGAAATCCCATCAGACTACATCGACAGCCGCGGAGCTGGCTGCTCTTCGTAGCACACTTCGCATAATTGGAGAGGAACCACCTCAAAAATGGAGCATTTTCAGTGACTACAAGGCAGCTCTACATTGCTTGCTTTCTGCCTTACGCTGTGGACCCTATGGACAACTAGTGCTAGAAATCCGAGAGCTCCTTCATCGCCTCCTCGAGCAAGGACGCGACGTCACATTTCAGTGGCTTCCTAGCCGCTGTGGCGTAACGGGCAATGAACATGCTGATGAAGCTGCTCGATCTGCTCATGAAGACGGCGTGCAGGAACCAATCCCGCTGTAAAGAACAGATGCAGCAGCGAACCTTCGAATGCTTGAAAATTGTGCATTACAATCGTTGCGGAACACACCTAGTTTCCAGAACGCACGTCTACATCAACTGGACCCCTGTCTGCAATTTCATCCTCCACCTGGACTACACCGACCCGAGACAACTGTACTTTGCCGATTGTGGCTAGGCGTCGCATTTACGAAGTTGATTGCTTTCCGCATAAAAGCGGAGGATAGTGCTGCGTGTGACCACTGTGGCGACGAGGAAACTGTCGAGCACGTTCTTTGTCATTGTCCCCGGTACAGCGTGCACAGGCTGCCACTCGCGACCGCGCTGGCGCGTCTTGACGACCGGTCGCTTTCGGGGCAGACAGTCCTGGAACGCCCACCTCCTCAGATGTCACGCCCCAAGACAGTGAATGCACTCTTGAAATTTTTAAGTTCGAGTGCCCTATTGGATGGACTATAGTTGTCAGGAATGTTCACAACCTTCCCTTTTTTTAGTTTCTTTCCGTTTTCTCTCCGCTGTGCTTTCCGTATATCATTTCCCCTTACCATTCCCCCAGTGCAGGGCAAACAAACCAGAATCTTGTCCGGTTAACCTCCCTGCCCTTCCCATCCCACTTATATATATATATATATATATATATATATATATATATATATATATATATATATATTCACATCTCCCAGCATTTTGGGGAAATACCTTCTGGGGTCCTTCCTCTCCAGAATCTATTCCTGCAACACTTTATACTGGATTTCTCCATGCACGAAGTGAAAGTGCGAAAGGTACGGTAATACTTACCACGGCTACCATATATGGCCACCAAAAACACACCACATTTGTTGTCCAATGTTTGGAACAAAAGACGTTCATATCCGTACGGCGGACGGCCTGCAAACAGAAGTTATCGTGTGAGCTATCTTCGAGTACAACAAGGTATGCATTCGTTTAGCGTTCTTCGATGTTTCGTCATCTTACACTCAACTGCAGATACTCGCAATGAAACAAGATGTAAGAAATTGCAAAAGTATGTGCTTGTTTTTCAATCATTCATCCATTCGTTAGTTCGTTCTTTGGATTTAGCAGTCTAAATGAAACACAGTATTGGCATTGTAGCGCGTTTCTGTTAGCTCTAACAAATTATTGCATCGCGAAATGTAAAGATCTGCATTTAATGGACAACAGATACTTCAAAGATTATTTATGACAACTTTCTGAGCCCTTAATATGCTTAACGTACTCTAACGGAGTTCGAATATTTGTTTAGAGAACGGCAGCAGCGAATTGGAGTACCGGTTTTGGACAAACAGTAACATGGAACGCCTCTTCACTGAACTCCTCCTGCACATTATGCATGGCAAAACGTGGAGAATTGTTGAAAGCTGTTGGAAGTAACCTTCGAAGTAACTTTCTGTCGGGGACATGTATTGCAATCTTAAATTTGGTCTCTCGTTTGGCGCCATATTTATACGTACAGGCCTCTTGAACTTCCTCTTTCCAGTATGTCATATATTCTTTGTCATTTTTTTATAACGCGGATATGACGCGGGTATTATGTTTATAGCGCGGGTAGCCAATACAAAAAAATATAGTTCACTCGCGAGGATCTGAATTGCATTTTAACTGTAATCCGTTAAAGGAAAACACGGAACACAGGCGGATAGGAGACGCAGTGGTAAAGGCACTGCCTTCATTATTTCGCCCATGAGCCATGTAAAAAGACAGTAAATTGAACTCGTATGTTCGATCAGTAATGTACACCACGTCCTATACGTCATTAATGCACCATTCTTCAATTGCCGACAGGGCTAATTAGGATGACGACTACATCGGCGATAGCAGGAACTGCTTCGAGCCACGAATCAAAATCACGTAGGTGGTTGGTTGATAACGGCGTATTTTCGTTGACTACGACGACACTCTGTGCGATCGCGTTACATTCCATCATTCATAAAAGTGTACTTACATCATGTTTCAATGTGCGAGCCTTCACAAAAAGAGTGCACCAAATAGGTCGTGTAGCAATTACTCTGATCCAAAACTTCATGAAAATTTTGGCCTGGTGTTTATGATTGCTAATGGAATCCCATTTAAATCGTATTGACAGCGCAGAGTCGTCTAGCTTGCATGAGCTAATTATTTGTTTCTGTGTCTATCGGAATCTAGTAGTGTGCCTATGATTCGTTTAGCTCACAAAGGTACCTATGCCTGTAAAAATCCCGTCCCTATTTCTCCCCTGTTTTTTTTTCGCTTTTTTTGCACCAATACTGCAGTTGTCTCTTGATGATTTCTTCTGCTGGCGTATTATTGTTGCCACCGGTTTTGAGCGCCGACGACTCCGGCAGGTGGACATTCCTTCCGGTACCGCCTTCATGGATAGATTCGTATTCCATTACAACGTACTGCGTCCCCTCGGGATGTTTTTCTAAAGCAGGCGCACCGCAGGTGCTGCGAATAGGTGTTTCAGTACGTTTTGTTCTCGAGAAGGCAGCTCATGCCCCAAATACGAAGGTACTACGCCTTTGTGTTATCGTAATAACAACTTCAAAGGGAATAGCTTTATTAGGCTATTTCGCCCGCTTTCGTACTTATCGGTGGTGGTCGGACTTTCATCGGCGATACAAAGGCGTCGATGCAAAGCACGCGTGCTTTGACGCAACTGAGTTACGAGGTACGTTCATCACCGTTTATTACAGCTCTTTGAGACGCACGGACTGTCGCGCGAGAGATTTCGGACGTCTGAATGTTTTCATGCGGAGGTGAAGCAATTGAAATTGACAGAATTCCTCTTACTGCCTTCTCCTCTCCCATTGGGGTGGCTATGAGAGAGGGTTTCGACGCACCGCCACCTAGCGGAAATTTTTCCAGGCCAGGGGCTAGCTAGGTAATGTTAGCAAACGTCACACCAATGGGGCCTCCGTGAAAACGGCCTTGCACGTTTCCAGAGGACACGTCTCTGCAGCACGTTGCTCGAGTTATTCTCCAGCGGGTAGCCTCTACAAACCGCTACGCGACACATACGAGTTGCAGTTTTAGGCTGTAGTGAACATTGTTTAACTGCTTGAACAAGCGGACCACAGAGACAGCATGGAACAAGCAGAGGCGCAGACTTGCAACTAATGTTTATTCCACAAAGACCACATATAAGTACATCCCAGACAAACACCACTGCCAGTGCGCGAAAACGAAAAAGAGAAAAAAAAAGAAATCTTTTTTTGTTTATGAGAACCGCAACCTACCTACGCTCGTCACTAAACATCATCTCACTGTTGTGCTGATAAACTGAGGTGTCGCTGACAGAATCATGTCCGTTTCTTATACGGTGCGCCTGGAGTAGCTTTATCGCTCGGCTATCTCGGCTGCGACACAAAATCTTTACTTCTTCCATAATCTTAATACACGCGCACGCCAAGCAGTGGACAGGAAGATGCAGATTCGCTTTATTCCTAATTGACAATTCATGCTCACGCAAGCGTATATTCACGTACCTTCCTGTTTGGCCTACGTAGACTTTGCCGCATGATAGAGGTATCTTATATACTACTCGGAAAACAATATTAGGAAAGATGCAAGGGGGCGCAAGGATAAGAAACGTAAAGTTGTGCCTTATGTTCACAAGACTTCCGACAACTTAAAAAAGGTTGTGACGTGATATGGAGTTGAAGTAGTGTTCTCGGCTCTCGGTAAGCTCGCTGAAACATGCGCACGCATAGGAAAAAAAATTAGCGTAGCTTGCACCGGAGGCGCAATGCTAAAGATACAGCGAAGCTAATGGGCACCTAGTTAGTCCTGGCTTTTGGGCTAGGCTAAGAACTACCAAGTCATCCCCAGCATTTTCCGGAATTTATTGATTATTGATCGATTATCGATTAGCTATTGATTGGCCAATGATTGGCTATCGCAAGGTATTGGCCACGTATATGGGCTAGGCTAAACACTACCAAATCATCTCCAGCATTTTCCGGAATATATTTATTATTGATCATTATTGATTAGCTATTGATTGGCTATCGATTGCCTATTGATGACTGACTAACCTTAAATAGCCCCAACCATGCTTAGCTCGACTTAGCCATGTTTAGCTTCGCTAGTTTGCACGGGTATGTGCCATTGCGCTTTGACCCTTTCTGCACAACCGCCAGGATCGGCCCACATTTTCTGTCCGCACGTTACGGGCTAACGCTCGGCTTAAACAGCTCCGCTGTTTTCTTTACGCCGCTGTTTACTTTACTTTCAAAAAGAACACAGTGTCAGGACCAGACCGCCTCACCAATGCGATGCTTCGCAATCTCAGTGACACGGCCATCGGACAGCTTGTGCATTTGTTCAACGATTAGGTCTGGAGGTGTGGAGGTCGGGTACCAGCGCCATGGAAATCGGCCAACATCATCATGATCCCAAAACCTGGTAAGCCGTGAGATATCGGAAAGCTGCGGCCCATCTCATTAACATCGTGCATGGGCAAGCTCTTTGAAAGAGTCTTGCACACCCGGCTGGAGAATCAGCCTTCTTCCGGACTCGATGTTCGGCTTTCGCAAGGGAATCTCTGCACAGGACGTCTTCCTCATGCTCAAAGACGAGGTGCTCGGCCCTCCCCCGGGCAGTCTAGACAGTATTCTGCTCGCCCTTGACGTTCAAAAGGCCTTAGACACCATATATCACTCCACCATACTAGAGGGCCTTGTGGACGTCGGATGTGGAGAAAGAACATTCCATTACATTCAGGACTTTCTGCGTGACCGCCACGCAACAATTGCGCTCGGAGCGTCACGGTCACTACCATATGAGCTTCCGGGCCGCGGCACGCCTCAGGGTGCAATATTGTCTCTGCTCCTATTCAATATTGGAATGCGCAAGCTCACCCTACAGTTACCGGAAGACGAAGACCTCGGCGTGGCAATTTACGCCGACGACATTACACTCTGGGCGACCAAAGGCTCATACGGGACAGACAAAACACACTTCAGCAAGCCCTAGACACGGTCGAATCATACACAAAAAACGCCGGCATGAAATGCGCACCGAGCAAATCAGAATACATACATATTCGACCACCAAGAACCCAAGCCAACAGAGCTCCGCCGTTACAACTACTTCTCGACGGAGAAACCATCCGAAAAGTCCAGCACCTACGAGTGCTCGGAGTGCATATATACAGGAAACGGGCAGTGCCGGCATCGCCCTGTCCAAACTCAAGCGCACGGTTCGCAGTGTTACTAGCCTCATTAACGGAATCGCACGTAGCAGAGAGGGAATGACGGAGACAGACACTATGAAATTAGTGCAGGCCTTCGTCATAAGCAGAATCACCTACGCTCTCCCTTTCCAAGCCACCCGACAAACTGAAATCGACCAAGCAAGTCGACTGCTCCGAATTGCCTGCAAGGCGGCACTCGGCCTGCCCGAAAACACGAGCACTGACCGTCTCAGTGAGCTGGGCATGACGAACACCTATGAAGAACTCGCCGCGGCCTCACTCGTGGCCCAGCGCGAAAGACTCAACGCAACACCTCAGGGGCGCTCCATGCTAACAAGGCTACGATACCCCCTAACGCCACAGTTCTGCGAAGACGAGACCACAGTTATGCCACCTGATCCTACGAGCAAGAATACATGTAAGTGAAGGTCCCATCCCACGTCATATGAACCCTCACTTGGGTGGGAATCTGGGTGGGAATCGAACTCTGCCTCGGGGGTGCGAGACGAGAACGCTTCCCCGAAATCACTGCGGCCTCCACGGTTCAGGCAGACTAAAGGTGTGCCTAGTGCGTGCGTCACTGGGCACGTCACGTTGCAGCCATCTGGCTAACTAAAGGTGTGGCCTAGTGCGTGCGTCATTGGGCACGTGACAGCGCAACCAATGGGGTGGAGGTGGCGCTACGTCATGAGTAGTGCATAAAATGAGCGCGTTCATGACGTTCCGAAGTCTACAAATGGTATACTGCCAAAAACGATTTTAGAGGATTTTTTTGTTATTAAAGTGCAACCACATACGCAGTGGCACATGCCCAGTTACCCAAGTTGCGACAATTTGCAATCATTGCGCGTGTGTAGAGAGGCGTATTGCTTTGCTTGTGTTGAATATAAAATTAATGACGTCAAATTTTACAATTATAAAGCATATACAGGGTGTTTCAGCGAACACTTTCAAAATTTATTTAAGGTTGCCTGTGGCAGATAGCCCAATTCTAGTTCATAAGCTGGTCTACTCGAAGAGGCGGACATTACTTGCACAAGCAATTGAAATGCATAATCGACTAATCAACAAAAATTCACTAATTAGGTTTTAACTAATTACCTGATGGCCCACATTGCAATTTACAAATTGTAGCCGTGGAGTTCGCAAGGCGGATTCACTTGGAACGAATTCTCAGGATGACAGCAGTTTCGAGATATTAATTCCCAAACTTTGCGGAGAAATGCATTGGCGTACCAGTTAATTTTGTGCTTCAATGCTCAAAGCGACGTTTTGTTAAGAAACTAACTGAACGCCAATGCATTTCTCCGCAAAGTTCGGGAATTAATATCTCGAACCTGGTGTCATCGCGAGAATTCGTTCCAAGTGGACTCCGCCTTGCGAACTCCATGGCTACAATTTGTAAATTGCAATATTGGCCATCAGGTAATTAGCTAAAAACTTATTAGTGAATTTTTGTTAATTATTCGATTATGCACTTCAATTTCTTGTGCAAGTAATGTCCGCCTCTTCGAGTAGACCAGCTTATGAACTAGAATTGTGCTATCTGCCACAGGCAACCTTTAAGAATTTTTGAAAGTGTTCGCCCAAACACCCTGTATAATAAACGCCACAACAACGTGAGAAGTCAAAAACATGAACATTAGGCAAATCCGTGTACTATCAATGTTTCTATGGTAGCTGAACGACCTCTGCGCCATAATTCACCATACTACTTTTTTAGGAATCCCTCCTTCCTCTTTACATCCTATATCTGTCACTTCCCCAAACCTCCTCTTCAGCGTGCAGTATAGCCTAGCAGCGGAACCTCGCTCAGGCCTACCACTCCAACTTACCGGCACCGGATGGACCCATCACAGTGGTCACTGATTCCCAAACCGAGTGCAGGACTTTGGCACAAGAGATGGTGAACCCTACACACACCGCATCCTTACATCATTACACCCCACAGCGTTACACAGGGTGCGTATTGTCTGGACACCTGGACATGCTTCTCTCCATGGTAATGAACGCGCTAATGCGGTAGCCCGAGAGCTTGCTAACCGGGCGCCATTGGAAGAGCTGTCCAACCCAGATGACGTACCGACAGAACCACTGAACTACACTGAAACTCTACAACATTACAGAGATAGCAGGAGACACTTCCCGCCACCACACAAGTCTCTTAACCGAGAAGATGCCGTCGCGTGGCGACAGCTACAGACCAATTCATTCCCCTGTCTCTTTTACCTTCCCCTCTTCCACTCCACACATTATCCCTCATACTGTCCCTACTGTGGAGCGAAGCCCACAGTATAT
This sequence comes from Dermacentor silvarum, assembly GCF_013339745.2. NCBI lineage: Eukaryota > Metazoa > Arthropoda > Arachnida > Ixodida > Ixodidae > Dermacentor > Dermacentor silvarum. The sequence goes on from NC_051160.1 coordinate 94,429,226, forward strand.
CATTGCACCTGGGAGTGCTCACACCCTTCTGGCTACTCCCCTATTCATTCACCTTCACCTTCCTCCAGGGACACTGCGCTGACCAGCTCAGAACCGCAAGAGCAGCGACGGCTGATCCAGCAGACACGCGGGGTGGCGCGAGCCAATGGGGCCCTGAACTAAGGGCTCCACCCTACGAGGAAGTCGCCCCACCTCATGAACAATAAATGTTTCTCTCTCTCTCTCTCTCCAACTTTCTGACATTAAAGTTCCTGTCTGTCTCGCTGTGGTAAGGAGGCTTTTCGAAACCATGAACTTAGGCAAAGTATCATGAATTCAGCCCTCGTTTTGTTAATTGATACCTGTTACTGCATTTGTGAACTTTAGATTCAGATTACTGAGGTTACCCGCGATTGTCAAGCAACAGAAAGTAAATAAAAAGAGAGGTTAGAGATTCCCGACTATACAGAGATTGGGGGACAAAATGTAGCCGTCCCAGATATTCGAGAGGTTATAATATATTGCCTTTTAACGCAATAGCGTTAAGGGCGGCGTGTCACAGAAAATCCGGCGTAGAAAATCATCCCGAACCACCCCCACCACACAGGCCCTGCGCGTAGCGCAGAGGCGTTAGTGAACAGAACTGAATTTCTCAAAGTAAAACCTGTCAGAAAAAACGTAAAGTATGACTTAACTACAACCTACAGACATAGATAGCGTCGGATGGTAATTTGAATGTACGAGAAAACATAAGTCTGTTGCGAGGAAACTCAAATACAAGCCACTTTTTCAGCATTTCAATCATACCAACAGCGGCGCGCCCGGGTGGGTTACTTACGAAAACCCCATCCAGATGGCGCTTGCCTTCTCGGCAGCGTAAAATGGTAGCGGCGTGCAGAGGCGAAGGTGGAGAAAAAAGAAAGCTACAGTTGCCGGGAAGCCTGACAAGCATTCAGGGATCTTTGAATGCTATCGCGTTCCACTCTTAAAGGCGAGCTTAAGGGTCCTCCAAATTTTTTTCTTGAACATGTGTCAAACTAAACAACTCGGACATCTAACGGCTTCCTTTTATAAAAAAAAGAAAAACGTAACGCTTGAGAACTCTTCGTTGTCAACATTCCCAGTGTCCTTCCTTCATCTCGTTGACTCTTTCTCTAAGGAAACTGCACGAGAAGAATGAGTAGCAATAATGGGACGACATTTTCCTAACCACAATTATAAGCCCCATTTTAGGTCACTGTCCTTTGAGTGTTTCTACTTTGTGCGATCCCTGTGTGTGTGTGTGTGTGTGTGTGTGTGTGTGTGTGTGTGTGTGTGTGTGTGTGTGTGCGTGTGCGTGTGCGTGTGCGTGTGCGTGTGTGTGTGTGTGTGTGTGTGTGTCATCAATCGGCATTGATCACAAGATCAATGCCGATCACACACGCAATATTCAGGGACATTATTCACCTGGACAACACATGAGACGCATCCGTGGTTACGAGCTTACCTGGGTTGGAAATCGAAATCGCGTTAAACTTGTCAGCGTTGGTCTTCTCGACATCCATCGTTCTAAACTTCCCCTGAATTGTCAAATTGGTCCTGTGACAAGAACGCCAGCAATTATAACCACATCTCGCCATGAAACGTCAGCACTAATCTTACCTGAAGTTTTTCACGATGAAATGACTTTGAAAGACGACGGAAGTGTCACTCATACTGATCTTGACTTCCACTTTACATTCGACCGGAACTCGCTCAGATGACATGTACGTCCACACTGGTTCGCTTGTGTTGAAGAACTGCAATAAAAGGACGACCGACACACACCTCGCACCGTGATTTTATCCGCACAGTGTAGGTTAGCAATATTCGAGCTTGTAGACATCAACTGTCAAAAATATTTTTATCAATATCAGTGGTTCTCCGCAAAAGGAATAACATTCTCGTGAAAGGACGCCATCAGAGTATAAATTATATTTTGTCTAGATTGGTGCCCGGTGCCACGATAACGGATGACTGCAACCAACGCTCCCGAACATTTTCTTTACTTTCTCAACCCAAGATAGGCGCAACAGCGTGGCATGTTTTATAAAGATGTTTTGCATATAATTAACTAATCTACTACACTCCATTGTGTGGCGGCCTGTTGAAGTGTCACTGTAGGTTCCTCTATTCGAGGAAGGGGCCTGGACAATGCATTCACATTCCTCCGCCGACGTTAAGTAGCACACCTTTCTTTTCAATTTTACACCCTCGCCACTAACACACCCTCGGTCGTTACCTCGCCCACCTGCCTTACCCTCTCTCCCCTTTAGAAGAACCGTACCTACATATGCTGTGGCGAAGAGAGCATATATCGCCTTAAAAAAGACAAGTCCACTTGTCGAAACGTTGGCTCCTGCTTGTTCTAGTTTCGCTCATTAACAATAATGGTAATGTGCGAGTATTTATCCTGCTTGAACATTGAACACGCGCTCAGTACTGCGAAAGCAAATATTTCTTTGGAGGTCGCAACCAGTAAACACCAGTTTCGTATCTCTTACAGATCTTTCCTATTCTGGCAAATATTTGTCTATAATTATTTATGTGAGCAGGCGTGATATTTTTTGTATGAAATCCTCTTTGTAGCAGACTATACAGCAGCAAATGTTTTCTTCGAGACTTTTGCAGCTTTTCAACCAAGATATCCTTAACTTTGCTGATGGGGTAATTTTCAGTTACTGTTGTTCTCGACACAGCCACCACAGTGAATGTTTCTTGCGAAGTAGATGCATGCTTTGTTCACCTGTGGCGGAAATTCACATTCATAGCGAGCGTTAATCCTATGCAAAATGGCATCCATACAGCAAAGGCAAGTAAGCAAAGAAAGACAAACTTTCAAATTTAAATAAAACCGCAGCGGTAGTTCTGTGGGTATGGCGCAGCGCTGGTGAGAACGGTGTAGCGGGTTCGCTACACCGAGATGCCATAACGCTCGCGTAGTTAGATTTAGGTGCATGTTAAAAACCGCAGCTAGACGAAATTAATCCGGAACTCTTCATTACGGAGTCCCCCATAGCGCACTTTACAGATTCGAGATGTTAGATTCAGAACTAAATTTTAAATTGCAAGCAAGAATGTTTACTCGCAAATAACAACAGTATCATCACATAATAGCATCCAAAATACAGTGACAAGCCGTCCGAAAAGGTTATCAACGCTCTCTCGAATCTCTAATTTTGAAGTATTTCTGTCTCATTGCAAAAATAGGAAGAATATATGTTCGTACTTACTTGTTTTATATCAATCTTAGTGCGTCGCAGCGGCTTTAATGTGCCGAAATCGCCTCTCAGTCGCACCGCCGTCGGCAGGAGTAGGAAGAACACGAATAGGCTTGATAATTCTTCTATTTGTTTTCTAGAAATCATAGCTGTAGCTTTCTTCGCAGCGATGGTCGTGCTGTGCGCGCTTAGCAGGCTCCAATGCCTTACACTGAGCAGAAAAACAATCTTTGAATTTTAGATATATCTTTTTTTCTTTCGAAAACATACCACGTCCACGATGTGATGTACTTTTGCGTCACAATTTGCTCAGTGCATCGGCTACCTACGCAACAAAATCAAAGCAAGTTTCTTTCGGTCGATCGATATTACCTGTCATGGCCTACTTCTTTTTTTTTGCCCCAATAATAGAAAATGTATGCCGTTGACATGACTTATTTGTGCATTTTCAATCTGAATCAGTAGTCCAAGCCGAACGTCCCTCTGCAGAAAGTGAGTGCTATTGTTCTTACCTCTGCTGTCGCTTTTCGGACAGGATTGGGCCGTGAGATACGACAACAACTGGCCTCACAGACGAGTTGCGGTAAGAGCCAAACGTTTGTTTCTAGCGGGGTCCTCCAGTAGCGTAGAGCATGAAGCGCGTACTTCAGAAATTCATGTATGCCGGCAACGAGTCCGCAATATGTGCATCACCAGCGTGCGCACTTCTTAACTGCAAGAAATGCATTTGCGCAAGTACTCCACGTACGGGAAAACAAGTGTTTCCGTTGCGTGGGCCTCTCGTCATATGGGCCTACTCGTGACGTTCGCCGAACACCCACTTACACCTACAACTAACACTTACAATCGTGCATGCCTGATTGAACACTTGTTCGGCGAGCCCCGATCGCTGTACATACTCTTCTCGCGAATCCCATGAGTTATGGTTTCGGTTATTCAGCACCTCTGGTTCAGAAAGCTCACAAGGTGAATTTCTATCAAGGAATGAACCCTTGCAGAAGGTGTTGGCACTTTGCAATATATGGACCCACTTTCTAAGCGAATCGCGTGACGCCGACTGGTCAGTGATTGCCAAATGATAGCATCTATAATTTTAGCCGCACGATACCGCAATGACATATAAGTGGGCGGACATCCTTTTCAATCGAGTGCCACTGCTGCAAGCTGCCCACGAAATGAAGTATTTGTTTCTAGACCAATGCACTTCAAAGAAATACCCTAGAGGCCGTGTACAGTCCGCTTCTTTAAAAATTCCATCCATTGTTTATTGTAATAGCCTCGCACCCACCGAGGTGGCTACGGAAAGCTTTGTGAGGGGCAGACTAAAATGGCGCAATAGTGCATTCTGTGTGCAATGAGACCAGGTACAGCACATACAGTGTGGCTACAGTTACTGTGCGAATGGCGAAATTCAATGCTGCTACAATTTGCTCAGCAAATGTTGCCTATTAGAGCTGTAGTCGTAGTAAGCAATATGGCATGTTAAGTGGCTCAGAACGTCTTGTAATGTCCTTGCGTCGGAGAATGTCTAGTCCCTGTAAGCCATAATTTCACGCGCACAGTGTGTCATGTCATGAACAACAACAAAGCAAGAGATTCATGAATCACACAGGATTTCTTCCTTTGATTTTCAGTGTAGGCATGGAACACGTGTAGGCATGGAACACATTGCCGGTGAACATAAACAACATATATAGACGGGTCCATTCTCCAAGCAATATTTGCTAACATATTACTTTCTTTGATCCGCATTAATAAACACATTGCTTTCTGCGCAATGCCATGTGCAAAAGTCCCCATTAGTCACGGAATTACCATCAATCACGGATTAGTGTGGCTACTTTGTGAGGGTCACGACAAGATTACATGTTCTTTTATATGAAAAGACTTAGTCCAACGCAATAGACGGTTTTGTTTCGACGAAGGGTAGACCATTTGCGCATGTTTATTTCTTGCAGTTGAGAAGCACGTGTGCTGATGACGCAGCCATCATTCGTGCCTTGCAGACACAGATGAATTTTTCAAGCATTCATTGCCATGCCCCCCGTACGCTACGCTACAAGCGAACGTTAGACCCTGGCCAAAATCCCTCAGACAAGCCAGTTGTTGCTTGAGCTAGTGCTACAAACGCGGAGGCGTGGGGGCAGCCCCCCCCCCCCCCCCTCACCTCCAGAGGCACGAACAATAACAACAAATTCCTCGTGGGGAGACGCATACGTCTCAAGCAGTTAGTTGAAACTGCACAACAGCCGAGCCTCGTTGTACGGCACACACTTCCTATTATTGGTAGCACTCAGGAGCACTCAAGAGCTGCACTGATGGTTTGCAACATCCGGGAGGGTACGCTAAGCAAGTTTTGCTTCAAATGTACTCCATCGGCACGAGCACTCCGATTCTCGCTGCTGTGGAGCCAACATAAATACGACCAATCGGCCTATATGTATAGTCAACTTTACTACCGCTACAAATGTGTGTGTTAACGGCTCTGTTCCTTATGCAACTATATGAAATGAAACAACAAAAACTACTTAATATCCTCACAGCAACAAATCTATGCCATCAAGCGCATGATTCCTTACTTAAAGCAACTAGCTTTCGTGAAGCGTACGGCTATTAGCTCACATTGACGATCATTATTGAAGGGCTAGGCTCCATTTCTTATCGGGATGTTTATGAAGCGCTTCCTATCACCGCAGGCCAGTTGAACAGCTTTTCACCCGAGGGGTTCCTCGGAGAGCCCGCAACCACGCTGAGATGGCCTCGAAGGCCTCCTGCATGCGCCGCCTCTCTCCAGGCGCCTCGCTTGAGGGCAAGAAACATCACTGGAGAATGTCTTCCGCGTAAGTTGAGATATACACACGGCGGTGTCGAGCGCGTTGGTGAAGCCCGTCCAAGGCCTCAGGTTATTGTGATATGTAAAAGAAATGGTGCCACAGCGCTCACGGCTACTGAACCCCCAAATGGGGTGCTGCCGACGCGCCTTGTGCTGTCGGACAGGAAGCTTACGATGATCAACAATGGCCGCCGTGCCAGGCCTGCGTCGTCGGGCACTTCGAGCATGGCTGCATCACTGATGTTATCAAAGCGACCCAAAATGCCTACTATCACGAACAGAGCAATTTTCAATGGATTTTGCAGCTATTTTGAAGCTACAGTTTTCTTAACTTGAGTACAGTGCTCAACAATTAAAACGCCACTATCGGAGCGCGAAGGTGCTGGCACGTTTGGCGCCACCGGCGGGGACTGAGGACACCAAGTTGGCGCATTTTGTCTCACATGAAAGCGAGAGTCTTTGACATGCATTGTGACTGTATTCGGCCCTGCAGCAATCACCCACCACTCACCGGTGGAAGAAAAATCGTCGGCCGCGATGCGGTCCGCGTATCACGTTTCAATTGCTGAGCCCTGTACAAACTGCAGTTTGCAGTGTAAGGTTTGACTGAAGCACCTTTGAGCAGGTAAACACTGCATTGTGGATAAACAAGCTGACGCCATCTATAAGTAGTTAGAAGTCAGCGCTTGAGTTCGTTCTTTCGTTCTTTCCGTCCTCCGTCCGCTGTTGCACTGTTCTTCTAATGGATTCCCAACTAGCCCAGTCAAACACATTCCCCATTTAGATGCCGCAACAATATCTGGGTGCCTGACTATTCAGACAACAAAAGAGAGCAACATGTACTCTGAGATTACTGAAACAATGTTAATTCACGATGTTAGCAGCATTTCTTGCTTAGCGGACAAGAGTTTCGTGCGCAGGCCGAAACGACTAACACTTTGACCACCCCAGCAGGTTCGTCATTGTCCTCTTTTGCTTTCTATAATAATAATTTACTTCAAGGTCAGACGACACGTCGTCCAATTATCGATTTCAGCACTATTAAAACCCTGATTGCCGCAAAATAATTTATGACGTTACACTGCGTCTTCTCTTATCGCCTCAATGGCACATTGAGACATTAAGCACAATCAATCAACGATAAGAGCTTCAAAACGTAGTCCATACGCAAGTGCCAAGTGATGCTTTTGGTGTGTGAAAATTGTGGCAAAACTTTGATGCTTCGCGGCCTAAATGTCCCGCCTGCTTTTCAGAGGTACTACGTGCACTGCGCTGGCTTCATGCACACATGTGAAAAATTTTCGGAAGTTGGAGGACTTAAGGTATGCGGGCTTTTGGGGTAGATTCATTGTGGCATCCTCATAAGTGGGCGGGTGTGCTCGCGTTTAGCAGGTGGCGCGGGAACTAAATTAATTTCAGATCCTGAAGCTGTGAGTCATGATTGTTTTATTCGTTTTCTCCACTCTGGGCATCAAGCTGTAGGAAATTATTTTTGTCATCTTTGTCAGCTTGTTTCTTTTACGAAATGGTTCCTTTACAGCCTACATGTCTGTGAGCAGTCAGCAGCATACACTGACACACAAGGGTAATTATCGCAAGCACAAACATAAGTGAAGGTACCTTCCTTTGTGATAGCGTTCATTTAGAGCTACATTTCGTTACAAGCATGCCTAACACACATAGGTTATGGAACAATTTTCAGGAGTATATCATAAGGCAACCGCATACGCGAATGAAACAAGCGCTCTTTTGGCGCCAAAATTCCTTCACCTTCGCAAACTTTCCCCTTCACAAACTTAACAAGCATGATGCAATATCCATTCAGCGACAAAGCATTACTGCCCTTGAGCGACAGCCGCTAGCATCGCGTGCTCATGGTGACTGGGTTCGGCTAAGTTGGTTGCGCCGTCCCGAAGTCGGATCGGTGTGACAAGCGCCTTGAAACACTCTTGAAGCTAGCACCGCAGTAAAGAGACCGCAAATTCTACCATAACGAGTAACGACCGGCTATAAAGATGACTGCTCATGAAGAAGGACAATGCCGTTGCTTTTTTACCTTAGTACCTAACTGTTTGCCCCTCTTTTCAACTTTATGCGCACCGATTCGTGCAGTTATGAGCAATATAAAATTATATGTCGTATTGTGCTATGTGGATTTGCGACATTGAATTATTACTCAAAAAGCATTCCTAGAGTTGAAAGCACAGTCAGTCCCTCAGTACACATTGAATAAAACAAGACAGACCAGTGCGTCGAAATTGCATTTCGTAGCATTTTGTCACCGAGAGGGCGCCTGCTGACGACATGACTACCGCAAACTGGTATTCACGGGGAACTCGTGGCTCCAGTGCGTCTTACGTCATTCATTTATTTGGTCAAGGATTCGCTGACAGTCTCGGTTGTACACCAGTCTTCGCTTGCCCTTCAATACTGGTAAGAGTTGTCGGAACCTTTTTACGCAAGTTTGATCTGGCTTGTCTACAGTAGAATTCCTCACCCGTATTTCGAGCCACATATCTGCAAATATAAAAAGGCAGCAAGACTTTTGTCAGTAATGTACTGCAGAAATTGCCTAAACTGTTGATCACATATGAACTTTTTCACGCAAATGCGGTTGTGCCTCGTAATTACACCATATAATGTCAGAGTGAGAGAAAAAGGATGTATAACAAGGCTGACAGGTTGACCAAAGGTCTTTGAGGTTGGCTTCCCGGGGCGGTGTGAAAAGAGTAATGGAATTATAAGACAGAAATGCACAGACTGTGTAAAGCGCACACACAATGTAGCAGTGTCAACGGCAGCACTCAGGCTTCTCAAAGTATTATGTAAGCCCGTAGACCTCAGGAACATGAACAACGTTGATTTGGCCTTCTGCGTGGAGTATTGAGCTAGCAATGTTTCTTTTGACTGTGGAAGTATGTCCCAGTATTCCCAGCGCTGCGCACAATACTTGCTTTTCTGCAAGCTAACACGGGCGCAACAGAGGATGTATCTTAATATTTGGATACAGCTGCACGCGTCGTCACATTTAGATTTGTCAGCCATCCCAATGAGGAAAGCATAGGAGTTAGTAAATGCGTCGCCGGGCCACAAACGCTACAACACGATCTACTCGCGTCGTGGTAATCCAGGCCATAGACAGTTGTACGTCAAGGGACACCGAATGTAGGCGCTGTCTTTCATCGTAGACTGTGATTTCGTTCTTTTGCATACAGCGTTAGAACACTCGTACACCATCGTCAGCGGTGTACTAAACTAGCTCCTAAAAACCGTGCGACAACAGATTGGCCCTAGGAGAAAAGAGAAAAAATACACAATGCTTATAAAATATCGCACTCCCAAATCCTTCAACTAAAACCAAAGTCGAGATACTCCCAAAACTTTTCATAGTAATAAAAGGTAAATGTTATAAATACTGTGGTTTTACGTTTCCAAACCACGACATCATTATGAGGCACGCCGTAGTGGGAGACTCCGGTTCAATTTTGACCACCTTGCTTACTTAAAGTGCACCCAATGCCCGGTACACGAGTGTCCTTGTATTTCGCCCCCATCGAAACGCGGCCACCGCGGCTTTTCTATGGAAACAAAATTATCGTCCTTTTATTTCATCATCATCATCAGCCTATATTTATCTCCACTGCAGGATGAAGGCCTCTCCCTGCGATATCCAATTATCCCTGTCTTGCGCTAGCGTATTCCAACTTGCGCCTGCGAATTTTATTTACTTCAGAGTAAATAAGGACACGCTGCGGCTGGTGATATACATAATACTGCCTTGTATTTTACTTCAGAGTGCTGTTAAAAAACACGACATCATATAAAATGCACTGCAAGCAGTGAGCGCGTTTCATATTTATCTGGTCTTGATGCCTTCTCCATCTTAAACCGCTGGCACCGCCACACCGATCTGAAAAGAAAAATGAGTGCATCGCTTTGATACAGAGACTGATTCGCTCTACTTAAACATACTACCCCATGGATTTCGACCCCACCCACTTCGACACTAACGTGATGTTTATAATAATGAGGGCGCTGTGCAGGCGTATAGATGTAGTGGTTACAAAGAGATATCCGCATTGTGCTCAAGTCTTTATTGCATTGGAAGGCACTCTCCCGTCTTCTCTGATACCTCAAACCTAATACCTAGCTTGCAAATATATCCTCTGTGCGTTTTCTCCTTGCACATTTGTTCCAATCCAGCTGCACACGCAGCTAGCCGCTGCAGCGCATTTGACTTTGGTCGCGCAGCTGCGCGATTTCACTACTTGTGGACACGGTCCTCGCTCCTTGGCTGTGCATATTCCATTGTGCCTTTTGCTATTTATGCTATTGTGTCTTGTCGCAGCAGATTTAAAAATAAGGCTGCTTCTTCGCATGTCGACTCCCACTTCTTCCCATATAATCAGAACCGTTATTCCAATTTTGCGCTATAATTTTAAGGCATTTGCGTACATATGCTTCCGGCAGTAGGCAAGTTACTGTGACAATAAGATATATACATGACCTCTCCAGAACTAAGTGCAACTAGTCTCATCCGGTGGGTACAAATATTGTCCATCGTTTCCTGTAAGACATTGTGCGCGGTGGCCCTCCTTGGAAACATTTCACGGGCAAGGGCGAATTCTTTCTCAGAAAAAAATTAGCCATTCCTTTTTCGCTGTTACATGAAGCGAAACCTCGCAAAATCTTTGGACCATCTAGCCAATGGCCTCGTCATTCTTCAAAATTCTACAATTAAGCAAGCTTTGTGTGTAACTTTCTTGCGTCTTTCGTGAAACTCCTCCGACTTCTGCACCTTTGCGCAATTCTTCTAGCTAAACTAATTTCATTCCTTCTGTAACCTTTTTATTGTGATAACAATTACAAGAACACTTATGGCATATTTTCACCGTCGTCGTAGCCGTCGCCGTCGCCGTGAGGTTTCGTAAAGTTCAAGTGCGATAAGACCCTATCGCGCCTCACGCTGCGTACGATGTGGGTGCGAGGAAAAGCGCACTAGGGTTAGCAAAGAAGGGGGAAAGGAGGATGACTTGATGCGGCCGACTACACAATCGCCCAATGTTGGAAGTCACGTGATCAAGCGCGTTCACGGAGGGGGGATGTGAGCACATAGTAACGATATCAAGGGCGTGTTATAAGTGGGCAGTCAGGTGAAGTCACGTCCCCTATCTGCACATGGCTCTCTGCGCATGGCTCTCTGCGCGGCTGAGCACATAGGCCGCCCGCGCCCACTATCTTGAGTAAACATGTGGAGTGTGCGAACGCTGGACAAGCTGATATCGCCGGTCAGTTTATATGCGCTATCTGCCAGTGCGCTTTGCGTTTGAAGTCACATTATCTAAAATTTCGGAGACGCATTAAAGTGGGAGGCATCTGTTAAAGTTAGAAGCGTTCAGCGTTAGGACAGTGAGTGTTCACGGTCACTGAGAGAGATCTGGTTACGTTTGTCTGAGTCAGCGTGACACAATGCCAATTAATTTAGTTAGTAAACAAATGTTTATTGCAATTTACACAGCTTAATTAACTACGAGCCTTACTTAGGGTAATTGTCTAATACTTCGTTATCTCTATGAATGATTGGGCGTTGCAGGCGAAGCTGCGACAATTTTCATTATTCTCAAGATTTTTTAATCCCAAAGGGAGGGGCATAATCACACGAGGTAGCAAATGCAGTGTTTTTTGTAACCTGCTGTGTAAGACAAAACCACTTAGGCCAACAACTCAAGAAGGTGGAAGAAGGCATGATGATGAAGGCTTATCATTTTTTGGAACAAAGTTCTGGACTAGTCGGACATTGACACATTTTGACAAGACAATGTCAAAATGTGTCAATGTCCGACTAGTCCAGAACTTTGTTCCAAAAATGATAAGTAACAGTGCATAAACGACACACGCCATATATCATTATCAAAACACCGATGTCAAAATAACGGGCTACCGTGAACTAAAAAGTATTAGTGCAATAGTGCATACCGACACATACAGTATGATGACCGAACCAACAAACAAACAAAAAATGGTCATTGCTTTTAACCTCGGCACAACATCGCTGGCAACAGCAATAAAAAGTGCCTGTGGTTTAAAAAAAAAAGGGGGGGGGGGGGAGGGAGATGTGATTTTGATACCAAACATACATCCTTAAACACATTCAGAAAAACTTATGGATTCGAGGTGCGTACGTCCGACGTAACAAACATCAAGTATCTTCAATTATCCATGCAAATTACCAGCGCTCTCATGCATGCATTCATTTATATTACTTTCCACACAAAGAGTGCTGGCCCTTTGCATATCGTGTTACCGTTTTCCATTCACATATTTTTCCATGTCGCTCCCAGTACTGGAACTCTGCTTCGGGTGTTATAACTCTCATATTCAAAATCTTCATATATTACCGGTTTCTTATATATTAGAGTCCCATATTTACGTCTTGTATTATATGCGGATCAAAAGCAATATTTACGCGATTGCGTTTAGGGCCCCGTGTCACAGAAAATCCGGCGTCGGCGACCGGCGTGTGATCACAGGTGGCGGAGAAAATCATCCAACCACATCGACCGCGCAGGCCCTCCACGTGGTCCAAGGTTTTGGTGAACAAAAATTGAATTTCTCACAGTGAAATCCGTCACAAAAATGGTAAAGTACGAATTTACCATTCGGCGTCGGATTGTAATTTACGTGTACGAGAAAACCTAATTCTGCTACGAGGAAACTCAAACACAAACCCCTTTTCTAGCATTTCTACCAGACCTGCGCGCTTCGGGGCAATAGCAAACAATTAATAAAATAATAAAAAAGGTGCGAGGGTCTTCACATTTTAATATAAGAACACTTATATTGCCCCCAGAAAAACGTCTTTCCAGCAATGCATTTCATTTTAAAAGTGAAGCCGACTTTAGGGTATCGGTGTAAGCTTGGTCTTTGTAAGCTGGCTTTCCCACGTTCAGTGCTGCAGTGAATGAAGCCTACTTGCCGTATGCTAACGATGCGATGCGAACGGGCCCCGATAACACTATCGCGTTGTACTGTTAAAGGCGAAGCTTAAGCGTCCTCCAAGTTTTTTCTGCCAAGAACCGAGCTAAAAGTTTTGGTTTCGCTTTTGCTGCATGGCTACCATCATCCTCCCACTCTCTAGCGTACGCATAATACATATCAGCAGAAACATCGCTTGGAAATAAGGCTACATTTTTAAGAAGTCACAGAGTGTGAACAATTAGCACGGCATACCAGTATAAAAGTTATTCTGGTGCAGAAAAATACAGATTAATGGATACGTAACAAGGCGCAGCAAACACGGTAAATGGCCTAGCAGCTTAAGTGTACCACTAGTCATATACCATATTTTTAGAAAAGACAGAAAAAGCGAGTGATTTGAATACACATCACATAAACATGTACACAAACCCCATCATCTTACACACAGACAAACATAAATAAAACATAGCAAGACAGCTTGTATAGGCAGAGGAGACACCTATCTATTACGATGTTCACTGTTATTGATTTGTCGTATAACCTCCTAAGACCCCTTATACAATGCATTGCACACTGACTTCAACATTCTTTTCGACATTCACTCGGAAGTGATTACGCCAAATATTCATTCTGTGTATAAAATACGGTGTATTTGTAACTTCAGCGAAGTGGTTTACTCATTTTCTAAGCGAAGGGCTTTCGAGAAATTTGACACTAAATTGATCTTGACATCTCTGTCGTGCTAGACGGCCGAAAGCAACCTGGAGGTGTTTTTCGAAATCACCGAGATTGCGTGAAAGTACCGGACGCGGCCGCAACATGTCAATGTATTACACGTAGTTCTGTATCCATCTCAGCGTTTAAGCAATAAAATGCAGTTTTTACCAAAGCAAACATGAGAAGACGACGGAGATAGTTATTTTCTTCCCGTACGTGGAGACGCACCTTTCGGCATCTAACCGGGGTATTTAAATTTTAAAATTGATTTTCACCTTCATAACATAAGAGTAGACAATAAAAACCACCTCTTGAAGAGCGATTACAGCCCATAGCTGTAGTCGGGTCTCAGGAGAACAAGAAAGCAAAGAGAAAAAGAAAAACGCTAGACTGCAAAGTCGCATTGCTACTTCTAGGGAAATCTTACTTAGTACACAAACCCCACTGCTAGCCCGAGTTCCGCTGTCACTACAGTGTGAAGGAACAGAAATTTGAAGTGCTTACGTGAGTGTAAGAATACTTTTATTCTTTTTCTTGTGGTTATTAAGAGTGACAGTGCCAATAAACTGTACACTTTTTTTTTCTTCATGCGAAATACCGTCAGGCCAGGTAAAACAATTGTTAGGAAAGAACCATGCCATTGATGACATAGTCAAAACAAAAAGACGTTTCTAGATCCGCACGGATCCTTTGTTCACAATACGTTTTTCAGGTTATTGTTCCAGTTTTATTCTCAAAAATCACAAATATATTGGCGAGAAAAGTTTTCCTGCGGAGACGGATAAATAGATTTATCCACTCGCGCACGAGTCTTCTCGTAAGGGTTTAGCGCAATGATTTCAATGTCCAATGTGCTCGTCCATCATTTCTGACTTTGCAAAGACAGTTTAACTGAAATCCTCCTTGACTTTCAAAATATCTCCTAAGCGCATATGTCTATAAACTCTCCATCCACCTGCCCAGTTGCACCCAGCCTCGCAGCTGTATCGCTGAATTTTCCCAAGTGTGTAATTACCAGTACAGACCGTATGATAATACGTACAAGCTTCATTCAGGGCTACCAAAAGGACACCACAGCTGCTGTCCTCCGCTTGATACAAAAGATGCTCATACCCATACTCCGGATGGCCTGCAAGCAAAATAAAACGCACAAGTCACTTTTGTGAACTACTAAATGTGATGCGTGCTTCGATAGTGTTATTCAACTGTTACGTTATCAAGGATTGCCCATCTCCTTTATACGGTAAGTGCGAACTTGCGCTGCAGCTGAATGAAAAGAATTGGCTGAGTTGATACTACTTTATTTAACGTGTAACAGAAACGCTTTTAAGACAAGGCGAAAAAAAATTAGGGATACTTTCAACCGTGCTAAGTAACCGCAGAAGCGTAAGCGTGACGGATGCTGCCGGAACAACGAAAATAGTAACCAAGAGGTGTGCAATTACCATATGGTTAGTACACCCCGTATGCGCGACTATAACTTCGTTTTATACATAGCAGGCAGCGCTACAAAGGCTAGTGAGATTTATCTCGCCTCTCGCTCTCGCGACCGAAAAATTGTGCATCACACAACGAAAGAAATATATAGCTATGCATCAAGTAATATGGAGTAACATTAGATCTTGTACCTTTCCGTCGTAAAATATGACGTATTTATTACTTCAACGACTTGGCAAATATAACTTTCTTTACGACCGAAAGCTCGATTAGGGTGAGATGTTTTTGCGAACAATGGCCTCGGCGCATTGCTCGCGCGCCCGCAATCAAAATGTAGCACGTCGCGCACTGGATTCGACGTAGTCTTGTCTCAACAAGTTGTAGCTGCAACATTTGTAGTGGCAGTTTTGTAGAATGTGTTGCGAATGAAAAATAATTGCTCTACGAAAGGCGGCCGGGAGGGGGGGGGGTGGAGAGACTTCTATGACCGCACTATTTCAGTACCTTCCGGAACGTGAAAAACGTTCACCGTTTAATTTCTTATGTCTAAACCACGATATGATTATGAGGCACGCCGTAGTGGAGGCTTCCCATTCACTTCGACCACTTGGGATTCTTTAACGTGCACCCAACGCATTATCAGCATAGCGCACGCGTGTGTTCGTGTTTCTGTTTTCTTTTTTTTTTAATTTTAGCCTTATAAAAATGCGTCTGTTGTAGACAAGCATCGAACCCTCTATGTCATGCTTTGCTGCACAACGCTGTCGCCACTACCTCACTGAGCACAGGGCGCTTTGTAACCGTCCTGAACCAGCCAAAACAAGCCAGGACGTCTACAACTAGTCAACAGAGCTACAAAACACCTTTTCTATGTCCTATGAAAGACTGTTAGAAGATGTTTTGGTAAGACTTTTACTGTTTACATTTGGTAAGAAGGCTGGAAAACGTTTTGCACAAAACTCCAACAAGATATCCTGTTGACTCTCATTCGGTTACAAGTATAAAATAGACATTTCAGCGCTTTCCTCCGCTTTATAGGGTTGTTAAATATTTAGCGCCCAGAAGGGCCACACAGCTTTCTCTTAAATAACACGCACATGCGCTTCCTTTCCTTCGGTCTGTCAGTTTACACCTTCCTGAAAGATGCACATGTTCCCTAGCTGCACATATGTTGTCGCACTGTCTTTCCAGTTTTATAGCATTTCGTCTGTACGTATGTCACGAATGAAAAAAAAAACATTAGGCAAACCTAAAGAATAGCGCTATACTGCAGTGGAAAAGCGTATGTGAGCATAAATACATGACCCCAGGTCATTAACTGCGTTACTTGAGAAAACAGAAAACGTTAAAAATAAATTCAGCGGCTTCGCGTGCCCGAACCACGATCTAATTATGAAGCACACCGTAGATGGAGACTCCCGAATAATTTGAAGCATCTGGGGTTCTGAACGTGCACCTCAATCTACGCATACGAGTGTTCTTGCATTTCGCTGCCACCGAACCCGCGACCTCGAGCTCGGCAGCGCGACGCTTTAGCCGCCAAGCTATACTGCGACGGGTAACAGAAGACGCGTGCCTACGCAAAGCAACTGCGCAATATTCAGTGTCAGCGCTAGTTTCAGACAGATGGACAGGTGTGTCCAACGATATATTTTTTCCGCAGAAGATCACGCGCAGTAAGGCGGGTTTCAACCTGGCTGGCTCTCCGCTGGCTGTCACTATCCAGCGTTTTTCTTAGGGTACTGGTTCAACCTCCGCACCAGTGCGTTATATGCCACGTTTTCGCTTCTGCCTAAATCTGCACATTGAGATCCATCGCAAATGCGATCTGAGGTGTTCAATCAAGTAGTAAAAAAACGGTATTATCGCAAGCTGATTCATTCTTAATATATTACATGCCGGTGAACAGTGTAATATTAAGAATGAATCAGCTTGCGCTAATACTGTTTTTACTACTTGATTGAACACCTCACATCGCATTTGTGATGCATCTCAATGTTCAGATTTTGGCAGAAGCCTAATCTATATATATATATATATATATATATATATATTGACACGTACACTTGTTTATCTTTCACCGGTGGCCGCTTTCAACATTGGCTGACAAATGTTAAACGTTATCGCTCGGCGCAGGACGCGCCGAGCGATAACGTTTAAGCGCTATGTGTGTTATGACCATCGATGAGCACGTCTAGATCGGTAGACCGGCGTCTGGCGTTGCGGTTAATTCGTGGCGTCGGATCACGGCTGCGTCGGCTTGCTCTGCTGCTGCTACGTCGCGTCGGAAGGTCTTCGTTCGGCGGCGATGTGCTGTCAAGGCTGTTGCTAGGCGGCGTGCTGATATCTCGTCGTGATGATTCGCGAATCGTCGTCGTCGTCGGCGGCGGAGGATCTTCGGCATTGCGTCGTACAGCAACCGCACCTCCATCGGTTGCTGCTTTTAGTTTCCCGGGTATGGGCTGGGAGATCGGCCCCGGGTTGGGCCGGCATACAGGCGGCGATGCGGCGAGATGTAGCGGCCTGGTGACGGCGAGCGTGAGGGCCGTCGTGGTTGCCACTGGGCTCCGGCAAGGTAGTCGGCGATGTCACGTGGTCGCTCGCCAAGCTGTGGACGTGGCGCGTTGACGGCGAACCCTCGTAGGCCCATCTCGCGGTATGGGCATCGGCGGTAGACATGGCCGGCTTCCCCGCAGTGATAGCAGAGCGGGCGGTGGTCGGGGGCGCGCCAAATGTCCGTCTTCCGCTGGGAGCTGCGCTGGGCGACGGGCGGGCGTGCTGGCGGCGGCGGCGGTGGACGACGGAACTGCGGCGTTACGGGGCCCTGGCGCGAGCGCGGAGGGGGGCCTTGACGACGGGCGACGGCGGCGTAGGTCATCGCTTGCGGCTGTGGTTGAGGCGATACCGGAACTTCTGGCACTTCTAGTGATCGCTGAACCTCTTCTTTAACTATGTCAGCGATTGAAGTCACCTGAGGATGCGATCTTGGGAATAATTTCTGTAGTTCTTCCCGTACAACCGCTCTGATCGTCTCGTGCAGGTCGTCGGCGCCTAGAGCTTGAGCTTCGGCGTAATTGGTCAGGGCACGGCGGTTGTATTGCTTGGCGCGCATTTCAAGCGTCTTCTCGATCGTTGTGGCCTCGGAAAGAAATTCGGCGACAGTCTTGGGCGGGTTGCGCATCAATCCGGTGAATAGTTGCTCTTTGACACCCCGCATCAAGAACCGAACTTTCTTTTCCTCGGACATATCGGGGTCGGCGTGGCGGAAGAGGCGAGTCATCTCCTCCGTGAAGATTGCGATGTTCTCGTTGGGCAATTGCACTCTGGTTTCTAATAAAACTTCGGCCCTTTCTTTTCGCACGACATTCGTGAAGGTCCTCACGAAGTTCTCGCGAAATAGGTCCCAAGTCACCAGGGTGGTCTCTCTGTTCTCAAACCATGTCCGAGCAGCGTCATCCAACGAAAAATAGACATGGCGCAGCTTGTCATCGTCGCTCCATTTGTTGAATGTCGCGGTCCTCTCGTACGTCTCCAGCCATGTTTCAGGGTCTTCAGCTGATGATCCACGGAAGGTCGGTGGCTCCCGAGGTTGCTGCAGCAGGATGGGGGACGCTGGGGCTGCCATTGTGGTCGTTGACTTGGCCTTGATCGCTGTGGTCTTCTCGGGAAGAAGTCCGTATTCTGGCAAAAGTCCTTGCTGCCTACGGCTAGCTCGCTGGTCCTTGGCGACGTTGATCTCGTCCTCCGGTTTCGGGCTTGGGTCGCGGCTTTGCGGGGGCGTCCGCTGCATGGACACAAAAGCACCTCCACCAGATGTCACGTAGTAGTGACGCTGAAGGAAACAGTCGTAAAACAGTGTACGACGAAACGGGTTGTTTATTGGGCGAACCTGTGCCCACAAAAGCAAGGTACACTCAAAGCACAACGATAGCGGCGAACACAGTCGGCGATCGTCGAAAATCTGATCAGCGGCGAAACGCGTCGGCTTTTATACCTGAGTCATCGAAGGTTCCAGATTAATCCCTGATGCCCGCGTGTCTTCCAGAAAGTTCTAAACAATTCGCGTCGCTCATACAATCAGATTACATGGGCGTCGGTGACCACAGACGACGGATAGAAGCATTGATAACGTCCTAGAAGCTTCCAATGCAGGCGCGTCCTGCGCCGAGCGATAACGTTTAACATTTGTCAGCCAATGTTGAAAGCGGCCACCGGTGAAAGATAAACATGTGTACGTGTCAATATATATATGTGTGTGTGTGTGTGTGTGTGTGTGTGTGTGTGTGTGTGTGTGTGTGTGTGTGTGTGTGTGTGTGTGTGTGTGTGTGTGTGTGTGTGTGTGTGTGTGTGTGTGTGTGTGTGTGTGTGTGTGTGTGTGTGTGTGTGTGTGTGTGGTGTGTGTGTGTGTGGTGTGTGTGTGTGTGTGTGTGTGTGTGTGTGTGTGTGTGTGTGTGTGTGTGTGTGTGTGTGTGTGTGTGTGTGTGTGTGTGTGTGTGTGTGTGTGTGTGTGTGTGTGTGTGTGTGTGTGTGTGTGTGTGTGTGTGTGTGTGTGTGTGTGGTGTGTGTGTGTGTGTGTGTGTGTGTGTGTGTGTGTGTGTGTGTGTGTGTGTGTGTGTGTGTGTTGTGTGTGTGTGTGTGTGTGTGTGTGTGTGTGTGTGTGTGTGTGTGTGTGTGTGTGTGTGTGTGTGTGTGTGTGTGTGTGTGTGTGTGTGTGTGTGTGTGTGTGTGTGTGTGTGTGTGTGTGTGTGTGTTGTGTGTGTGTGTGTGTGTGTGTGTGTGTGTGTGTGTGTGTGTGTGTGTGTGTGTGTGTGTGTGTGTGTGTGTGTGTGTGTGTGTGTGTGTGTGTGTGTGTGTGTGTGTGTGTGTGTGTGTGTGTGTGTGTGTGTGTGTGTGTGTGTGTGTGTGTGTGTGTGTGTGTGTGTGTGTGTGTGTGTGTGTGTGTGGTGTGTGTGTGTGTGTGTGTGTGTGTGTGTGTGTACGGTGAAAATTCACAACTACATTGAGTGCTATAAATATTCATGTACGCTTTTGTAGGAAAGCAGCATGCCCTGCATTTCATCCAGACGTGTTCATTCCGCCAAATTATTCTCAACAATACCACGCCGATGCTCAAGGGACACTAAAGGAAAATTAAAAGTCAACCTAAAGTGATAGAGTAATGCTCTAGAACGTCTAAGGCGTCAATATAATCGCGAACAGAGCTTTAGTAGTCGATAAATTGAGGTAAATGCAGGACACGATAAGAGACTCCCCAGGGACACTCAGGTACTTACCCGACTACGAAAGCCCTCCTGAAAAAAATAATGTCACTAGTACTCATTTCGCTAGATTATAAGACGGAAGAAAACGCTACTTGTCTACTTCTATTAGATTCTTAGGCAAAAATAACTTTTTGGCGTTAGCTTTGATAACGACATGGTTGGTGTAATGGTTTCGTGTTCGCTCGACTCTGCACCGCATGTTTTCGAGTTTCAATAGTTCCGTTATCGCGTAGTGCTACGCAAGTGTTACTGGCTCGCTAAACTCGCACTTTAAATTGCAAGCAGCAGAGAATGCCACGTCCATATGATGTCGCGGGACGCCCGAATGGTCGGCGCGACGGCACGTCCACACGGTGGCCAGCTTCGTCGCCCGACGTCGCATTGCTGGAGTCCACGCTGCTTTCGCGCTCGGAAAAGATGGTGTCGAGGCCGTCGTCGTAGTACGCAACGACGCCGGCAGCGCGAGCCCTCAGCAGCATGTCACGCTCATCGGAACTTTTGGATTTCCAAGCAAGCACTTCTGTGGCTGAACCCA
Organism: Dermacentor silvarum; assembly: GCF_013339745.2. NCBI lineage: Eukaryota > Metazoa > Arthropoda > Arachnida > Ixodida > Ixodidae > Dermacentor > Dermacentor silvarum. The sequence continues at coordinate 94,450,205 of NC_051160.1, forward strand.
ATAATAGAGGCTCCAGAAGACAGGATCACAGGCTCCGATAAATCTAGGCCAATATTGCGAAGCGGGATTTCCAGTAGTCTTTTTCTTATTGCAGAAAAACGCCTACAAGACAAAAAGAAATGGTCTGTTGTCTCCGCTTGGCCACAGAATGAGCATAATGGTGAGGGGACCAGACCAGACCTGTGTAAGTAAACGTTTAACGTAGGGATACGGCAGCGCAGCCTAGAAAGAAACAATCAGACTGGGAAACGAGTATTGTTTGAGAACGTCGCACCGGTGATTCATAAATTCTCAAGAACGTCTGCTTCCCGAACGCCGGCTTCCTTCTTCTCTTCTTCTGTTCACTCGTCCAGCATCCGTGTGTCTTCGTGATTGCCTGTTGGCCGAGGTTGTTGTCGTTGTTGTGGCGTCGAGTCATGGTCCACGACCGACCGCCGCTTGAAGTCTCGCAGGAAAGCATCAACAATTCTCAACACACCATCCTACACGCATTCGAGAGAGGACGCCTCAATCATACGAAAAGCACAAACGCACACATTACTCACACCACACTATACGCATTACATTAACAGGGACCCAGGCTCCCCCACTTGTAAACAGTGCGGGGCCTATCCATCAAATAAACACCTCTTGTGGGAGTGCCCTGCAAAAGTCATCTTCAAAAAGACAATACTTTCGAAATTACCACACAACCAGCGTCCTGGCAGCTGGGAGGAGTGGACCACTCCCCCACGAAGGTTTGAAAAACTATGGTGGCCGCTTCTGGTGCAGCACGTCAAGAACTTGCTGGGCCAGAAGGTATGAGCCTACCAGGAGGCCCGGACTTTAGTTCCTTCGGGGCTAATAAATGTTATTTCTCTCTCTATCTCTTGTTGTGGCCGAGGTGCCGCGTCAGGCGAGCTCGTGCCCGAATCCCTCCATTCTTGTTCTTCTTTTATAGTCACTGGCCGTCCGCCGCACCACACGCGCACATAAACGTCTTTGTACATGACAGTAGACCATCTCATGGACTAGAATTGTGCTATTTGCCGCAGGCAATTGGGAATTTTTTTTTTGGACAGGGTGCGCTGAAACGACCTGTATATGCAGAGAGTATGCTGTTTTGAAGATTCAATACAAGACATCTTTGTCGCCATTTCTCTGCACTGCTACTCTCTCTTTCTGCGTCTCGCTCATTTCATAAACACGCAAGAAATAATACTAATACTAAGAAATGTAGGTGGGTTTGACCACCCGAAACATTCAAAGCTCTCAATTTGCTTACAAAGCTATGTACCTGAGTGAGTGCTCTTGGAAATACTAGCACATTCAAACCCAATGTGCCCAATTAGCGTTTTACTGCTTCGTAGCTAAAGCCGTATGAGCATAAATCCTACTGTAGTGGTCTGAGGGAGTTTGGTTCTGACTGCATAGTTCGCTTTTCAGCATATTGCGGCTAAATAAATGCATCCACGACTTCCTCATGAAGAAGCAGGATTATTTGCCCGTGGGTCGTTTTGTACATAATTACGGATGAACCAGCCAACGAACGACGGAACATTCATGTGGTGAAAGAGCGTGCATTAGCTGCGGCTACTGGCTTACCTGGATCAGCGAGCAAAATCGTGTCATATTTGCCGGATGTGTTCCTCCGCTCGTCCAGTGACGCAAATGTCCCATTGATGGTCACGTTTATCCTGTTAGGGCGAAGAGGCTAGGCTGTGTGAGTTTATCCCGCAATGGAATTTTGCCATTTTACCTGTTGCCCTTTAGGTAAAAATGTCTTCTAAATAGAACAAAAGTATCCGTTATATTGATCTTCACGTCAACTTTGCATTGGAGCTTTAATCGCTCGGTCGACCTGAGTGTCCATATAACTTCGTCTGTGTTGAAAAACTGGAATAGAACAACGAAGATGAAAGGCGTAATTTACCGAGATTGTCAATCCGATAATTTACCGAGATTGGCTCCTAATTTGCCAGTTACACTATACAAACAGGCAATACAAAATTTTGCTCTTTATTTCAAAATTGTACAACTTTCCGTAGCATGTTAGTGAAACTGAGAAATCTCACAAAGGTACATCGCATTCTGGCCTTCCCAATCACGTATGCCCCAAATGGCAAAAAGAAACGAATTGACGCAAAGCCTATGTAGTGTATGTGCGACGCCGAAATTGCCACATAAACATACATGTTTCATAATGATGACGATTTACATGGACAGCACCAGTTCGGATTCTCTGCACCAGCTATAGTTAACCGATGCGAGGCTGTCATAGAAAGGAGATAGTATTGTTATTGTGTAAGACTTTGCGGCGCGAACAATTGGTATTTTCGGTTCTACCTCTCCCATTCACCCATCATTTTACCGTATATCAGCAGTGAGCGTTGACAACATTTGTCATAGGTCAAAGTATAACGAATTCGCATGCTCAATGCCTGAAGAAAGAAGTCACAGTTTCGCCCGACAGGAGAAGCATTGATTGCGGTATCAAATTATTAGACAGCTGTGCGAAGTAAGGTTATACGTTTTATCAGCTGCATAAACTGCTGTAAACATTCGCTTCTAACGAAATTCACGAGCACGTTGTCACGCGTGCACGGACATACACGTACACATCTCACTCGATGACCGCGGACACTCGCTGTCACAACGCTGGCGCAACGAAGAGCGGCAGCAGCGGCGAGCGAATTCACCTTCGTGCTACCTCTCGCTTGAACGCGAACAAGGCACGCGAGAACACAGTGCACATGAAGCCGTGAGCTTTATCTGGCCGGCTAACCTTCGAACCCAGAGCAGATTGCCTCCAAGATAGGACGCATGCGGCCGTGCTCATGTGGCGCAGCTGGAGTATAAGAGGAGATGCGCCACTAACCTGCGCCCCCCCCCCCCCCCCGCCCTCTCCTAGCGCACCCACATCTCCCCGCCCCCCGCCCTTGAGCGAGTGAGAAGATGGCACGCACCCTCCGCGCCTTCCTCCCTTGCGAGCGCCAGAAGACAGCTCCGGATAACCCCCCCCCCCCCCCCGGATTCTTCACAAGCTCAAAAGAAGCCAAACAAGCATGGTGCACCGGATTCGCCTTGGTGTCGCATTCACGAATCGGTATAGACATATGACTGGTTGCACTGACACTAGCCCCAATTGTCAATACTGCCAGGTACCAGAAACACTTGATCATATATTTTGCGTTTGTCCCGCGTACGCGCAAGAACGACAGAAACCGGTCTCTTCAATTGCAAAAGTCGGTAAGAAGCCCCTATCAGACGAGTTTCTGTTAGGTCCTTGGCCCAATGCAAGCAGCGCAGCCCTGATAACCAGTGCTGCTATAATCTTTCTACAAGCCACTGAGCTGGACGCACGGCTTTAGAGATGACATAACTCTGTAAACTTCTATATACACACCTCCTACTCTTATCATCATCATCGTCATTCATTAACCCTTTTGCTCCCCGTCCCTTTTCCCCAGTGTTGAGTAGCAGGCCAGAGCGAGTTACAGCTCAGGCCAACCTCTCTGCCTTTCTGTAAATATTTCTCTCTCTCTCTCTCTCTCTCTATATATATATATATATATATATATATATATTTTTTTTTGTGCCAGCTGAGCCCATGTCTTGCTTGCAAATTTGTTAATGTCGTCACGTTGTCGTCATCATACTTGCCATTTATCTCTCGTGAGCTCTCCGTCGATGAAACAGGCGATTGCTTGTTCACAAAAAGTGGCGGCTAATCCAGACTACCATGGCCGAACACCATTTTAAACGTTTTTAAAGTTTCCAGTCAAACGTTTAAGGACTTGAAGATGGCTTGTAATGAGTGAAATGCAGCACAATCGAATGCATGGGCAGCCGATATCATCATCAGAAGCCTGAAGCGCGTTCTGAAGTAAACAAATAAACAGAATAAACACTAAAATGTTTTCTACCTTGGTAATAATAGTATATACGTAGGAGAAGTGGGTTCTGCGGTAGCTTATAAGTATTTGGCCACATTTTACGGCTATTTGATTATGAGGCACGCCGTAGTCAGGGACTCCAGATTATTTTGACCACCTAAGGTTCTTTAACGTGCACCGAATACAGGGAACACGGGCGTTTTTACATTCCACCCCGATCGAAATGCGGCTGCTGCGGCCTAGATTCGATTCCGCACCCTCTGGCTTAGTAGTGCAATGCCTTATCTACTACGCCACCACGGCGGCTCTTTTCAATGTTAGAAATTAAAGCAACCACAGCAGTGTACCCACCTCCTCTCAGCGGTATGTCTTGCCTGCAGCGAATTTAATTGCGAGGGACGCCACCGTTCTACGCTGGGCTATTCATCCACCGCCTTACATTATGTGACATTTGCATCTCGTTATCTTGAATTAGCTTCATGTTTAGCACAGTATGGAGGCTGAGGGACAATTCTCCCGTTGGTCCTGCCATTTGTTTTCGTCACATGGTTTTATTCACGTGCTACAAAGCCCACCCTCGCTCTTTTAAAATTTTAATTTCTGTTTTTCACATGCCAAAACAAGGTTCTGATTATGAGGCACACAGTAGTGGGGGACTCCGCATTTAATTTGACCACCTGGAATTCTTTAACGTGTACCCGATGCACTGTGCATGGGTGTTCTAGCATTACGCTCTCATCGAAAAGGAGGCCACTGCGGCAGCGGATCGACCTCTTGACCTCGTGTTTGGCAGCGCAATGTCAAAGTCCCTACGCCACCACGTTCAGTCGCAAACACAAGAAGAGAGATGCAGTGCCCGTACTCAGAAACATCTTTACGCGAGAACCGTTCGAGAGCTCCCATGCCAGGCAATGGTCATATTTGACATTTTATTATCGAGGGTGACCGATCACTGGCAAACTGCAGTGAGGCACGAAAGGCTTCGTGAATTGGGCCGGAGTTAAGCTGCTCAATCAGTACGGACTATGGCCGTCTCTTCTGTTTGAGCCGCCACTGTATACCATGCGGTAAAAACATAACTTGAGATGAGAAGTGAAATCGGCATCGTGACTATACCGGCATCATGAGGCCCACACTCGCTCGTAGACACTCACAACAAATCCATTTTACAGCGGAGCTGTTATGCGCTAGTTTCCAGCGGATCGCTGCGTCTGTATACCGAGCGCGTAAACCAAAAACCATCATGATCAGCAATGGCTCGAGCGTCGTCGTCTTCCACAGCTGGCTCGTTGGCACCACTCGGCGCAACCGCGCGAACGCGCTCCTGCCACTGCTCGTGCGTTCGTCATCTTCTTCCACAGTTGGCGTCCTTGCACAAAAAAAAAACTGAAAAGAGCTAATGAGTGTATCTCTTTGGCTGGTGGCGTCACGCACTGCATAGGCACGTTATCTCAGTTGCGTTCCCGTAGTGGGATGGGTAGGCCGCGTATTGTGTGGACCGAGGAAGAACCGCATGCCTACGAAGAACGACGGCGCGAACAGAAAAAGGGAATGGGCGCGAAGGCGGCGGGTGGCTGCTAACGCCGAGTCCATGTCGGTCGACGGCTCTGGTTCGTCACGTATTCTCACACCGGAGGAAGGACAGCGTGCCCGTGTACACCAACATCGACAACAGAAACGCGTATGGGCACGCCGACGGCGGGAGGACAATACGGACGATGACCGGGCCGCTAAGGCCAAGCGTTTGCGTATCGCGCGTCAGGACCCGGAATACCGCAAGGCGGAAAATGCTAGCAAAGGAGACCTGGAGAACTTTATGATTGACGCCTTTGGTTGGGTAACCCCTAACGACTCCACTCCCATCGTGATTGGGGGTGATTTCACCGTATACTCAAGGGAAATAAATATACCTGGTAGCGAAGCTTCGATAGAAGTCCATACGTTTAAAACATGCATGGCAGTTCATCGGCGGTGTGAGGAGTGGAACACTTCCGGCGAAAGAAAAAATAATATGACGTCACATCCGTTAAAATAGAAGTGACGTCAGCTAGTTCTCAAAGGTGTGAAATTTGTTTTCGGACGCCTGTCATTAGAGCTGTATATTCAAATGCCCCGCCATTCGACTTGGACGTTTCGAGCTTTCAGCGCGGAATGCGATGCAGGAAAAGGTCAGCCGTACGGGTGTCGAAATCGCACCCCTGAACAGAACATACTTTCTTTGGAGGCCGGCGGACGCTTTGGGCGTGGAGTGCTCGTCCTGTCGTCGGACGCCAAGCCCGTCGGTCAGCGCTGTCGCACGAAAATAACTAAAGTAAACAATTATCTGGTGGCTGCAACTCACTACTTTTGACTTAACAGATTAAGAAAGAATGAAACTACCCTCGTCACCAAATTCAGACAAGCGTCGACAAGCAAAACAACCAACATGTGAGGGGGTCTTATTGTAACCGGTGAACTTTACGGGCGCGCCTTTCTGCACACTTCAAGAGCTGCATTGCATTGCAAGTGACAGCGGCGTGAACGCCCACCACTATGTGTGGGCGCTCTTAAGGTGGGTGCTGGAAAAAAAAGTATTTATTTATGATGATCAAGTGAAATACAGTTCTTTCTTCTTTTGTCGCCATGCGTATACGAAATTAGTTAGGCATTTTATTTTCGTTGAATGAATCTAACTGTATCTCGCATTAATTCAAAAACACTTCTTTCTTTTCCATGGCAATGTTTGTTCCCTCCAAACATAGTCGCGCTTCAATCGCTGCTTCCATAACCCTTGCTGATGTCGGTGACAATTCGTTCTGAACCGTATTTCGCCCAAAGCTCCGCGACCTATTTGGATCGACCTTGGCTCGGACAGACGGAAAGTGGTTGTTGGCGCTTCTGATGGAAAGGTTGGGCATTCAGGGCTATACAAACATCGGTGGGTCTACCACACGTCATAAGGTGCTGCGTAGACTTGACGTTCGCGAAGAACTTTTCAAGTATTTTTACAGAACTCATGGCCGTCAAACATAGCGACCACAAAGCTAGAATCCCTTTAGTGACGAAATACTAAAGACCCGAGAAAATGAAAATTCATGCGGTATGTGTCTTTATTGAAATCAATATATAGTTTATCACCATATATACAGCTCTACTGGTCATCCACCTTTACCGAGTAGAATGGCACAGATTTTTTTTATCGTCCTCGTTATGCGATCAGGACGAAGACACCGTGGCATAACAGACGATTGTTTGTCTATTTCGTGGTTTCCGCAAACTGCATTCCACATTAAAGATATTGAAGATATCTTTTTTTTCTGAGTTTGTTACGGCCTTTTCGTTTTCCTTATTCCGACGGATAGGCTACATTCCGCCCCTCGCTAATTTTTATAGCACTCAGTTTTCGTTAAAAGGCAGAGACCTCCAAGTGCCAGCAATTGAACGAACCGCCAAGAAGCGCTCTTCTCGCCGAGGTGATCCGCATCAAGTTATGGTCACTGTGAAACTGGTTGCGACCCTCTCGCTGTTGCAAAGATGGCATGTCTTCCAGCGTTTTCGCCATTTAACCTTGAGAAATAACGAGCCCGCCCTTAACTGAGCGCTATACACACGCGGAGAGAAGTTTACTCACGGTCGAAAGGCAGCATCATTTCACGTTGCACCAAAGATCAGAAACACAATAACCGACATGCGAGTGTTGCACTATTGCACGCGTCTTCACTAAATATTATTTTAAGGCACAATAGATGGAACTGTACTGCGCATTCGTACTTACTTTTTTTATGTCACATGTGGTGCATAACAGCTGTTTCAATGTGCTGAGGTCACCTCTTAAAGCCACAACCGTCGACAGTAACAGAATGAAGACGAATAAAATCGGCAATCTTTTCATAGTTTGTTTCGCGATATGCTCGTTTCGCGAAGGGAGCATATCCTCAACAGCACCATCTGCTTTTCCTCCGCAATTATTTCAATGCACTTGCTAAGTAGCATAAACAAAGAAACTACTGCTGTATATGATCCATCTTAGTGACATGCCTGGCATTCTTACTTTTGTGAGCCGAGAATAGCCACAAACGTAGAGATCACAGACCAAGACGAGACATTTGTTCATTTTTTGTTTATTCAGGCGACTAAGCCCGTCGGAAAATAACGTATTTTTCTGTTCCTACCGCAATTGCCGCTATCTGCTACCTTTTGTCGTGTAAGGTAGATCGACATATGGCTTTTCAGGCGAGCTGTGGCCACAACCACGCGTTCGCTCATCGAGAAGCCCGCCACGTGCGTAGGGCATGAAACGCTGTCGTAGAGAACTTACATATGCGTGTACGTCGCCTTTGCGTTCTGAGAATTCGCACTGGCTACCTGCAAGAGATCAACGCGCTCGATTTGTCCACAGGAGCGGATGCAGACCTATTAAGTTTTCTATGTATCAGTGATTCGTCGTCCGTGAGCGCCGAGAACGCACTGTAAGAAAGCCAACTTATACAATGGAACTATCTGCGCATCTGCGCACACAATCTTCGAACACTACAGTTTACATTCGCAGTTGTACCGATAAGAACAATGGGCAATGCAACGCCACGCTACCCAGACGAACTGTATATATCTGCATTGCATTACGCGTGTCACGCAATGTATTCGCGGCCTTTACCATGGGTAAGCCGCGGGTGCAGCGCATGGCAGAACAAGAGGCTGCCGTACGCGAACCTAAGCGCGAGCGAGATCGTGCACGTAAGGCCGGTCCCGTGTGTCGGCAACGGCATGTAGTCCGTGAAAGTGTGAGTGTGTGTGTGTAATCAACGCTACATGATCTAAAATAAAGCCTAAGCAACTTAACGACATGTGTCTTCATTCAACTTCAACGCTCAAAAAATACAATCCTAAACAAGCAATCAAATCACATAACCATCGCATCGGGTCGCTCAGCATTTCTTGGGTACGTTGCGTGGTCATTAGGTTTGGACTTTGATTCAGTTTGCATGGGAGAAAGCTTCGCGTTCAACCATGTTTCTTTGAGAAAGGGGCTTTTATTTTATTTGCCTTCGTTTTTAGGATGCAGTGCAGGGGGCTCACCTGCTGGCCACCCTCCTATAACCACGAGAGGCGATAAGAATTGGAAACTGTTTATTTTGCCTAGTAGTAGTAGTCGTCGTGTTGTCATTTTCGTTTCGAATTTATCACGCCACCCGCTCATCCTCACCCTTTATTGAGAGTGCCGAATCTAAAACCTCGTCTACCACCGCCACTATAAGTAGAACACACGACCGTGGGTAATATGCAATGTCATGTTCGACATGTTTATCGACATGTTTTTGAGACGCATCTGCAAAATCCTCAAGTCGGAATATTGGAGACAGGTGAGGCATCTGCAAGACTGGCTGAAGTGTATGTGCATGGGAGGGAACCATGGGTGGGTCTACATGCGTCAGTTTGAGGATCTGTCCAGCATTTCTGCACGCTTCGCTGAGTTTTGCGGGAACTTGGTGAGACCTAACCTCCCGAGGAAAAAGAAAGCGTCTCCTCAGACTAGTTCGGTCTTGTACCAGGATGGCACAACGTTACCACCGGCTATGCACGCCCTCCTAAGTAAGGAACCCAAGTACAGCCTACACCCACGTGTCGAGGAGTATGAGCTGCTTGCTAAGGCTCAGGCAGTCGCAAGGCCCCACAGCAGGAAAAGGACCGTTGTCATTCTGAGGGTGTAGACTGTCTCCTGCGTACTCAAGACCAGTTACAGGAAAGAAAGAAGGATATTTTCCGCCCGGTGGTAGATCATTTTCGTCAAAATGGGTTGACCTTCATACAGTCAGACAAGGAGGGAGGTTTTGTTGTTCAGCGTACATAATGCTTCAATGAAAGAGCCTGCAGGGCGATGGAAAAACACTTTAAGCCTGCTTCGATGAAACCTGCCAAGGCAAGGAAGAACGCGATGATATTGTTAGAGAAGTGCAACCAAGGATGGTTGGCTAAGGCAGCGGAAAAGTGCAGTAACGACCGGCTTCACACGGCAACTGGGCAAACGATCACAAGGGCTGACTCTATCCGGGGTTTTAGTCATGATAATCGAGGCCAACAGACTCACCTCGCACGTGGAGGGAGTAATTAGACTAATCTCCAGGGTATCCAACAATAGAGGAGTGCTCAAAGAAGACAACCTTCTCAGGATTTACCACGCGTTCCTAATAAGTCATGTAAAATACGTTGCACTTATGCACAAATGGCAAGTTCACGAGAGAACCAAACTAAACACGCTCATTCGCAAGAGTATAAAGAGGGTCCTTGGCCTCCCCATGCGTACTAACACCGAGAGCCTCATGAGCCTCGGTATTCACAACACCCAAGAGGAAGTCATCGAAGCGCAGCAGACGGCGCAGCTTGCTAGACTTTCGTCCACCATCGCGGGGCGAAAAATTCTTAAATGCGTTAAGATCAATCCCATTTTTGCGATGGAACGCAACAGCAGCTGCCAAATCACACGAGATCTTACATTAAGGTTTCTCCGCTGCCGAGGAACGTACTACCACAACACAATACAGGCGGAAGTTTGGCTAGGGCCTCTGCACTCCTGACACACGCACACGCGTCGGAAGCATGTTTCGTCGATGCGGCTCCGTACGAGCGTTCCGCTAGCAACACCTCCCGCTTTGCGGTCGTCGCGTCACTGACACCAAGGGCCGGGTACTTTCGGCCGCATCAATCATTACCTCGTCGCCCGGTAAGGCAGAACAGCTAGCCCTAGCATTAGCGCTGTTAGATCCAAGCAAAACGGAAGTCTACACAGACTCGAGATCGGCAACCAGAGCATTCGCATCTGGGGCCGTCTGTAAGGGATACTTGAAGGAAAGGTACTTGTTCATCACACCATCACTTGGTTCCCGGCCCAAGTAGGGTCGAAAGTAGGGGGGCTTGTCAACGACAACGAATTGGCCCATGCTCGGGCACGAGGTCTCGCTTGCCGCGCCGGGCTATCCGGGGCCGGTGCACCGGGCGAGGCCCGCGACGGGTCTGGTCCGATGGTGGCAGAGACGGAATCCCCCCCCCCCCCTTTAGGGAAATACTCTCCACCTTTAACGAAGTCACAAAGCATTATCAACTTGCTCGCAGTGCATTTCCGTTGCCCCACCGAAACCTATCACGGCCTCAATCGGTTACGCTTAGGTTATTACAAACGCACTCGTATCCAAGCCTCTCGATCTACAGTCGTTTCGCGGAGGTCTCCCCTTCGTGTCCCAACTACAGCGGATACAGCGATTTTAACCATATGCTCTGGGAGTGCCCCTTTTTACAGCACCACACGCACCAAGTGATCTCGCAAGACTATACTTTATTCACTAATCAAGAGTCATCACTGGTTCCATCAACTCAAGGCTGTCCAAAAGGCCCACGATGCGGCGGTGAGGCTTGGCCTTCCCGTCCCGACGTGGGGAGCGGCCCGCGGTCCTCCCTCCATGAAAACGGGGAGTGACTACTTCAGGACCTCAATAAAGTTTACTACCTACCTACCTACTTCAAACCAGAACTTACGCGAACCCGGTACATCTTAACCGCATGTTTACAGATTTATAAACTCAGGCCAAATGTAAGTTATGTAATGATAGAGTAGCCACCCTAGAACACAATACTCTGGGATTGTGAAATAGTTCAGAGGCGAATTGCAGTCCCCCCGGATGAACTAAGGGCGCGGAGGAGAACCGCACTGACTAGCTCTGATCTTCAGGACCAACTTTGGGCCATCCAGCAAGCCCGAGAAGCTACCGAGAGACAGGGTCTCTCTGCTGCCCCCGGCGTGGCCTAGACCCAGGCCATCAATTTGCCGGATATTTATTAAAGTTGACTCACACACACACCTACCTACTACCCACTTGCCCTTTAATTCATACGAACAATACGAAGCGTTGACCGTTTCCAAATTGAGGAATAAACACCTCAAGCAAGCACGATGCCAACATGAGCGTTGCAACTGCCATATATATATATATATATATATATATATATATATATATAACTTTTTAGGTGTGAAGCACGTTATGCGCCCGGGCTGTTAGTGTCTCCTGTCGTAATCAGTCGTCGTCGTCGTCGTAGGTAAGCAAGCGGCTCGTGCTCGCGCTGGGCATGCGCTCGTGCCACTGCTCCCGCGTTCGTAGTCGTCGTCGTCTTCCACAGTTGGCTGCGTTGCCACTCAACATTCCAGCGTAGAGTTTTACTTCTCTTCTGTCGTAATGGGGAGGCCGCGTTTACGGGGTTATCAGCCATTGCTTAAGGCAGTATCAGTCCATTAGCGGTGCATCACTGCATGCTTCGCACCTACCCTGGTTTCACGTTAGTGGAGCTGCATTTCGCTCAATGGGTCATTCGAGCACCGAGTTTTTTCATTCGCCACACCCCCATAGTGGGTTTGTGCCATTGTCAGAGATATCATCATCGTCATCCAAGGGCGCCTGCCCGCTCAGTTGGTGCCACGTATCACGAACAATCAGATGTGCGGGTCCGGCTCTCGTCCCCGGCATTTCCATCTGGCTCCGAAACCCTCCATGTCGTCCGGCGCTCGACACTCGGCGATGGAAAAAGTCCACAGAGCGCCTGGCATCTTCCGGACCGCGCGCATTGCTCGCCCGTGGAGGACTGCGAGGCTGTCCTTCCAGACGTCGCGGCAGCCTCACATCTGCGCTGTCGGCGCCCTTCGCTCTAGTTGGAAGCAACGGCCCCATCCACCCGCAGCCGCGCCGACCACCTACCCGACGCGAGCGTCCACGGCGAAAGGCAACGCCGAGACACCAATCGAGCGCGAGGCGTCTGTGCCGAAGACCCGCTGGAGGAAGGAGCTGCAGGCGACCGCTGCCGACAGCAGCAGTGCCGGTCCTTGGCGAGTGCCTCCCGCTGCCAAGGCGACTCGGGTAAGTGGCTCGACTAAGGACGCCGGTCAGCCTACAGCAGCCAGGGCGAGGACTTGGGTTCCGGCGTCGCGGCATCCGAAGCTGCCGCCGCCGGTAGGACACCGAGCAGCGCGAAGAAGGTCTCAGACGCCGCGCTGCCACATCACCAGGTCAACGCTCCGTCAAACAGCGCGGGGTTGCCAGACATCGCTCGGTTCTCTTCCCCAAGTGCGTGATCCCACTGGTGGTACCAGTCGAAGTGCCACTGGGCAGGAACGACCAGAGGCACGGTTCGGAGGGGTGGACGCCTGAAAGGAGGCGCCAGCGATCGCGCTCCTCTTCCTGCTAGCGGTGCCGGCGCTCGAAGTCGGAACGCTGGGAGTCCCACTGGCATCCCCGATAACGTCCACCCATGGCCACGGCGGGTCAGAGCACCAAAACTGCTGCCGCCCTGCAGCCAACAGTCTTTGCACTGCAGTTACTATCTACCGGACTCGCCGGCAAGCTCGGCTCGCATTCGCTTAAGTTTATTTCGAACAGACGCGCATATCTGAACGCGTTGCAAGCAGTATTTAAGGCAATAAATCGAGTCTATGGTTGTCATTGCGCTTTAAGGCTCTTTATTGCGAAGTATTCTTTGCTGCATTATTGGCACTTGGAAGTAGGTAAGTTGTAGGTAGGTACGTAGGTTCTTGTTCTGCCTTGTTTTAATAAAAAGAAAAGAAATCGAGGACGCTTAAGCTTCGCCTTTAAGAGGGGAACGCGATAGCATTCAAAGATGTCTGACTGCTTCTCACGCTTCCCGGCAACTGCAGCAAATGTAACCGGAATGTTTACCGGGAAACGCTGGCCGCGAGAGCACGATTAAAAGACAGGAGAAACGACACACAGGGACACACATTACGCCAAGTGCCTCGAGCAGCCAGTCGCGCGGATTGCCTGCTTGCTTCCTATATCATGGCTCATACCCACTACGGGGGATTGGCCAAGAAGCCGGCGGTTAAACGAGTGGGGCGGGGGGAGAAAGCTTGAGGGAAAAACTGTTGTGAGGGAACAGTTGAAATAATGTTGCGCGTATTCGCGGGCTTGTTTCACACTCGGAAAAACACAATTATGTAGCCCGTATGACCAACAGAAAGCTGTATCGGGAGTTTTTGAAGTTGCTCTAAAATTTTCTCATTCAGACTTTTAATCTAATCATACTTTAGAATTTGAATAATAATTAAGCCTGATTATGTTATTAGGCGGTATGCAGAGAATAACCTGAATGCCTCCAAGCAACAGTAAACATCATTACCTTGGTTCTGTCCAGCTACGTGGCATTTTCCTATTTTGAAAGTTTGGCCCAAGTTACGTGAATCTCTGTATACATGGCCATTTTCGTTCATGGGACGCCAACGCTGGCTACGACGCCAACACCGGATTTTCTGCGACACGTGGCCCTTAACGCTGTCGCGTTAAAAAATGGCTGCGGCTTAGCTCAGCTAACCCCGGATATGCAAAGCAAAAGCTTGGCTTAGCCCGGTTAAGTCTTGGTTTCACTTGGTTAACCTTTGATTTAGCTGTAATTATTATAGTTAGGTATACACTCATCGTTTGGCTAGGAATAAATTATAATCCGACAAGTCCAAGCGTTTTGCGAGCCGAACGGCTCGCTCTTCCTCAGTCTCCGACGCTAGCTTCGCGCGCTTGGCATTCCGGACCCTCTCCAGTGAAGCAGCTCGCCCCGCAATATCCGCGGGGTGGTCAGCGACGGCTCAAAGCCTCCCGCTCACGCGCAACGCTCAGGGAAGACGGCCCAGCCACGCTCTCATCCATGGCCAAGCTCGCACTTACTAGGCGAACTCCTCCTTAGCTCCTCCTAGCCACTCTCATTAATTTTTTTTCCTGAAAGTCTGATTAATAGCTGTATACAATTCTCATCAGAACTACCAGAAATTCTGGTCACATTGTGATGCGTTTTTGTGATGAGTGCTTGATAACATTCTGCATGTATTTGGCCACCGCGTTTCTGGTGAATTCTTGGTTACTGAGTTTGTGGTGCGTCCGTGATTACCGAGTTTGTGGTGCATTCTTGATTACTGCGTGTGCGGTGCATTCTTGGTTACTGCGCTTCTGGTGCATTCGTGATTACTCCTGTTCTGGTGCATTCTTGATTACTGTGTTTCAGGTGCATTCTTGATTACTCTATTTCTGCTGACCCTCTGAGGCATTTTCTTGGGTAAGTCCCAATTGTTTCTGACAATATTGTATTGGATATGTGATAAATTCATGACTTGCATCAGCATTTGCAAAATTTCCCTCGGATCACAACCTCCGCCCCATGTCACAAACAACTAGGACCGCGAGACGGTACGATCAAAGCTGGCCAACCAGCCATCCACTGGCTCTGCTGTGTACTTTTTGCAATGTACCCTCAGTTGCATTTAGAAGCAGCATTAGCATGGACGGCAGTAAGCATGACACACTAAACAGGAGTAAATAGGTGCTAAACATTACTTCCTATAAGTGAATACAGTACAATCTATCTACTCCAGCTCTCGAGCCAACATTGAAGAAAGGCCTATTTTTGAGGTGCCGGGTTGTTGTAGCAAACTTGCTCCATGTGTAGCCTGCAGGAAATGTAATGCAGAGGTTCATAGGTTTGCAAAGTATCCACAGCCGTAAGTGCAATGCTTCACATCGATTATCTGAATGGCAGACAATACTCGGCAGAATGGATACTAGACTACTTTATGGCTGTTCAAGTTGAACCCCTAGGCACTGCCCTATATGTATGGTGGCGCAGATGTATCCTATAGAGCCCCCAACATTAAAAAATTATGTTTTAACCCAAAAATATATTTTTTCTCTTTCGCTGTACGATGCAATTAAAAGGCTGTTCTGCGCACTCTGATTATCACGGGAACCTCTGAATTGTTACTGTTGCTGCTCCCCATTGGGGCACTTCAAGTACGCGTGACGCGAAATCTCATTGAGCGAGACATCACTTAACTCGGGACTGGAATTTCTCCCTAGAAAACGAGAGCATCCGCGCGTTTCTTTGTACTTACAGCTGTTTTCACGGTGTGCATTTGCGTTAAGACATGATTGCCACGCGTGACCTATGTACCGTTATTGTCTGTTTGGAATGACAAAACCTGCTGAGAGGAACTCAGCGCATGTGATCGTATCTTCTATTTCGTCCGCGTTTACGGTTATTGCGCTGACGAATCATGAACCTTAAAGTTTCGTGTTTGCCTTCCACAAACTTTTTAGGACTTTCGGAGAGCTCTGAAACGACTCGTCGAATTTGAGTCGCGGTGCTCCTCCTGGTATCAATGACGAGAAGCATTCGCACTGGCTTCCAAAACATTACCCTGGGGTGCTTTATGTATCCAGCCCATCTATATTATACATGAAAATGCCTCTACCAGGGCCTCACCCAAGAGCGATACAAAAGTGACTAGTTTCCGAAGATGCGGACGCGTGCGTGGCGTGGTCGCGACTTTCGGGCCATTCCGATACCGTGCAGATTTCAGATCAAATCACTGCGTATCATTTTACGCTCCCAGAGTATCATTTGTTGAAATTGCTATACACTTTTTGACCAAAATGTTTATGATGGTTTCCGAAAACTTGAGAAGAGCGCTAGGTTTGCTGAGTTCTCGAAACGTTTTCTTGTAGCATGTGCTCAAACATGCTTTTATTAGTGGCAACTATGAGTCTGTTTACAGAGCTGAATACTGAGTAAATATGAAGGTCTTTCTTCTTTTACCTTCGAACTTCACTACTTCACATGATGTTTCGACAAACTCTGTTAATAATCCATTGATTCTTACACGTTATTTTACCTCGTTAACCCAGGCGCCATGGCGTGTTTAATCGTCACATGTGTAAGGGAGATTGCGCTTGCGGGATTCTGCGCGGTTAAGGAAGAGAATCTGTCTATAGCGTTATGCTCTCATTCTGATTTGTCAGACTCCACGCACCGATCGAGAGGATCGGCACATAATTTTTTTTTTCTTTTTGCGCTCAGTTGGTTGAAGGCACAATGCTTCCAGTACACATGAATATACCATGACGACGTTGCTAAGTATGCAAGTCAAAAGTGCACGTTTCGGTTATTGCGGTAAAAACAAGGTTTCGGTAAAACAAGGTTGCGGTAAAAACAAACACGCCGCTAAGCGGTGCGTGAATACTGTCAATGAATATATGCGCCTAACGCCCTGTATTTCTCAAGGTACGTCCACACTATAGCGGGGAAAAAACTCGCACGGCATGCCGCAAACGGCACCGAGCAGGCCGCGAAAACAGGCGAGCGGCAACATTTTTCTGTGGCCAAGCGAATTGCCAAGGAATGGGTCTTCGGAATGCCGTTCGCTCCCAATCGGGGAGACTAATGAGTAGTAGCTAATTAATTCACGTGGGCACATGCCGCAAGACAAATATACCCCACTCTCTCAACAACGCTAATCACAGCCGCACAGGAATCCGGCTGAGAGCTAGAATATCACGTGCTCGCCACGGCGGCAAAAATGTCCGCTAGTGTGGCCATGCCAATGTTGGCGCGTTATGCCGCGAGCGATTTTCTGCGCCCGTTTTTGCCGCTAGTGTGAACTAAGGTCCCTAAATATATATATATATATATATATATATATATATATATATATATATATATATATATATATATATATATTTGCTTTCTTTAAGTAGCGACAAGCTTTGAAGCACCGCCAACGGATCTCATTGGTCGGCGCTCATTCCAGCAGCCATGTTCTTCCTAACGCTGTTCCCCCACTATCACTTGCACGCTGCTGCGAGCAGCGTAGATAGCAGCAGCCGTTGACGGTCGCATGCTATCTAGGAAGATAATGGCAGCAGATGGACTAGATGTCGCTACTTAAAAAAGAACAGGAAATCTAGGGACTTTAGTGTGAACGTGCTACCGGTGCTTAGTATGCGCTGCAACGCGAAATCACGTGAGAAAACGGTCACGCGTTGTATAGCTCATACTGAGCGTGATAGTACCTCAATAGCTGCTTGTCATGTTCCTCGCATTACATATAAAGCGCGGCTGCAATGGAATCAGTTGTAGATGCAATACAAGAATGACAATTTATTTCATGCTAGCAATTCTACAGCATAATCCCAGAGACATCGGAAATTAGTACAAGTGTTAATTAGGTCTATGGAGTTCTGACTAGGCGCGCTCGCCTGACGTTGAAAAGTGCCAGTGTTCCGGGTTCGTGCGGTTCACCTCGCGCCAATCTAAGTGCTTCTGTTTCATTCCGCTGTTTGCCGAGGGACGAACTTGTGCGCGGGCTTTCCGCAACGGCGGCTGCCATCCTCTTTCTTCTGTGTATGCGGTATTCCTGAAAAGGAACAATAACAGGCGCAATAGTTAGTAAAATACACGAAACATAAATAAAATTTCCATATTTCTATACTGAAATTTGTCACGTCGAGGAAGATTTGCTCGACCAGGAAATTCTTTGAATCTCTAAGGAAGTCCTTTGCGAGCCATAACATTTAAAAGCAAATTGAATATTTAGGCGAAAGTATAATTATTCCTATTTTCGACGGTTCTATCGGGACTGAAACATACCAGCTGCATATGTAAAGTTCGATTGCTTCATCACGTTTGCGCGCGTCATCGTGCAAAACCATGATTAAAAGTAAGAATCTTTGTATTGCGGTCAGACATTCACGCTACGGCCGCGGCGGCTGTATTTCGATGGGGGCGAAATGCAAGAACGCCCATGTCCCGTGTGTTGGGAGCTCGTTAAAGATCCCTTAGTGGTCAAACTTAATCCGTAGTCCTCCACTACGGCGTGCCTCACAATCAAATGCATGGGACGTGGGCGTTTTTGCCTTTCGCCCCCCGTCGAAATATATATATATATATGGCTGTATAGATTTTCACTCGGTGAAGAGAACCGGCGTCTGTGCATTGCCAGCTGGAATTGGTAAATATTCTCACTATCCAATCCCTTGATGCAAGAACTGAAAAAAAAGTGCATGTTCGTGTATGACCACCCCAATGCAGCCCCGAAACATTCAAGCGTCAATAGTCACAAAATCTTTACTGCAGCTACCGACATTGCTCTAACGCATTTCAAGTCTAGTAGACTTCAAAGCACTATGTGATGTCTACGCTATAGAATATTGTGTGAGACCGATGGCATTACCGAGCACAGCGATCACGGCGGTTGGTAAACCATCATAATAGCTATAAGCTCTGCAACCAATCTCAGACGATAGTATTTATGGCCACTGAGCGCGAAATGGAAGCAGAAAGTGGGAGCGTACAAAGTTTGTCAGCGATATAAAATTGAAATTGTTCAATATGAGCCAACTAGTCCAGCCACATGTACTAGTGATATAACCTTTGTGTTCAGACATTGCCTTTTTGCTCTGTAAAGCAGTGATATCAGAAGCGGATCGCATAAGGAGAATCCGCCGTCTATTTGTGAGGACACAATTTCCGTAAGACAGGTTAGTTCATCGTAGAGGACTAGACGAACGAGACCAAATCAAGAAAAGTCGGTTATCGTCCTCTTTTATTGCGAGAAAAAAAAAACACTATAAAACCTGTTAACGCCGCAATGAAACCTCGCATGGTCATGCCACATGCTTGGACAATGCGCTATATAGAACAAACATATCCATAGCCAAGCATCTACGCTGCTTCGAACGCTCGCGCAGTCCGCAGACGGTCAGTCAACCACTCAACAGTGCAATTCACACGGTAGGGTATGCTGCTATTACTAAGAAGAAATATTTTATTCGTGGGCGAGACGAGGCAGTCGTGCAATGTATCGACAGATAACGATTTTTACGCCTCTCAACGTAAACATCAATACTTATTCCATAGCGTAATTGTACCCGAGCTGTTGGAATCATCATATGTTTCGGAACTACTCATTGCTGCTAAACCACAGCTTATAACTACAGCGAGAACGCAGCAGTAAGGTCACACAACTGAAACTCAAGTTTCAGAAATACACAATTGATCTCCGAGGCTCTCTGTAGGCTCAAACACGTGCGCACACATCGCGCTGGGTGCTCCGTCCGCCTAAACTCCACGGAAACTCTAGCCATGCTACCTTAAACCGCTTCAGTACACGTCACAAAACCGTTTCCCATGTGGAATATGCCACTTTAAACTAGATATATCGCCCGACGCAAAAACAGAAACACCAGAAACTGCCGTTGAGCGTGTGTACCTGCCATACAACACGGAGCGCTCGCCCAAGCCAGCATGACGACTGTCCATAGATGGCGCTTCTAGCTGCTTATGCAATATGGCCGCCCATTTAAAGAACGTCTATATATTCAGACAAAATGTGTGACTTTATATGACGCAGTTTCGATTCTGCCAAGCACCAAAGGAATCTCGAAATTTTTTTATTTTTTTTCATTGCAGAGCGGCAAATACCCAGTGGTAGATGTCCAGTGACGAAATTTAGCCTCCAAGACGTTCATCGAAGAGCGGCCCATATACCCAGCGCCACAAGTTACCCAAGTGGTCACGAAAGGAAAACGGTTAGATACCGGCACAGACACTGGAAAGTGAGTGAAGTATCCTATGACTGCTACTCACATTAATATAAAAGTTGCATCGACTAATAACATGGCAAGAGGAATGAGCTATAGGCCCAGGAGACTTTTTTTCGGCAGTGAAGTGAAAGTTACAGAAGCATTGCGCGCACAGGTAACCACACTTCAGAAAATATCCCTTATTCTCATTTGCGGAGAATAGAAAACAAATATTTTATTAAATGCGAAGCATTTCTTGGCGAACATTTGCCACTTTGAAAGTATCTATCCATCTATCTATCTATCTATCTAGCTGCCTACGTATGTGGTGCTCTCGTGGTCGTATCGTTAACTTGATATTTACCAAAATTGGCATACTTTGACGCGAGTGTATGGAACATGAATGATGGGTCATGACATGAATGTCATGACACGCGTGTCATGCAGCTCATAAAACAGCCGCCTAAAATGACAATGGCCCAGCGAAAAACATTCACACTCAAAAACCACTCAAATGGCTACGGACATGGGTACTAAGTGAAGGCAACACTAAAGGATGATGCTAGAAGTCATAGTCATGAGCTTGACTCAACAAAAATGACAATGACAGCGAAAAAGAGTAACGCTCAAAAACCACTCAAATGGGTACTGATGTGGGTGCTAAGTGAAGGAAACGCTAAAGTATGGTGGTAGCAGTCATAGTCATGAACATTACTCAGCAAAAATGACAATGACTCAGCCAAAAAAAGATAAACACTTAAAAAACCACTGAACTGGGTTCGGACGTGGGTGCTAAGTGAAGGAAACACTAAAGGATGGTGGTGGAAGCCATAGTCATGAGCATGGCTAAGGCCTTCGCCTTAAGGTCTCCTGGACATTGCTAAAGGGACTTCTGAGGAGTCATGAGGTGATTGTTATGACATGCATGTCATGTATGTCATGAAAAAGCCGCCTACGTCTTGGTGCTCTCGTTAATTTTCGTTAACTTGGTAGGCACCCCGCGCACTACTTCGGATAACATGATTCCCACAGGGCGTGGGATCTGACGAATTTTTTTTTTTTTTTGCTCTAGCACTTCCAATAATATGAAACGTAATACAGGGTGTTTTATTTTATCGTTAACCTGATTTTAAAAAATCAGCGTCACATATATAGCACAATTCTACTTCTTGAGCTAGATTAAGAGGCAGACACTAAATTGAAGGAAATATCTGACTATCTATATAATTAACAAATTTTAGTAATTGCCTTTCAACAAATTACTTTGCGCCACATATTGCAATTTACAAATTGCGGCCGGTGACTTTTAAAGTCATATCCACTTGGAACGAATTCTGAGGACGGCACCAGCTTCGAGATATGCATTCAGAAAGTTGGCGACAAAATTTATTAGTGTTCCAGTAACTTTTGAGCTTAAATGTATAAAAGGGGATCTTGTAAAAAGTAAATGGACCAAGTACATTCTTGCGGCAAGTTTGACTGCGCTAATCTGAAAATTGGTCCTAGTTCCAAACTTTTCTTCAAGTGGATGTGCATTGTGAAATCACTGGCTTCAATTCGTATATTGCAATACGTGCGCTAAAGTTCTTAGCTGAAAATTTGATCGGATAACCTTTGTTAACTAGTCAGCTATGCCTAATGATTTGCAGTGTAAGTAATATATAGCTATTCGATCGAGTATTCGAACTCAATAAGTATACTTGTGCTACTGCCGCAGGAAACTCTCACAAATTTTGTTAGCACTAACATAAAACAACGTACTCCAGTAAGTGGTAAACTTGGCTAATTTTGTCGCTTATTCGCGTTTCGGCGAATTCAAAACCGTCGCACACGGAAGCCACGCAGATTCAGCATGATCTCCAAGAAACCGAATGCGCTGTCAAGTTCTCTCGGACTAGTCGCAGTAAATACATGTGCCGCACTTACACCCCTCTAACTCTCGCTGCATTGCCCCTCACCCCCACGCCCCCTAAAGAAAAATTGCCCTCGAGTATAGTACAGACTCACTTCGCCTGCGTCGCACTGGCCACATTGGCGCCGTTCCTGTCTTCCCGGTACCCCACCACCACCAGCAGCAGCAGGGCGATGAGGAGACTGCCCACCATGAGACCCGCGCCAACCGTCATGGTCAGCAGCCGGTCTTTGCTGCACCACCGCGAGGCCTTTGGCAGCTGCGGTCGGCTGCACGCCTCCACAACCTTGTGAAAGGCCGCGCGGGTGCTGTGCCGGCTCTTCGCGCGTGTCACTGGTGGCTCTAACGCGGCGCGCTGCTTCTCGTCAGCACGCGTCCTTACTGCAAAGAGCGGCGATAAATACAGCGCGTATTGAATTCGAATCAAGTGTAGCGGAACACCCCTATATATATGGGTCCAAGAACAAACACACATATATATATATATATATATATATATATATATATATATATTGTAGAGAGGCATTCTAGTTTAATTGATTTGAGCCCTTAGAGAGTAGAGCACCGTAGCGAGAGGTCAGAAAAATCAGGCAATGCCAGCACAAGGCTTCAACCAACTCGTCGTCGTCATCTTTCTGGAAATAGTGCAAATTGATCGTTCTTCTTCAGCACTATGTGTGTACATATATATTTATATATATATGTGTATATATATATGCCCTCTTTTGACTAGTTTCGGTATCAGCTTGGCGTTTTCGACCGAGTTTACATGAATTTGGGTTAATGAATGCGTTAATTCATGACGTTTTCCTTAGTTCCATTATGTTATACTTATTTGGTTAAATTTTATGCATTTTTAGGGGAATTCTTAGGGAATTTTAAGTCTTACGTAGACCTTCTGTTGTGCGTGACACCCACCGACGAGGGACGACATCCCGGGCCCCTAAAGTGCTCACCCCTTAGTGGGTCATTTAAGTTCGACCACCACGAAAAATGTGAAAAGCGAGACGCTGCCATTGCAGTGTGCACGTGCCAATCCTTAGCGATTGAGTTAACTGCTATATTTTCGAGACATATATTTTCTCTTTTTTTTTTTACCTACAAAGACGTCAATAGAATGACCAGATTTACCAGTGTGGGTAGACGAGACCTTGCTGAGGCAAATTGCAGCCCACGTTTACAGGCCACAGTTTTCGTGCCGCAAATGTCTCGCTCGGGAAATAGCATTCTTATTATTTTTTCTCATTTTCTGCTTCTCTTTCGCTATCATCGTTCTGTCGCCCAAATAGGCCATTGCGGAGTCGCCCAACCTTCTTTCTAGTTTTCTTCAATTTGATTCGCCTTTCCTCTTGCGCGCTAAGCAGGGTGGCCAGTTCCACTTATAATAAGCGGATTTGGGCTTCTTTTTTCACCGAGTTGCTTGTAGATTTTTGCAGTCGCTTGTCGCGTTTTATTGCGATAGCAATTATATGGACACTCAAAAGCAGATTTCTGCCGTCGGCGTCGCCGTCGCCGTGAGGTTCCGTATGACGTCATTTGGAGAAGAAATCGTCGCCGCGCGCCGAACGCTGTATGTGCG
Source organism: Dermacentor silvarum (assembly GCF_013339745.2). Classification (NCBI taxonomy): domain Eukaryota; kingdom Metazoa; phylum Arthropoda; class Arachnida; order Ixodida; family Ixodidae; genus Dermacentor; species Dermacentor silvarum. The sequence continues at coordinate 94,473,947 of NC_051160.1, forward strand.
AGTGAAAGGGCGCGAGGGGCGTGTCTTTCACGGGGAGTGAACGCACGGCGGAGAACAAACGCGCGTTCTGCGCCGTGCTCGCTTAAGGGCTGCAGAAGTAGGCGTCTCTGTTCTCCTTCACAATCACCATGTATGTAGAGCAAACGCGCCTTCTTCCGACGAGCCAGAGGCCGTGGGGGAGCGGGAGGGAAGGGAGGCGACGTTTAGCTGCGGCACGCAGTGCCTATTTATATCAGAGGCTCCAGCAACAGTCACCAACGCCGCACGCATTTTGAGCGAACGCGGGCAAAACGCCGATGGCGTCGACAACAGTTCTGCGTGTTGCCGATGCTGCTGCATGTCCAAGTTTATACAGCTGATAAAGCTAATATCATTATTCCGTATAGCTCTCTACAAGTTTGCTATCGCAATTGATGCTTCGCCTTTCAGGTGAAACTGCGACAACTTTTTTAACAGCGAAGCTGTTCTAGCTAACCCTAAAAAGTGGCGCCTGATGTCGCTAAACCTCGCCGAGCTATGACGTCACTGCGTTGCCTAGCAAACACCTCGCGGAGCGGCGTGTGCCTCGCCTCCTCTCAATGCCGTGCACATGTTGCCTTGAAATGGGACGTTAAGGTGGCGGTCCCACTCCAGCGGCACGCGCCTCCCGTTATCAGTACTTTTGGAGCAACCGTGGCGGGTCTTCTAGTTGGGATATAAAATTGTGGTATATACCATAAAAAAGCCTAATCCTTGTAGATTCCAACTATATATATTATAAAGAAAGTGATTATTGTGATTTAGAAATAAATGTTCAAGACAAGCGTGAGATACATAGTTTTTGCGAACTGTGTCTCAGTTGTGACCATATTTAGAAGAAACTACCGCATTTAGTGCATTGCGGCTTGCTCGGTAGCTATATGTCTGGAGACTACCCTGGAGACTTTTTTAAACATTAAATGAGTGTTTTCGTTCATTCTTGCGCATATTCCTTGTGTAGAAAATGAATAAAGTTATTTGTTTACCTTCACTTCGTATTTCTGCGATTTTTTCCTATTATAATTAAACAATTTTCAAGAATGAGAACATTTGTTCAACTGCCGCTTTTTTTGGGCTTCTTCGCAAAAGTCGCGCCGCTTTTTTTTTAGCATCTTTGGGATGATTATGGGCGTGTTTGCTTGGTGGCATCTGCCAACTCTGCCGCTAAGTCACATATGCCTGAGAAAACGGCACGCGATGGCGTGCAGGACCGGAACACGAAATCAGGAAAGTATAGTACAAATAGGAAGGAGTAACACTCCAAGATTGACAAGAGAAGTGACTTATCTGTGTAATCTTCTGTTTAACTCACCCACAGTGTACTGTGTCATTGTGGCTTTTTTTTTATGGTATGGGGAGAGGGCGGGCACCTTATTGTTTTTAATTCTACACAAATCACGTTTTCTTTCCGATAAGTTTGATTTGATGGACAGCGCTTGTCCCGTGTTTTTCTCTTTCTGTGTTTCTGGTTTGCCGTGCGCTGTTATCATGGCGAAAGGAATAGTTCATTAGAAAAACGTATAGTAATCCATTTCTAGCGTGCTGCGTATGGAGCCTTGTTAGCATGTTGAGGAAGGTCTTGGAAGCTGGGATGTACGGTCGTTCGTTATCATAATAGCATTCTTTAATGTCAAACGACATTTCCTTCACGCTTCCGGAGGTTTCGCAGCGGTTGTATACGTGCCCTCTTAAAATTACGTGAAGCTTCCAAATTATATCGATCTCCTATTTGATATGTTTGGAGCTACGAGTGGCTCTTCGTTGCGTCAGTGGAAGGTTGAGGTGAGTTGCCCATTGCGTACCGACAGGTGGCTCCGAAAATAGAGCCGGAGTCGCCGCCTGGTTCTCCACTAGGCCAGCATCGCAGGTGCAGATCCGCGAGTCCTGGCGCTTTACCTCCGCTTGCTGGTCCGCCTCTGTGTCCGTTCCGGTGGAAGTAGTCGGCCTTACTCGCCGTTCCCCGCAGGCACATCGACAGAAGGCAGTCCTGGCTGTAAAACGAGCACCACTATGTTTGCGGATACTTAACGGGCACGAAGTTTGACAAACAGTAATACGTCTACTGATCTCAAGTACCAATATGCTATTTAGAATCCGAAGGCTTGTACATCATGCACGGGCGATCAAGGCAAGTAGCAAATACACAGGCGTTGAAATCGCCGAGCGGGAAACATACAATACATATATATATATTTTTTCAATTTCTATGGTAAGGTACCGACGGAGGTTCCGTTCCCACTAGAGATTAACGGCACGCACTCCAACGCATAAGCACTGTACAATACCTCGGGTATTGTGCAGTGATTTCCTTTTTTTGTGTGTGTTTTAAAATTGCAATTTGATAGTACAGCTCAAAGAAGTTATCACTTCACTGTCTGTTTAAATTGTTTGCCCCAAGTCTGCATTTTAGTGCGGGCAGACGGTTAGTCACGCGATATTTTTCATTTTAGAGCACAGCTCTCAGGCGCCCGTTCCTGCGTTGAGCGTCGGCTTTGTCTCTCGGCGTAACCGAGCGAATGAGCACAGCAAATAATGAAAGAGCGAACGCGGAGCGCAGTGGGCGATGAAAGACGGCGATGCCGAAGACCGCGCAAGGAGGAAAGTGGAGGGGGCAGCTTTGTGTTTCTTTCAATTTCCTACGAATTCTTTATTGACAGCACGCTATTCTAGAGCAGTAATTTAAAAATAGCCTAATTATTGAATAAATTTATTGGCATCGACAAAAAATGACTGGCGGCTCCTTTATTCGACTTCGAACAATATGCGCATTTGGTTATCATCGCGTAGAATGGCCCGTATTTTTTTAAAATGCGCGATGCATGATAGCTGGGACACCCTGTATATCTTGACATCAGCATCTTTCTATTATGGCGTCAGTTTCTTGGGTGCGTGAACAGATCAGACGAGTAGTACTCAACTAGCATATCTCTTTTTTTTTTCAGCTGTGCTTCAATGCAAGTAGCTGCAACACTGCATTCTCGAATAGCTGTACAATATACTAGCCTTCGGTTGTCTTGCTTTCAGTTGCAGTTGTGGCGGGCGGGGTCTTTCCGGTGGCCGGAAACAACCGGATCACTATGGGCTCTGTGGCTCGATACGGGGACCTTCTCTCGACACTGGTGGCCGCGACTACCTGATAAACAGAACAAGAGAAAGAATGTTTTCTACGCAGCGGAAGATATACACTATATGCGTGAATTTTTGTAAAGGATATACAAATATAGGAACTAATTAGCCTTGTAAAAGAACTGCACTTGTTTGAACAAAGCTTCTTGTTGGGCGAGTTCTTGCTGATGGTTCGTAAGACTACACATGTGATTGTTCGCGTATGCGTGTCTGTTGTGCGTTTGCAATTTCATGAGCAATATAGTTTGGTCCTGCGCCTACGTGTTGCTAATGCACGCGCTTGTGTAAAATCAGCGTTTTCATTTTAATCGCGGCGATCTATTTAATCGTATATGCTAATACACCGAAGAAGTGACGGATTCACGAGAATCCTCTTTACTCGTAGTTCCTGTATGCACACTGCGAGAGGTTTCCACCAGAAAACATTGACATGGACATGTTATAGAACGCTAATACAGCTTTGGGCTTTTCTGTATTCCGACGAGATAAAAGGTTGCGCTTGCTGTCATTCATTGGTAGAGCGCGAGGAAAACAAGACAGCATATGTACACTGCTCAGTCATTTGAATGCGATAATCTACCCGCATGGCAGCCACCGCATTACGCCCACCGGCGGGCACAGGTGACACCTAGCTGATGCATTTTGGTATACGATAAAATTGAGGGCCTTCGTGAAGAAATGTGACTGCGTTTGTCTCCCCAGCGAAAACCCAGCGCTTACGGTGGCGCAAGAAACGCCAGCAGCTATGCGGACCAATTAATGCGTCTCTATCCAGTGCTGATAGACCATTTTCGCGGCGATCCCGTAGGCGCCGCCATGTTTCGTCACGTGGTGACGCGTCCAATGCTTGCTCAGCTGCCTCCCTTGCCTCCGTGTTTACAATGGTTGTGCATGATGCTGATGCGGCTCAGCAAACCTCTGTTGCGGTGGATATCGCGGACGGTGAGTGGGTGGACGACGTGAAACTTTGGCCACAAATTCAGACTCCGGAGCTCATTACGCCTTGTGCAAACCGCGCGAGCCGCCTATACGGGGATTATACTTGAAGCGGGGCTAAAAATGTTTTTCAAGCTATAAAAGCTTTCCGCTCATAAATAAAATCAGGATGAGTGTGTTTTGCTCTTCATTCTTTGTGTGGCAAACAATTTGGAGAAACGACTCGTAGTGTTTCTGGCCCAGTAAAGTTTTTCGGTGCAGTCACTATCTGATTGTATTTCTGCCTAATCGCTCTCGGGTGTGCTCAGTTGCGACAGGCTTGTTTTTGCTGCGCGCAATTAGGCTTTGGACGTGGATCCTGTGTACGTTGTAATGCTTGCACAAAAGTCGCATTATCTTTAGTCACTCGCTTGCTCTGTGAATCTTCATGAAACGTCAAGCTTCGAACATTCGTGTGCTGTCGGTGTAGTCGCACTGCCACCATGCTTTAGTACATTTATTTAGTAGTGCTCCCGTTCACTTATTATTGATGCTTTTGGCGATATAGTGGCTGTAACATTGGGTGTTAGTTGGACTGGATGTCTGTAGCCGTTCGAGAAACTGACTATGCCAAGAAGCAGCGCTAGTACTCTTTTTGTCACTGTGTACCGAGCGGTGCTCACTCTTACGGACGTTCCGCGGTTGAAGTTATTTTTTTTCAGGTTAGAGATACAACGCTGGTGGATGAATGATTTTGATTATCCTCGGGGAAAACCATGCATTGTGAACGGCCGGCAACAACTGCCATCCTTATGTAGCAGTGGTACATGGCCTTGGTCACACAGATTCACTCCTTTCATTATTATGCCAGTCGCTATTTTTGCTGCAACTTTGCAGAAACTACTGCTCACGTCTTCCCCCTACCGTTCCACATTTTGCAGCATGAATACAGCACAGTGCTTCAGCAAACACCCAGTTGCATTTCTGACAGCTGATGGCACTGTAGCAGGGCAGAAGTGGTAATGGTTTCGTATTCGGGCGCTTTTGCTGAAGCAACGTGCGGCGCGCCGCCGAAAGTGCCATCTCGTTCCTCTAGAGCAAACTACTCCGCGAAAAGGTTCTATAGTTGGTATCCAAATCCCCGCCCCCAGTGGTGTCACCCTCTAAATAACAGATGCGGATCTTGAAGGCTATACTTTGTCCTGGTTGCATGCGGCGGTAGCGCTAGCGGGTGACGGAAACACATCATAGACGTCGGGTTTTGGACACCACCTATTCCAGTAATGCGTTTAACCTTTTTGTGAAGTGAGTTCTTTTGGAACTCGTATCCTCGACTAAAGAAATAAACTACCGTAGGCTGGAAGGAAACTCGTCGCTCACAGTGGAAACAAGGGTCTCACGGATAGTACGCTTATTATCAAGACTGCGCAAGCTGTGCGACGGGCCCGTCGCGTTGCCGGATCTCGAGCACCATATTATTGCGCATTATCATTGATTGCAGCCACCAGATCGGCAATCGCCTTATTAGGACTGAGATTTCTTTGGTATTGGTGTATTTTCGGAGGCACTGCTTGATCACTCTTGAAGAAACTCGGCCAAGAGCTTACGGTCATAGTCGTGCCTGACAATAAGCAAGAAAAGGAGGTATTTCAAGAACATGAAATGAAATGGTAGGCGGGAATTAGTGCAGAATTACAAGCTCCCTTATGTGCGTACTGGTAATGTATGCAGGTAAATGCACCCCCTTTGTGCATGCTATGGTCAATGTGAAGTAATTGCCATGTTCAAAAAGTGTTACAGGGTCCTAATAATTTTACGCGACCATTTTCTTTTATATCCTTCGTTGTGTGGCCGTTAATCTTCGTTCCTTCTTGCTTTTTTTTTTACAGGTAGGTTTTTAAACGGAGTTCAAATATCTTGCAAAGCCTCCTTCTAACCTCATCGCCAGTTACACGGAGTTTCTGTCTCCTATTCGTCATTACGTCCAATCACGTTTACGCAGCTGCTCTTGGTACTTCCCAGTTCAATATTGAGTCGTTCCGCTGCCTTTACTACATTATTAAAATTCTTGACGCCACTGTCTCGATTATCTGTGTACTATCTGCGCAATATTGAGCACTATTCCTTAATTTCAAGTGTATTGTTATGCCACCGTTCATGATGCACTATCACCTCACAGTACCTTAGAAGATCCAATGCCCATATCTGGAACGCTTTCTTCTGACACGCTTGTTAGCAGCCTTGTTTTCATCACAGTGCTCGACGTCGGCTGCCTGGGGTCGTTATGGCGCACCACGACGCTTTCCAGCGATGTAGTGTGGGCTCTGTAGGACTCCCTGGACTCCTGTGCCGGTGGACTCGGCATCTTGACCGCCACTGGTGCCGCAACGACAGCGACAGGAACGACGATTTCACCGATGTATGGAACTGAAGTCTGCTGCGTGAAAACGCTGTACATGGTGGTTTCTTCGTCGCGGATTTAGTGAAGAGCTGGATGGCCCTGCGCCTCGTTGCCTGATTCGCGAAGTCTCTGTAAAGACAGTGCATATCCGCTGTAGAAAATGATACGCCCGATTTCATCGCTGATTGCATGCCGTCTGGTATTCGAGAAAATGTCCATCAGGAAAGGATATAGGACGCGTTTTTCTTTTTTGTGCGCAACACTCTCTTCTTACACTTTCTTTCAAAAGAAAGTGTCATGTCTAGGTTCCTGCTGTTTTTAAAGATGCCTGCGAGAAGTGAAATTTGGGCGGGTTTGTAAGAAATCATACTTGACCTAACGCGCAATAAACGAGGACGCAAGAAGAAAAACCAGACAGGACGAGTTTGGTTTTCCTTCTTGTGTCCTCGTTGATTGCGCGTTAGTGGAAGTATGAATTTAGAGATTGGCTACGTGGTCATGCGAACATAGCAGCAAGAAAAATTCCGACAATGATTTTGCTGATTATCGAATATGTGCAAATTAACTTTTTAATTACTCACCTTAGAACACATGCAGTGATTGCGAAACTGAAGCCAAGGAGTAGTGAAGTCGTGTCTGCTTAGCAGAAATCCTAATGCTTCCAAGTTTCCAAGCTTATTCACTTCCAAGCTATCTGAACTTAAAATGTGTTACAAAATACGTTATAGTAACACTTAACAGTTCCCCAAAAGCATGCCTCTAGCAGTTTGCTATGATCTTATCTGGAGCGCCTAGACATTTTTTAGCAGATTTTGGGGAGGGGTGTCTTGAAAGTGGAGCTAGTCTTTGGATTTCTGCTGAGCAAACATGACTTCCACCATTCTCGGCTTCAGTTTGTGGTTCATAATTGAAGTAAAGAAATGATAAATAAACGATAATGGCTGAAAAAGCTAATGGCCGCATGTAGAATACAAACCAACGTCTTCGCATTACGTGTACGATGTTGTTGCTATTTGAGCTACCACGGCGCCGTTTTTCCATACACTTTCCGGGGTATTTATGTTTGTCTACAAGCGCTCATTGTTATCTCAATCTGTAAGCGAGTCGCACGCGGAATCTGAAGACGTGGGTTCGAATCCTACCTGCGACTACTTTCCTTTGCATTTATGTATATGTATCACTTCTTGACTTCGATTATGAACTATACATATATATATATATATATATATATATATATATATATATATATATATATACAGTGGTTTGCTCTGTACCATAGTTAGTTGCACTTCTCTCCTTTTTGCAAAGTAGTGAACGCGGTTTCAATGTTTGATTCGGGACCTCAAAGCGGCAAGGCGTAATGCTAACTTGCTCGCACTGAACGCCAAACTGCCAATGCATTTTTTGTCTGCATAGCTGTTTTTGTCTCTCTCAGTTGCGCTTCAATCGGAACCATTTGTTAAGGTCTGCTTTTTGTCCCAAACGTCGCGACGCCAACTACATGTGAATTATTGCGGGCCAGGTTCGCTATTCCCTAAAAAAGGGCGTTGGAAGAGTGTTTACAAGCATGAAATCTATAGAAACACCCTTATTACACCTCTAAAGGTGTGAAAATTTTAAGAATATAGTGCACAGAATCAAGGGTACTATGGACCATACTATCCGGACATAGGCTGCGGACTATACAAGCTTAAACGTTGAAATTTTTCAGGATGCGTGTCGGATGTTACACGTGCCGACTATACCCGATTTTATTTCTTTAGGTCGGAAGTACACATGAAGAAAACAAGTTCACACTCTGCCTACAAATTGTTACCGCGCTAAAATAAAGCGAAATCCGCAGCACAATGATCGTCAAGCACGAGCAATGTTTCCAGCCCAGTAGTGACAGCTAGTTATATACAAGCGAATGCTGCTCTCGATACGTGAAGTGGCTGCCTTTGAGTACTTAGACTTGTGAGGACATGCGCGAACCCTCATCGCAGAATGTGCCAAGCATTTATACGGAACTTCATAGATGAGCAAAACCCAATAACAATTGCGATGTATCCGAAAAGATGTAGAGCCTTCACGGCATCATTCAAGCTCAGTGTCATCAAGCAATAGGTGTGTACGCAAGAGCCTGAAGTCCAACCGAGCAGAGGCGAAAGAAGTTGACGTCGATGAAAAACGTGCACGGATGTCGGTGGAATCGTAAAGGCGATGAAGATATTGACGAGGCATTCGTCAAATCTGACATGGTTGACTTCTTTTAGTGTGACAGCCTCGACGAGAGTGATTATGATGGGTTTTATGATGGGTTTTAGGGTTAACTACTATATGTACTCTAATAAAGGGCTTGGACTTTTGCTAGTTAACAATAAAATCTTTTTCCCCTATTGTATACAGGTTCGTCCCTGCGGACTCTACAGGGGGTGCGCACTGTTTAAAAATAAACATGCTCTTTTAGACCCCGATTGCCTCCTGAAGACTGCACACTGGGTGTGAACTATAGTCCAGAAAATACAGCACATCAACTGAATGTTTTACAGTGTCTCTGCTGCTCAGTTACCATGTATAGGACGAAGTTAAATTAAACTGTATGCCACATAGGCCAAACAGGCTTATGTAATAATCATAGACTTCGCAAACGTCCGTACTCTCTAAAAAATTCGGTTAGCAGCCACTTAGCTAAACAATGCAAGAAATGTAACTGTAAACCCATGCTTGCCGAGTGCGCATTTTTAGGTAAACACTTCAACAACGCAAGCGCAAAATTTTTGAAACTCTTGCCATCCATAAACATGGTGAAAGTTGTATCAGCGTGTCTTCACTGTCGCCACACCTCGGTGAAATCATGTATACATGTCCAGCAATGTGAAATGCCAGTGTTAGGGCTAATACCTTATGTCCTTGTTTGTTCGTTCACTAGTACTGATTGTACTTCCAGTATGTATTAACGTCAACATGCCACAAAAAAAAATGTCACAGTTTCGCCCTAAGGGCGAAGCAATGAATGCGATAGCAACACAGCAATGTCATACGAAGTAAGGTGAGCGGCTTTGGTAGCAATATGAATTGTAGTAAACATGAGCTGATTAAGTAAGCAGGTGTGCTGCGGCGTAAGTAGACCGACATGAAGAGAGACTCGATGACCACGAGAAGGCGCATGTGAAACGGTGGTGTTGATGAGAAGCGCTTCCCGTGGGCAGCGCGTGCGAAGGGACACACCTGTAGCGCTGCACTGCCGATCCGGGCAGCATTGCGTGTGTAGCGTGCGTTGGAAAATGTGGCCCGACTATTACGAACTGAATGAACAAGCGTGGTGTGAGCGCGCACAAACACGAAGAGATCACACTGAATGACAGCAGACAACGACTGTCAAAACGCTGGCAGCAAGCATATGCCGCAACGGGCGAAGGTACGTGCGGTCTATCGCTTCAACGGAAACTGAGCGGCGAATGCACTTAAAGGTCAGAGCCGTGTGGAGATAAGAGACGGTGCGAGCGAGCGACGAGCGCGGTTGTTGGCAGAGAAGTGCGCCCCCCCCCCCCCCCCCTTGCTCTCTCCGGCGCTGGCTTCCTGCTTCCTTGCTTGCGCGTGGGAGATTGAGTGCGTTCACTCTCCGTGATAGCGCGCGTCTCCGCACGCTTCCTCTCGGGCATACGGCGCGCGGCGAAGATTTTATCTATAGGGAACGTCACGGCGACGGCGACGGCGACGGCGACGGCGACGCCGACGGCGACGACGACGGCGACGACGACGGCGACGACGACGGCGACGACGACGCCGACGGCAGAAATCCGGTTCAAGTGTCCATATAATTGCTATCGCAATAAAAATTGTTGTTAGTGGCGGTCAGGCACGGCCTGCCCGTCCCGACGTGGGAGCGGCTCGAGATGACTCCTCCCCCGTAAGGGGGTCTCGGAGTCGCTCCTCAGGACCTAAAATAAAGTTCATTGTCTGTCTGTCAGCGCCGCATTTGTCTCCTCTCGTCCCTGTCCAATGCTTATCCTTAAAATTCTGGAACATCGTATATCGGCCCACAGCACCACCGAAATAATGTGAGCAGTCATTTGTACAAGACGAAATCAATTTTCACTATTGTACCTGCCCTGCCACGTTAGTGGTATACTGTTTAGGCTCGGAAAAATCCCCAACTAGAGTGATTCACCAAGCAGCCCAAGTAGCCACTCTTTTGCAGTAATATTTAGTGGTATATTACAGGATGTCGCAAGACGGTACACCCAAGCAGGCTTAAAAGAAAGAACTCACGTAACCTTTATGCCTTTCAAATCGTCATCTTACTGAGCGTTCTTACACACATCATGCAAGAACTTCGAAAAGTTCATACTCTATGTAAATATTTACTCACGAACGCAAGCAAAATTCAAGAGCTAGCCTGCATTCCTGCCACCTTTCCAAACAGCGTGCCGGTAAGAGAAGTCATCCGTCATGCACTTGCGCCGTACTACAATGTGCTGTATTTTGTGGACAGAATAAAAATGAGCAAACTTTGGTTTACGTACGTGATAAATAACGCGATTGATAAGCTGTGTGTAAGAGATAATCCATCTCTTACAAAAGTATATACGGATGGTGTGATAAATAACAAATTTGTTTTAGTCATCACGCGATCCCTCTAGCATTTTCACATCTAATCCGCATCATCGTTTTATCAGACGCTACAGTTCTACTAAAACGTACGTGAGAGCTGCCTGAATCAGTCGCCAAGAAATACAAGAAAGGAGGACGTACAGCCTTTCGTTGCCTTTGTATCCTTTTTTTTTTTTCCTGATTTTTGTGCTCCGAACAACATCATGCAACAATCTTTGAAGTGAAATAAACAAAGCGAACATACCGTCCGGTGCAACCGCTTTTTAACCGACTGTGTTGGCGACTGGCGATATTTCAGAGCGCTGTAGTGGCGGACAGATAACGGGCAACGATGCCCAAGACAACGCAGCCTATACGCAGAGTACTGGAAGAGCATTGCTACATCAGCAAAACTACGAAAGGAAGCGCTTAAGCCATAGCGCAGTACTTACCGGCCAGTTGAAACCTTGTAGCTTCCTTTCTTGCTTCCTCGCTTGCGTGGTCCTCGAAACATGCCGCTTTCCCACTACCGGGGATTAGCCCAGAAGCCGGAGGGTAAAGAGAGGGGAGATGATGATGATGATGATGATGATCCTTCACCATGGCTCGCACCCACTGAGGGGGATAGGCCAAGAATCGGGCGGCAGTAGGTAGCTAAAAAAAAATTCTTTTTGACAATGAGATACGCAAAGAAGGCACAAACAAAAACAAAGAAAATTTTGTATACCTAGAGTATTGTGCCAACGAGCAGTCAGACTAACCGAAAGGTGAAAAATATAGTTATTATCAAGGTCAGAAAATATATAATGTTACTAACGAATTTGGAGAAACAAATTTCAGTGAAATGAATACTGATCTGATAGGTAGAATAAGGTTACTATAATTAACAGGGTAATCGTCTTGTTTCTGTTAAAAATTGAAAGACTGCGCAACAAACGTCTCTGTGACAATAGCCGAGGGAGGAGGCCCCAAATGATAATAATACTGGTGTACTTAATCTTAATCCAATTTTGCAGAGTGGAGCTTCGAGAAATTTCGTTCTCTGGTTTGAATAACGTCGGCATGATAAAAAGTAGTGGTCTATTGTTTCAATTTCCTTACAATTTTGGCACAGAGGGGACATCGTCAGACCAGCTCTGTGTAAATAGAAATTCAATTCCGGGATGCGACAGCGTAATTTGGAGAATGTAACTTCTAACTGCCGAGAAGGACACCACTGATTATTCCAGCCAAAACCGAGATGCTGAAAGTCTGTAGATGGGATCAGCGATAATTTGATTAAGTCATTTCGTAGGCTAAACGTTCTGAATCTCGATGCAGTGACGTAAGCTGTATCCGGTAAAATATGAAGCACAGGTCCATTTAAAGATGTTCTGGCTAATAAATCTGCCATTTCGTTTATGTATAAACCGCAGTGTCCAGGAACCCAGAGTAAATTAATTTTTTGTAACGTTGTAGGGATTAAATTGTGAAACACATTTAAGATAGTTGAATTCGTTGCCGAGGAAAGCGACACACATACCGACCGAGAGTCTGTTACTACGACAGCTGATAATTGATTCGGGGGTAGTTTGCGCAGTGCTAAAACAATCGCCAATAATTCTGCTATGAAAATAGTCGTGTAATCCGGAAGGCGAATAGAAAAGGACCAACTAAGAGAAGGAGAAAAGATGCCTACGCCAGCCTTTTCGTTTAACATTGAAGCGTCCGTGGCTATTATATTGTTTGTTTCCTGGTGAGAGAGGTAATCTTGTAATTGGTCATTTAAATATTGGAATGGCATTAGTTTAGCATTCGAGGGGAAGATATCGTCAAATTCAATTTGGAGGATTTTCTTGGATTGACTTATTGGGTGAATACATTGAATTTGTACATTCAGTGGTGTTAGCTGTGCCTGTACGAATACGATCTGAGGGGTGTGCAGTCGCGACCAATGAGTATTAAAAAACGTACTTGGTTCATTAATGAAAACATACATTGATCTTCTTTGGGGAGAATCGTAAAACTTTAGGTACGTTTGGACAGTAAGGATTTGGAATCTACTAATTAAACATGGTAGTCGCGCTTCCATATACAGAACGTTGTTTGCAACAAACTTAGGGAGTCCAAGGCACAAACGCAGAGCTTCCTTTTCTAATAGTACCAAAGGTTTAATTTTATAAGCTGGACACCCAGAAAATAAGACACATCCAAATTCCATGATTGGTCGGACATACATTTTATATATCATAATTAATGTGTTTCTTCGCAGCCCGTATCGTCGGTTACTGATTTTACGCAACCATCCTACAGCCCGAGTTGCCTTAAACGCGACGTTATCAATGTGGCTTTTCCAGTTTAGTGTTCCATCATATGTAATTCCCAGATATTTAAGAGAATCCACCTGAGGAATGAACTCTTGACGATACATCAGTGAAATGTGAACGGGAACATCTAAAGGAAAGAGAAGGAGTGCACTTTTACTAACGTTCAGAGACATATGTATGGTTTCAATCCAAGTTTCAAGCATAGATAAGTAATTTTGTAACATTTGATAAAGTGAATGTAGATCAGCATTCGATGCAAAAAAAGCGATGTCATCAGCATAAACGTACACATGAATGTCCTGGAGCAGCGGGATGGAGCTTAAAAATATATTAAATAAAACAGGAGATAATACTGATCCTTGTGGTACTCCCCTCTGTTGCTTATACCTAGACGATGAACATCCGTTTTGAAAACAGTAGAACTCTCTTTCCCTTAAGAATTCTGACAACCACGCCGTGATGTATTTCGGAAACCTGTAATTCTCTAATTGCTTTATCAGTATGCTATGTTCCACGGAATCATAAGCTTTTGCTAGATCCAGGGTCACTAATGCTGAATATTCTCTTCGGCGACGAGCAAGTTTTATGCGACTCTCTAAATCTACGTGCGCACACCAAATCGAGCACCCTGATCTAAAACCAATTTGACAGGGGCTAAGTATTAAGTTTTCAGAAATGTAGGTCGTAATTCGACAATTTAAAATTCGTTCAATTAGTTTAACTAAGTTTGATGTTAGGGAAATTGGTCTAATATTATCTAAATCATATCGACCTCCCTGTTTTTTAAGTATCGGAATTACCTTAGCAAGTTTCCATTCTGAAGGTACCCACGCATTTTTTAAAGAGTAATTTACCATATTCAAAATTTCTTCTGGGGACAAATCATACAGAATTTTTATCACGGCTGTGGTAACTCCATCTGGTCCTGGCGCTGAAGGAGGCAGATAGCGAACAACATCCGCCAGTTCTTGTGTTGTGACTTCCCTAAATTCCTCTAGTGGTAACGGTTTCACTATGTACGGTGGAATGATTGAAGTGAACCTATCTTTCAGTCCTTTTCCAATATTTTCTAATAATTCGGATAATTCACGTGGCGAAAGCACGGAAGAGACAATATTTGCTGGAACTGGAATCATTTTTCGAGAGCGTAAAAACCTAAAAAGGGCTTTTTTGTTTTTTGATTTAGACAGATGATTGTATTTATTCATATCATACTCCTCTTTGGCTTTATCTATCGTACGCTTGAATGTTGCAGCAACAAATTGGTAATCACTCCAATTCTTTGGACATTGATTACAAAGAAGTTGCTTCCAGGCAGCTTTTCGTTTTCGGTGGGCCCTCGCGCAATCTGAATTCCACCACGGACTTAATGGTTTACCTGTGTTGCAGGTTAAATTAACTGTTGCATTCTTCGCGGAACGCTTTAAAACTGCACAGAGGCTCAGAGCCCTAATATCCGCTTGCATATCCGTACGTGAAAGTATCGTAGACTTCAAGTCTTTTTGAAGTTTGTTATAGTTTATAAATGAGTTATTTGTCCTTCTAAGAGAAATCACAGGGAAATCAATTTGAAAAATAATTGGGAGGTGGTCGCTGTTCGTAGCACAGTCTATAGTATTCCACGATGATATAGCTAAAGATGAGCTGGAGAAAGTGAGATCTATAGCCGATTGAGACTGTCCGCGAAGAAACGTAATAACTTTTGAATTTAGACAAGATAGATTATTATCAAGAGTCCATTCCCACAGGCGTTTTCCTTCTGAATCAGTTTTAAAACCCCAAGATACATGGTGTGAATTAAAGTCACCAGCGAATACTATGTCTTTTCTGCAGGAAGCTAATACGGTGTCTAGAGAAAATGTATCCTGCACTCCTGCTGGGAAATATAAATTAACTAAGGTAAAAGGGGAGCAGTCGGGGAGTGAAATGTCTAATGCTAAAATTTCACATTCGGTAGACATTCTTTGAAACGATATCGTTGCTTTGTGACTAAATTTATTTGAAACCAAGAAAGCAACGCCACCACCTCTGGCAGGCCGATCCAAACGAAACATTCGATAATATTTTAGAGAATATTTTTGACCATTTGAAAGCCAGGTTTCTTGTAAGATAATGATGTCTGGAGAAAATTGAGAAGAAATATACGATAGATCTGTAGTAGCAGAAACAATTGAACGACAATTCCACTGCAAGATTTTTAGAGACCCTATGGTGAAGATAGAACGGCAGCGGAAACCGCCTGATCCAAAATAGTCTCTTTCAAAAAGTCCTTCTTGGAAAGGTTCACTTTTTCATATTTTTGAGTTTTTGACTTTGAAGAAATTTTGTGGGGAGGAGATCGTGTGCGTTTTAGACTTTTGTGTTCCATGTCTACATCCTGGTAGTCTTCATACTCTTCCGTTAGGGGTTCCGGTTCCGTCCGTTCTACTTGAGTAGAAGGTCCTGCGCAAGGGGAGTCAGCTGACGAGTTTGATGACAATGTTTGTTTTTGAGTTATGTTTAGTACATTTGCAACCTGGTATGCAGGAGATTGGGTAGAGGCTGCACCAATGACCTGCGCCATCTGGCTAGTCATCATTTGTGTCAAGGACTCAAAAAGAGTTGTTGCAAGTCGTTCCATTGCCTTTTCCATAGCTTTCTCTACTGCCTCTGCTATGGCCTTGGATAGAGAAACATCCATACTAGCGGTGTGACGAGCTGTTACGCCTGCGTAGCCCTGGGATCTTCCCTGAACTTCTGTAACTGCTTCCCTACGTGAGCAACGCCTGCGTTCCACCACTTCTAGTATTCTTAATTCTCGTTCCTTTGCAGAACAGTTTGAATAGTCTGCAGGGTGTGCTTCATTGCATAGGCAGCAGGTTTCTTCCTGCGACTTACATTCTGTGCTGTCGTGATTCTCTCCACATAGGCGGCATCGAGTAACCGATCTGCATCCTTTTATAGTGTGTCCGTAGCGCCAACATTTCAAGCACTGTAGTGGTCTTGGGGAAAGTGGCTCTACTCTGTATATCAGGGGCCATGCCTTGATTTCAGTTGGACGAACTGTTCCCGCGAACGTAACAATCACCGACTCCGTAGGTGACTTCCTGTTCTCAATAATTCGGCTACACCGGTATACGGATACAGCTCCAGCAACTGAAAATAAGTCTAGCACTTCTGAGGGGTCCAGGCTCGCGTCGACCCCACGAACTAAGCCTTTCGAGCATGCAAGGTGTGGTGGAATAAACGGGCTCACCGGATTCGATGCGAATTCAGAACAGTTTAGAAGGTCTCGAACGCACTCCTGATCCGATGAGCAGCAAAGAATACCACCGCGACCAAACTGGCGGACCTCGGTGATCTTTTGGAACTGGGAGGAGGCCTTTCGAAGCTCCACCTGAATCGCTTTCGGATTCTTCATCTGAATCGATCCCCCATTTGTAGGCACAAGAGCCACAGGGACACTTTTGTTGCCACTGCGTAAAAAAGAGTCTATTGGCCACTCTCGGGAAGGGATTGAGGCTAGCCAAGGGGAATGCCCTTGACCGGGGGAACAAAGAGACATCAGGTTAGTCTGACTTTACACTCGCGACACAATAATCCTAAAGGTGAAGAAAAAAGATCAATAAATAAATCAAAAGAACAATCGAGACGTTAAAAGAGCAATAGATAACCGCCGCCCGATACTTGACCACACCCGAGACAGGACAGCAGACGAAGACAGCAGGCGAGCGGCGAGCAGCGGCCTTGTGAGTCAAACCAAGAGGATGGACTGGAGAGGGGAGATGAAACTAGATGTACGGCATGGTAATGCGGATTTCCACAAATAATACTAAAACAAAATACCTTTGCACTTTTTTAGCCAAAAATTTCTGATTTAAAAAATGATAGCGAATTTGGAGGTAATTAAATTGTTTAAGTTTAATTGACAATGCTGTGAGGTGTTCAAATTGAAAGATTGGGAAGGTGAAACGTTGTTATTGGGAGAGAGAAATTGATTTAGTATCGCAAGAATGAGAGGTAGCGTGGGTGCACCTATAGAAAAATTTAGGAGAGGGAAAACTGCGCTTTAAAGGATGCTGATAATGGTGAACAAAAGAATTGGCTTGCAAAAAAACAGCGTATTTCGAGGTATCAAAATGATTTCCGTTCCAATCATCAGTTTTTGAAGGGTCCATTTCTTATTCTTCTTTCTGTGGTTTTACGTGCCAAAACCAGTAGCCACATGCGTGATAGGCAACAACAACAACAAAACCAATTCTGAGTATGAGGCACGCAGTAGTGGAGGGCTCCGGATTAATTTTGACCACCGGGAGTTCTTTAACGTGCACTACAACGCAAGCACACGGGCGTTTTTGCATTTCGCCTCCATCGAAATGCGGCCGCCGCGGCCGGGATTCCATCCCGCGATCTCGTGCTCAGCAGCGCAACGCCTTAGCTGACTAAGCCACCGCGGCGAGTGAAGGGTCCATTTCATCATTCAGGTAAGTAACAAGCAGTACTCTTTTTCTGCCGCGCTGACAGTCACAAATAGGCATGGAAACAAACCATACCTTTGAACATGAACAGCAAGCACCCCAACCGTATACATATACGATGCAACATGACCCTTTGATTTCATGGCTTCTGCATTCAGCTGATTCTTTTTTTTTTGTAAATTTAAAATAAAAAACAGTCATAGTGGTCTTCCGCTAAACAAGCATTTTGGTATGACTCTTCTTCAAAAGAAAACGAGCTAAATACGTTTTCTTATATGCTGTATTACCGGCGGCGTGTTAGTTCCAACGACGTAAAAGGATCACCGCGAGGCATCCCGTTGTCGGGATACAATGTTGTGTATTTTTTATTTGATGTATTGACATTTGCCACTAGGCGCGCGCCCATTCGCGGCCAATCCTCCAAAAAAGATATGCGATTTCCTCCTCCGCTTTCCCCCGTGCTCTTTTCGCTATTGCCGTCTTTCATCTCCCGCTGCGCTCCGCGTTCGCTCTTTCATCTTTCGCTGCGTTCGTTCGCTTTATTGCGTCAAGGACGCCGACGCTAGCCTCAGGAACGGGCGCCTAATAGCCTGCGCTCTAAAAAATGTAGATATAAATCCTCATACTGTACAACATATCATGTCATCGAAAAGCGTTTGTGTGCCTTTTGACATGCTGGTACTTATGGGGCTGCACAGGCTATGGAAATCTCGCATGCTGGATCGGATAGAGAACACTCCCCCCCCGCCCCCCCTATTGTGTCTTCGCAGTCAAATTTCATTCAAAAAGTTTGACAGCCAAAATAATTTCATGATCAAAGGGACTTCCCACCGGACTGGAATCCACTGTTGATGAAGTATATGTTTGCCTCCTATTTAAGGGGGCTCCGATCTAAGCGCTCTATAGTCTATATTGTAGTGCCGTAGAACGCCTACAATTCGAAGTTTCTAAACGTGCAGTGGATTCTTTCAAACGCCGAGTAGACATTTCTAAACTTTCTTCATTTCTTCTTGTGATGAAGTGTCTATTGCCTCCTCGTGACCTGACATTACCTCACTGATAGAGGCGATCATGCAGGACCTTACAAACACATACAGAGGCCATGCTGAATCCATCCACAGACGTCTACATGTGATCGAGCCAGATGGCAAATTCCCTTTGCCGCCCGAAGATTACGCGGAGCAAAACATCATTGCGACGCAGTATTCATCTTGACGTCGGCTTCACCCGCCGCTATGCACTCCTAATCGGCCACTCGAACAGCCGTGATTGTGAATACTGCCAGACGCCTGAAACGCTGGAGCACATGTTTTGTGATTGCCGATAGGGATTATCCTGGAGCGGCAGACGTCGGCAGGCAGCCACTGTCGGACGATGCGGTTCTCAGACCATGGCCAGATACTAACTTTGAATGGCCGCTAATAGAATGTTTTATGTACAGTCGAGTGCGAACGTTTAAGGTGTGCTAATTTTTTTCGCAGCCTATAGACATAAAGACTGAAATCAAGCGACACTGCCTACGTGCGCCTGTTCGACCGGCGTCATGCATTAATACAGTTTCGCGTTGCACGGCTGTGCTAGAAGAAATGCCTTTTTTTTTTTTTTTGCTGATGCCATGGTCTCTAGACTGTTGCTCTCGACTATACGTACAGCTACAGCGGAAAAATATTAACACAAGTGACCAATCACCTGAGCAGATAAGTTGCGTTATGCGGCGTTGTTTTTGCCTAACCCATCTAAAACGCGAGTGCCAGGCTCTTTGAAACATAAATCATCTGGCGCTTTCGATACCAGTGTGCACGGGAACAAGGGCACCGCTTACCATAATTTCCCTGCTCCGGTCATCGGTGATTTGTACTAATCCTTTTCCGTTGCAGCTGCACATTTTTATATTTCTATTAAATGAGATACAGGATAAAACTGTTTCATGTCGAAGTGGTTTAAATACACAGGTCTGAATAAAAAGTGCCTAGATTCAACACCCCATCTGCAGCGGCGTCGTCAGCGAGGCGCACGCCGGGAAAATACGGCCGCGGGCCAGAAGAATCGCAGAACCCTCGTTTGTAGTACCCTGTGAGTAACTTGTCTATCACTTGTGTGTATAACTTGTGTGAGTTATGTTTATCACACAAGTAGCTTACTTCTTTTTTTTTTCTTTTTTGCTCCAGGAAAATTAGGTAGGAGATATCCTGTCGGTGATGAAAGGCTCGGTCACAATTGTCTGTGTCTCTCATACTTTCAATGCACAGTTATGTCCATGCAGAGTGAATGTGGTGAATTCCACTCAGCTGCCCATCAGCAAAGTGTATGTGAACCGAACCAGCCGCTGTGTTAACGTTAGGTTGCCAGAGCGTGCTTTCTTCAAGTTTTCGCTGTCTTTTTATTCGCTGTCTTCAAGTTTTAAAAAATTAAAATAAATTACGGCGTTTTACGCGCCAGAACCATGATCTGATTATGAGGCACGCCGTAGTGGGGGACTCCGGAAATTTGGACCACCTGGGGTTCTTTAACGTGCATCTAAATCTAAGTACAAGAGTGTTTTTGCATTTCGCCCCATCGAAATGCGGCCGCCGTGGCCGGGATGCGTCCTTCCAGTTGCTAGAAGGTTCGGAGTGGGCGTGGCACTGTGGGTCATGTGACTTCCGCTTAACACGGGTTGGCATGGCAATCGTGAAGCTCCTAGATGCCTAGGGACATAATCGCTTAGGGACTTTTGAGGCACTCGTCTCAGCTGAGCGTGGCTCTCTTATCTCCAGGACCGGGCGCAGCGACCTTGCATCCCACGTGCGTAGGGAGCGAATCGTTTAGGGCGCGTTGAATGTCTGACGGTGTCTGGGCCACGCCGACCGCGCTTTATTCTAGTGTTTATTCTAATCTGGTGGTGTAAGATCCGTATTTCTGAAAAATTCGGTGGTGCTGACGTTCGAAATATTCACGTGGCTTAGCGCCTCGGCAACGCAATTTGCGAGCCGGTGCTGTGTAACAACGTCACCGTGTCCGCCCTTTTCGCCAGCGTCATCACATCGCACATGCACATGGACGTCGAAGGCGGAAGTATTGTTCGCGTTCCTGGAGGCCACGACTTATGTCACGTAAGTAATATAATGCTTAAAGTGGTGTTTTCGTTCACCCGTTCACGCGTCGTTAAAATGAGGCAGCGCATGTTTTCAATCGCGTTCAGTACTTGCCTGCGACTTCACACGATTTACTTTTATCGCTGGCTTTACTACAATTATCGCGTAGTGCAGTGAACCTGACGGAGCTCTAACTGGGCTATACAATGCTACACCCAACTCCTCCTGAGCGCGGAGCTCTTCGCGCCAGAAATAACTACGCGCTTTCCGTGAAGTTTGACACTTTGGCGTGCGCCTGATATTGTACAGCGCAGCCCGTCTGGTGCACCAGACCAACGTCGGCTCATCCAGCGTGCGGTAGAGGCCGCGGAATTCCAAGGGATCCCCGCCGATCTCCTCTAAGCCAGCGCAACCAGTCCTTGGACTGGTCCCCTCTTTTTGAGCGAAATAAAGAATTCACCACCATCCACCCGTCTGGTGCATGCTGGTGCTGAGGGGCTTGTGGTGATCAACTGAGTAACATAATATTCGCTGGCTACATCTATGGCACAAAGGGGCACCAACACAGCGTATCTTTACATTCGACTTGCCCTTGTACTAGCGCCAGAAATAATTTTCTTTCGCTATATTCATGACCGTGCGAGCTGCGGCGTTGCACGAAGTAGCGCAATTACTGCTGTACACGCTTTGCTTTCAAAGCTGGCATAAGGAAAAGTTTATTCAAGTATGGTTGTTCTGATCGGCCGCAAGGATTATATATATTTCTTCCTTACAGACATTTAGAATGAAACTTCTGATAATATTTGGATGTGCGAGATGTTCAAACGTAGTAACGAAATTGTCTGGGAAACGCAGTGCATACGTACCACCAGCAAATGTGTTTTAAACTTCAGTTGCCCCATGATCTTTAGAAAGGCCCAACATTGTCTCAAATATTCGCATTCTCATAACTGTTTGACAATATGTACTATTTGCAAGTTCCAGCAATTTCACAGAAAAAAATTGTCTACTCGCTATAGCATTATGCAAAAGGTGTTGGTCAGTCCTGTGTATTGAACCTGCATACCTGACACTTTCTGCAATTTGTTCAAAACTACATATGTAAAGAGAGACGTGCAACAAAGGTAGCACTTTTCTGCTGCATGACGATAAATTAGTGAATAATTCGAAGGCCAGGAAGACCATGCCCAACTGCATTATTTACTAACATAGAAGAAAATGGAGTGCCCTAGCACAATGGAGCTTCACTCAGTGCAAGTGGGTTCGTTATCTTGAGTCTCCAATGCAAAGCCAGACCTGCCAACCTTAAGATGTGAAACATATACTACCGCAATAACACCAAAATTTGCTGAAAAATACTAAATGTTCTTCATTAGTGAAGACGCACAGTTTGTTAAATAAAATTACCTGTAGAGACGCTTCAGAAATTTGCATAGGAAACTCACATCAAAACAATATTTGCATCCCAGAAAAAGGGGAATGTTCATGATGCTTATTCGTGAAATATCCATATAATGACAGCCAAAATTTCCCCTGCCATTTGCGGTGGTGCTGCTGCCAATAGGTCAAAATAATATAACGGGTACAAAAAGTAAGGCTCGGAAAAAATACCTTCACGACTATATGTTTGCATTCTGCTGAGATGAGTTCGTCCTTAAATAGGAACCAAATGAAATGATTAGTGTCAATACGACATTCGTAAACAAGGTCTCGAAATATGATAAAATCATAACAGTTGGCAGATATGCAAGGCCTATCAGGCCGTAATAGTATATAACTAACTTGAAGGCCCTGCGCTCTCTTCAGGTCCCAGGACAATATATGCTGTTTACATTCTCATTCCATTTTGATTAGAATTGACTAATCTAAGGTGAAAGTTATTGGCCGATTTTGACAAATGTTCCATTATACGAGTGCCTTGTTTGAGCTGCATTAATTCTGCACTTCTTGCAGATGCTGCTCAAGAATGCACATCGACTTCTTCAGAAGGTTGGCGTAAAGCCAGCAATTTTAATGCAGCCAGTCTGTCTGTACGACCACTTGGTGCAAGCTTTCATTTTTGTGTTACACACACACTCAATACAATAACTGTGTAATAAAAGATTTGAAAAATACATTTCTCGAGTAAGACCTCTATTACCCAGAAGAACCATACAATTACGGGGAATTCTGAAAATTGAGCCTATGTGCACATTTCATAGCATGAAACACAGTTTACAGCAGGTGTATGTAGCATCAAAAAATCATAGTGATAAGTGATTAACGCTTGCTACATAATGACAAATCTAGAAATGTAGAATTCCACACAAATCCAAATGAAATTAGTTTCAGCTTAAATACAAAGTTCAAAGTAAAGAAGTTTGGTTTATATGCTGATGGAGTTCTGAAAATAACTTTTTAAAGCATGCTATATATCATCCTTGCCACGGGTAACATTTCAACACCAAACTTTCGCTTCAGCATTTGTTTTTAGAGGAGCTCCCGACTGTAGCATACAAGTGACCCCTCAAGAAACGTTTGTACTGCTGACAAATTCCTCACAAGTGCAACTCGTAAGATGAAGTACCAGCGAAAAAATCCCTGAAAACAAAGAACGACAGACATTTCTGTTACCACAGCAATCAGTCTTCCCTGCCAAGCCAAATTCTACACTTAAATAATAAAAAGCTTGCATAGTGTTGTGCTAAGGTGAGGCTCTCAGTACTTCCCATCTCGGTAATATTTCACTTATTTCCAGCCTACTGTTAAATATTGCATTGCTTTTTGTCTGGCCAGGACACTACACAGGGAATTTAAGCTTTTGAAGTGCACTCCGAGTAAAGACTGTCTTGCAAGTTAAAATAGAATTCCGAGAGAAAAATGCATCAGCAGCCGCCTCGTTTCCTGTTGTATGCTGGTAAAAAGCAACAGGAGAAAGAGTAGACAGGGTGCAGGTGAGACTTTCAAGTCGTTTCTTAAGGTTTGTGCGACTCCTAAAAGTATGGACTACCTACAAGATTCCACACACTTGAGGAGTGGCCAACTGACCCAAGTCTAGCTAACAGGACTGTTTCAATAGAGTTTACATCTGAGCTGCATAGATTATTCTAGACAGTGGTGATAATTTTTGACTCGAAGTTTGTCTCTTTTATGGCATAGTTCTTTTTACTGTCCCTTTATGAAGTTTGCCATTAACCTACCTTCTACGCAATCCTTTCCAAGAGCAGTCAAAACATTTACACAGAAACACATGCGGAGGAGAGAATCTGGTTAATTTCAACCACTTGCCTGAAAATTTTCATTCTGGGGTTTTAGGTGCCAAAACCACAATTTTATTATGAGCCACACCATAGTGAAGGACTCCGAATCATTTGGAACACCTGGGGTTCTTTAACGTGCGCCCAACGCATGGTACACGAGCGTTTAAGCATTTCACCCTCATCGAAGTGTGGGCGGGATTAATTGAGATGCTGTTGCTGTGGTGGAGAGAACAAACCATTATTACTTAATGTTTGGAATATGGTGTTGCAATACTGGCTTTGATTACATTGCTAAAGGGCATCAAAATCTCGGTTAGCTATCACATGCCCACCTATGTGCTTGCATTTTTTATTAAGCAAGCGTATAAGTCGGATGCCAAATTCTCTTAGAATTTGCCACTTCACAGTTGGTTAACCTTTTGGAAGGGATATCAAACATCAGTTAATCAGAACACAGCAGTGACCCCTTTTCTAGCACGATAGTTAAGCCGTAAATATGACACTAACTAAAGCATTGGCATGTCGGTAATCCATACCAAAATGATTTGGCAGGCAGAGGATGAGGATGGACGAGGCTGACTTCTAAAAATTCAAACAAGGTGTGAGTACATACAAACTATTACAGCTTGAGCACCTGTGCTGGTCATCCATTTCAAAACACACAGCAAATGAAAACATATTCACACCTTCTTTCGATAAAACCTTTTTAGAAGTCAGCATTTAATTGTCTCGTCAACCATCCTGTCTTAGCGCTGTTCAATTCAGCACGAAGTCTCTGCATTATTTTACTCTAAGGATTGCTTCGATTTGTACCAATTTTTCTATCAATTATGACAAAGACGTGCAGAGGCAGACCACAATGCACACATCAGTATATTTGTAGTTGGTAGAGATTTAATATTATTGCTTAGACACGGCTCTCCTACTAAACCAATGCATCAAAACACATGTCAAGTCATTTCAGTGTATCACAACCTGGCAGTGAAAGATTTCACTGCGCAACCTTAACTGCCATGATGTTAATTTTATTGCAACAAAGCAGATGAAGTCTGTCCTTGAAGAATAATAAATAGCACCTCATGCAAGATAAAGATCTTGTTTAAAAGCTATTTATTGCAATGTAGATAAAACAGAAGAGCCGTTCTGTCGACACTTGCAGAAGGTCAACTGCTGGCAAAAGTTGACGCTGCAGCAGCATATGACATGCGCCTGCAAAAAAGAAAAAAAAATAGCAATCTATATTCATCTGAATTGCTACCACAAAGAAACCCACAGCTCTTCCGTTGCGCCAACACAGTATACCAGTCAGCCCATGTATGCTATGCATGATTGGCAAAAGAATAGGGATTCTAAGCATGCTAAGAAAGTGTCAGCAATGGTGCACTGAGCTACTTCAAGAACGGATTTCAAGTTTGAGTTATAGAAATAAGTACACCTTTGCAAAATGTGCTCTTTCTGCAACATAATGTAAAAGAACTGCTGTGACAAATTTGCAGAAGCGAAACATCACACCACATTCTGTCACTAAATTGATGGCACAAATGGCACATCTGCTCACTACACAGTTGCGAAAGGTAGCATTATATGAATATTCTAAAAGTTGAAGATAAAGCATTCACAGAGCTGAAAACAAATGAATGTGAGCATGTTGCTGATCCACTAGCTAGGAAGCAAATTCTGGTTATGAAGGGTAGAGACTTGGGCATGTTGGTAGTTCATGTTGAAAATATGTACAGCGCAAGAAACAGGTGGGAAGTCAGTGCTGAGTGTGTCTTTCATCATTTGTCCCTATTTCTCGTGCTGTTATTATTTTAAACCAATCCTGGCATTGGTGGTAGTGTAGGCCTACCGACACACCCGAAGTAGAGGTGTTCAAATCGAAATTTATTTAGCAAGAGTTGAGGAAACTGCTTTTAAAAAGAAAGGTTTGTACAGGAGCTATATTTTTTTAATACATTTAATTTTTCATTTTCTTCACCCTTCACTGGCTCAGCCACTGGCACACTGTTATCAGTGTGCCAGTAACTACTGTTAGCAGCTGCTGAACACAACAAATGACAACACTAGCCCTTTGGGATGTGTGGCGAGTGTGCCACAGGGTAGTTTCTTGGGAGCTCGTGCTTTCAGGCGCTGTGTTAAAATGCACGGGATTGGCTCACATTCTCTAGTACTTTCCTTTTACCACCTAACGCTACGTAGAAACTGTAAGACGTTGTGCCACCTTCATGATTGACCCAGGTCGACCATGCTTCAACATTTATTTGCTGCAGTACTAATGCAATCAATGTTCTAACATAGACTGCAATACACATGTCTCTTCATTTCCTTGACAGAGGCCCTTGCTTTCTAGGTGGTACAAACATCTCCCAGCTTTAGTGAGCAGTTTTTTTTTTTTTTGCTCGATGCACTAGGTTCCGCAGAATCACAAAAACAAGGGGGTGCTTCTGCCTATACTGCGCGCGCTTTTAATGGTCGCTGTGGTCGATGTTTTTGTGTGAAATGTCAGTGTATGTGGGCACCACTGCTCTTCTGAACTATATGCACCTTGGTCTCGGCCACAGCGTACAGCCTGAAGTAACCTCTTTTCTTTTGGTGCTTGTCCTCTTTATTCAAAAGTGCTTTCGTATACATTGTTTTCAGTGCAGTTGACTATAACTGCCAATGCTTGTACCTGCTTCCCCTCCCCCTACAACAATGCCTTTGGGCGATGTAGGTATTACTAAGAAATTACCAATAAATAAAAATACCTGCACTAAGTTATGTGCTGATGAACATCAGAAGACACTGCAGATTTCGTTCAGGCAGACTCATTCATTCCCACGAGTTTCCTTGCTGCCCACTCATGACAAATAATGTATTTCATAAAACTAAAGGAATGCATTTATTTGCAGAATTTGAAGAACACAGTACCACATCTAACACTATGTGGCGAGACTTGTAACAATGGCATTTAAGCTTCTGACGGCGCACAGGCTTTTCACGTCATCAGGCGAAAGCTGATGGTTGCCTCCAGCTACTGGCTGCCATTGAAGCAGGCTTTGCAGATGATCTTGCAAATTTTACATCTTTCCGATAGAATCTTAATTGCGTCTTAAACATCCTTTCATATTGCTTGGATCTCTAAAATATCAAATTCAGCTGATCCAAGTAACAAGTCAGTTGAACTAATTAAATTCATCAGCTACAGTGAAGTCAGTGCTATTGTGAATGGCATATGCTCCAAGTTAATTCAAGACATGTGCCACAATCGACGACTCCCATGGAACTTGAACGGCTCCAGCTGGCGGAACTTAAGTTTACCATAGGTCGATGTGTTTTCCTGGGTTGGGTGAACCACCCGAGAAGGCAGGTAGCCCTGCGTTGTGATTTCATCGTGTTTTGTGACTAAGTCTCCATATCGCGAAGAGTCACTCAATTCTCGTCTATTGGCTCATCCAGGGCCTCATCAAACAAGCTTCTGGAGTTTGTAATAGAGCATCTTTATGCAGCCAACAAAAATTCTTGCCTGTGCAGCGGAGAGTTTCGCGGTTTTTCCTTTTCCTTTTGAAGTTTCCACCAAACCTCCAATAAGCATAATGCGGATAAAAGAGACAGGAGGTAACGAAAAGCATCACCATCAAAGTTTTGTTTACAGTCGATTCAAATAGTTCGTAATGTTGCATGCATATGTCCCATTATCCGCGCGTTGTCCTCTTCGCACACTTAAAAAGCGCGAACAGAGAAGTGCAAAGCTTGCCCAGCATCCTACTTGAAGTTTCTCATGGTAAGTGAGCGACTATCTAAATAAGTAGTTACATACATTGACTCTCTCTATTGCATTTGTTGTATGCCACTGAGATTGCCAATTTTCTGTAGAAAACAATGCATCTTTATTTCCTAGAACCCGCGCTCGCAGCGACCAACAATTCCAACTTGCCATTGCCGCAGGTGGAGTGCTCAGTGGAGCACGTTTGCTTAGAGCGCATCTACGTCAACAGAAGAAATGCTACGAACGCGACATAAATAAAAATAGGAAGAAGCCCACAGTAGCGCTTTCTAGTTGCACAGTCAAGCATATCGGTTGAGAAAGCACAGCACAATGATGTAAAGCTTTACTCACATTTCGCTTTCTGCAGGCTGGGGCGCTCGACCAACGCGCAGCCAGTAGAGCTCGTCCTAGGGCGCCGCCATTTGCACACAACAGAACATGCAACAGAAGGGCGACGTTGCGATGGCGTAACTGTCGCAGCTTTCCAAGACGAGTAATGGAAGTCGCGCACAGTATTTTTTTGCTTTATAAAATCTCGTTCAACATTACGTACACCACAGTACACTTATCTTTTCGCTGACTTTTTCAAAGTGCCGGAAGTCAGGGACCTCCTTTGGCAAGCCATGCCACGCCCCCGCTGTCGCCATCTTTTTTGCGCGATGCTGCCGACGGATAAGTGCCAGGATTTCATGAGACATGTCAGTGAGCATGGCATGTTAAACATCGTAGACTCCTCCGGGTAAATATTGTCAATCTATTTTAACAAGTGCTTAACCATCCTCTAATTTTTAAGCGATCGGTGAGCACGTAGTCACGTGGACACAGCCAGTGAGGCGGTGGTCGGTGCAGCGGTGGCGAGTCACGTGGTATCACTTCCTCACTTCAAGGTCAAACTTTCACGCACGGCGAAACTCGCTCGACTAGGCCAGTAAAGCGCCAGTAAAGGAAACGAAATGAACGCCCCCATAACCTGTTTGTCACTCCGGCCTCGCGCGCTAACTCCCATGTAGTTAATAGCAGGGCATCGGCATCGGGGGTGGCGTCGTCCGTGCCTGCAGTCACGTAATGCCACCTTGCGGTTCTGTCTATCACAACACCAGAACAGTGCCGCAATAAATACGTGACTGTCAGCCAAGCATATGCATGTCATAAATAAATAAATAAATAAATAAATAAATAAATAAATAAATAAATAAATAAATAAATAAATAAATAAATAAATAAATAAATAAATAAATACTGAGAGCTGTGGTGCGGCGACACAGGGCTGCCGAATCGAACTCAAGTGTTCGGAATTTTATGAAGTGGCATTTTATTTGCTTGTGACGCGTCTATTTCATTGCGCACTGTCAGCTACTTTATTGAGGGCACTACATGAAACACGTCAAAAGTGCGAAGTTCCAGAAACCAAGTCCTGGAACGAGGTCAATGTCCGGCGGCGTCGTTTCTGTCTACTTTGAACTACTAGCAGCTGAGCAGGCGATAGACGTGACGGATCGCTTGCTTTCCCAGGGCACGTCGTAGACTACAGCGGTGCAAGTCTCCTTTACCTGCGGAGAGAAAATTTTACGAAAGAAATTTTATAAAACACTCACCAGGTGTTTCTAGATTAGTTTCAGTTCTTGACCAACAATAATAACTGATTTTAATTGTGGCACTGCATCTTATTCACTATATCGAAAATTTGGCGAACTTTCAATACCGATAGCGGCTAAACGCGACTATTTTCTCATGATATATATATATATATATATATATATATATATATATATATAGTGGCTGAGAGAGCAATGCTATGAATGTACCGACCAATCTAACTGGCTCATTATTATTCCATTTTCCAATTCCATTCATTCCGTTTTCACCACGTGTGATTACCCCAATCGCTTATGGATCTCTGCTCCACGTTACACTGCCACTCCACCCACAGTGACATTGCACGCATTACCCTAAAGCACCTGTAACCAGTTGTCACCCTTAAACAAAATTAAGTCAATATCTATACATAAACGTCCTCAATAACAACGTAAGCAACTGCGTAAAAGGAATTGTCGCCACTACAGCCGTAGATTTGCGACGATGCCATTCTGCCACCGATCGCTTTTAGAGTTAAGGCCTGATAGCGTGGCGCCTCAATTGTTGCGGTATGTTGCGGCCATACGACACTCCAATTGCTTCTAGGCATACATCTTCCAGATATGCACTTGTCCCCAATACTGCTTCGCGAACTTTCTGATACTTTTGCTGGTCATCAGTTCTAGAGGATTAACACCGTAACTTCTTATTGCTCTCGAGGAAGACGTGCTTGTGGCGCTGTCGCCCAATTCAATAGCTATAAAAAGGTTTAACTGCACGTGCTACACGAATACTGCAGCCCTATACTATACTTTATATATATATATATATATATATATATATATATATATACCCGCCGGGGTAGCTCAGTCAGCTAAGGCGTTGCGCTGCTGAGCTCGAGATCGCGGGATCGAATCCCGGCCGCGGCGGCCGCATTTCGATGGAGGCGAAATGCAAAAACGCCCGTGTGCTTGCGTTGTAGTGCACGTTAAAGAACCCCAGGTGGTCGAAATTATTCCGGAGCCCTCCACTACGGCGTGCCTCATAATCAGAACTGGTTTTGGCACGTAAAACCCCAGAAAGAAGATATATATATATATACTAAAGAGCTGATGGACTTCGGCACTGGAATGTGATTCCATGATCGCTAACCATGCTTGCCTCTTTCGCCATCGAAGTGCTTGTTTGCCCGCTGAACATAAAGTGATACAGCAAAGTCCAGAAGTGCACGTTATTTAGCAAGTTTGTGTGGGTGTATATGTTAGGTTCCGTGCAACATAGAAGAATACAAATTGCAGAGTTGTCGAGTGTTCATTTGTCTATGTTGCATAGAAGCTTAAATGGTATTTTATAAACAGGTTCTATTGTACTTCTTCATCTCTTCAGCCAGAGTTTCTCTTTATGTACTATCACTGTACCACGTGACTACGCTTGTCCGTCTTGCCTTTTACGTTCTCTTCATTCCTTTCGCCTTTCACGCTGCATCACGCGTTCTTAGTTGCTGCAGTCTTTCTAATTGCAGTAAGCTCTGCGGCAAAATGCTTACATCTCCTGTCTTCGGACGGCAGTTCTCCTTGCTGTAAGTTTCTGTCAACTTGCAAGTGGACTCGGCTGTCTTGAACTTGATTCGGTAGTTCGTGCCGGCAACCAGCTGCGAGACAGAATGAAGAAAAAATGCATAATAAATACGTTTGAATTAAATATTCCCATTCTTGTCACGTCGTCTCACTTTGCACGTGATGAGTTACAGCGCCCCACAGTCGGCCACAAAACTTCACGGTACATTAGTTCCATAAACATTGTGAATATTCTCTGTTATAAGGCACGGTGCTTCTAATCTACATATATACTGAATCAACTCTGTAGGACGCAAAGTCTTACTGCAGAATTAAACTCTGAGTTCGAGGTTATATGCCGAGACTTCAACGGGAATGCTGCTTTTTTCGCAAATACCCCTTCTTGTAAACTTTTGGGGCCTACTCTGCATAACAAATAACCAATGGAATCTGCGTATTGGTGTTTTATATCAGATGCCTTGTTCGAGATTGACAAACCTGTAAGATTTCGCTTAGACAACGTAACTGCAGGGTATCATTGTTGTTTGTTGCAGTCTGAATTATACTTTCCTCTTCATCCTCCCTTTTGGCCTCGACAGGTCGCTGGCGATGTGGATCGCAACAACCGCCTATCTCGATTATAACTGCGACTAACAACAGCCCTTTCGAGAATTCTTCCACGAGCTTTGAGAAGCTCCCTTTCTATTTAACCCTTGCGCTTCTCTTCTGGACTCCGAAACGCACTGGTTGCGGCTGTGAGCAGTAATCCTTATATGTAATATACTACTGTCAATGAGGAAGAGACATAAAATTGACATTGAAAGCGACAATCGTGACCAACCACATCCAACTGTTCCTGATTATTACAAGACGAGAATATATGAGAAGCCAAACCAAATATAAATCCACGTAAGGAGGCATAATATCATGGGGTCGAATAAAAAATATGCCTAGGTGATAGCGTATCAGTGAAGACAGCACGTACTTCGCTAGCGTAGGGTCGTAGCAACACCGCCAGGGCTTCAGATTGGACTTCAAAATGTCGGAGCCACTGCTTCACGCTTAGGGGCTGCAAAACCACACATCCTGCGGTGGTACATATTCTTGTTCACGATTTCAACGTTGCTCTGCAGATATATGGATTCACAGTATGAAATGTGGCCTGGTTTTGAGACACGTTAAGTAACAGTAGGTGCGAGCGAAAAGTACTTTGTACAAAGATTCGTCTAAATTTATCTAATTTCCAACAACGTTGTGGAAACTATGGCAATTAAGTCTCCACTATGGCCCCAGCGATTCTTCGTGCTTCTCATTTATAGAAAAATCAGCGTACTGGCATGACCTAATATCTCCAGGCTTCGAGGCATCTTGCTACGATCGAGGCGATACTTTCAGATTCCGGCATTTTAGGGCTGTCACGAGGAGAAGAAAAGCATCGTATTCGAACCAGCAGTGGGCCAGGGGAGGGGAGGTATTCTGTAAAGGTCTACCTGGTGGACAAGTCCATTTCGCCTCCTGGGGAAGTTCTGATTGGCTGAGCTGAGGTGGGCATCCGCAGGCGCCAGACGCCACAGCCAATCGCAGCAGCAGATCAAATGGACATGTCCACTAGGTGGACCCTTGCAGAAAACGTCCCCAGCAGCCCTTTACTACCCATCCAACATTTCAACCCTGCACTTGCGCTCGAAGCATGATACCATTTGAGACCTTCTCTTTATTATAACATCCGCAGTGCCTTTCACGGTACACAATTCGTCAAATGTCACTGCAAATTTTGACGCACCAGGGAGCAGCATTTGTCGATTGCGCTGCAAAGAGACAGTCATTTTGCTGCTTGATGCAGTCTTGGCTATGTTAGACCGCTAAGAGCTGCCTGATGCGTTGCTAGGCCCTAGTGTCGCCATGCTTCTCGCAACTTTGGTAAATAACCCATCCCGGGCACATTCGTGTGCCCAGGACTTTTCTTTGACAGTTCTCTTTTTGTGGCAAGAAAGATACTACGGACGTTAATGTGTGAGTAAATTAAACCTCCTTCTAACTCAACGTGGCTTCATTTCATTTCAGTGTGTGTGGTAGTGCAATATATGGTCATTTCATTCAAAAACACTACTGAGTTTGATAGGATATTCAGCCGGTTTCCGTCAACAACAGTGAATGTATAAATTTTATTTTCTGATAATTGGCGTGCGGCCAATAATTAACTTGCACAGTTTCTTTGAGCCGGAGGTGTCAGTCTTTTTAATAGAAATCTGAAACTTAATTATCTTGTAGTTTGTCGAAAGTAGAAAATGCACGAAAGATGTTATCAATCATCTTCAATTTCTTGCAATGCAGTCTGGAGAACCGTGTCATAAAATTATGCAATTTTGACGCATTTACCAACAGTCACTGAAGAGGCGAACGGGCAGGGTACCACTTCTTCTTTGACAGGCTTCGTTGTCGTCTTGCTACCTGTGGCTAACAAAAGCTGAGCCTTCCCGATCTCCTCATTGTCCCCGCTCATTGCACAGTGAGCGCCTCGACTTGGGCACCTTTCCCACTGAACACAAGACGTTTTGTAGCCGTCTTGGACCAGCCAAAATGAACTAGAACGTCTACAACTATTCAAGATGGCTACAAGACGTCTTTATATGTACGTCTTGAAGATGTCTTGCGAGGGACGGCTTGAAGGTGTCTTGCTAAGCTGTTTTAAGCTATCATCTTGCTAAGACAGCTACAAAACGATTTGTAAAAATGTCTCGAAGATATCTGTGCGGATCCTTATCCAGGTATATGTATACAATATGCATTTCAGTTCTTTCCGCTGCTTTATACGGTTGTTATATATTTAGCACCCATACTGGCCACGCAGTATGTACTTAAAAACATGTACATGCACTGCCTTTCCTTTGGTTTGTCATATTACCATCCTGTAAGGTGTACAATTCCATTGGCTGCGCTGTACGTCCGGTCGTAGCGTCTATACGTATTTCACGAAGAAAAAAAAAACATGAAGCAAACGTAAAAAATGTGCTAGATTGAAGGCAGCATACATGCAAGACCTAAGGCCTTTAACCACGTTAATTGAGGAAACTGAAAAAGTGAAAAATAAATTCAAGGGTTGTACGTGCCTAAAATATGAAGCAGACCGTAGGTGGAGACTCCGGATTAATTCTGACCACCTGGGTTCTTTAAGATGCACATCAATCTAAGTACACGATCGTTGTTGCGTTTCGATCCTGTCGTACCCGCGATCTCTAGCTGAGCAGCGCGATGCTATAGCCACTTACCTACCGTGGCGGGTAACAGAAAAACGTGTGCCTACGCTGAGCAGCGGCGCAAATTTAGTGTGAGCGTTAATTTCAGATAGATGAACATGGTGAGTCCGATGATATATTTTGTGGCAGAAGATCGATCGGGTTTTTACCTGTGCGGTTTTCTGCAGGCTGCCACAATGGGCGTTTTTCGCACGATGCTAGTTCAACCTCCCCGCCAGCGCGTTATTTGACAGTTTTTAGCTCCTACGGCAATCTGCACATTGAGCTGCATCAAAATTCCGCTGTCAGCTGTTCAATCCAGTAGTAAAAAAAAAAACTATAGTATCGCAACTTCATCAATTTCTTATAACACTTTTCATCGTCGTGTACTCCGAAGTTGTGAGACTGAATCGTTCATTTCATCGCTCTTTCAAATTAAATACCTATATACGCTCAAAAGCTATAGCTAAAACTGGCGCTATAAATAATGATGTGCACGTTGGGGGGAGAGCAGCATATCATGGCATTTCATCTAGACGTGTTCGTTTTGCCCAATTATTTGCAACCACGTACCGCACGGCGATTTTAGAAGTGCACCACATATTGTAGTAAGCTTTGCCCGAAATTTTAATACTGCAACGTTTATTTGCGACATTTTTGAAATGTTTTGAATGACCTTGCTTTGTATATTTACTTGGAATATTTTTCACAATAGAAGCGCGCAAACTCGTAACACTGCACCAAAACCGATATTGCAGTCACCAGGACTGCGCACGGTTGGCCAGCAGCTCAGTGCAGCCATATACAGCCGATGCATGGCGGGGGGGGCGGGGGGGGGGGGGGGGTATTATGCCAGCGTCTACCTAGATTGGAGCGCTTAAGGCGGGCAAATTTGCTTTCGAAGGAAGTTTGTAGTCCACGTGCACTTCTCACAACGTTTACAAGGGCTTTGCCCAACATAAAACACCTTCGATAATTCGCGGTATCTTTCAGAGCCGCGTATACTGAATCTACTCTGTCTGCTTTGGACGTGTTCTTAGGTGCGCATTACAAAATTGCGATATCGTTTAGTATTGCTATGTCGCAGAGTTTTAAACTTGACACTTTCGAATTTTCGAGACTCTTTCGAAAGACAGCGCCGACATTAAATCAACATCTGCTTCCAGCCCATACTTGATTTTACATTTTATTTTAAATGCAAAAAACGTCATCGAAATCGGTGTAGCGATTCCTGAGAATGTCGATTTCACCATTCCTAACTATCCGGAGCTAACGCTGCAAGCATTGCGCATTTCAGTGCGCGCGCTCTACACGAGCGCGTTTCCGGAGTTTCCTTTCTCCATGCTAACGAAAGGCTAACGGCGCCGTGACTGGCAGACATGGAAGGAGGATGAGATTGGAATTTTCTACCTCCCCCCATGCCCGACGGCCCTGGCTGCATAGCGCCGTTGCCTCTTCACAACCACTCTCTCTCGACGCCTCCAACCTCACTTTGCCGTTCTCTCTCACGACCTGCCCTTCGAATCTTTCCCCTTTCACATCTTTCACGGCGGGAAGCGGCGCCGGTTGCTCGGGCAAGTCGGTTCTCGTCCTTATTTTGTAGCGTTAGCTACACTGGCCTAGCCAAGCCCGTTTCGCGCGGCACATAAAGAGCCGTGCTGCGCATGCGCAAGGATCAGTGATGTCACACGGCTTGCGCACCGGAGCCGGCACCTCTCGCTCACTCCGCCGCCGCCGCGCGCGACTCACCGCCGCCGGTCTGCGCATTCCAGAGGAGTGACGTCGTAGCCGTGGTAGACGCACTGGCGCCGGCGCTCGCTCGCTGTGCAGTCGTCGTCTGACACTGCGCTGGAGCCGCTGCGCTTCTGACTGGCGTTTGCCAGTGTGGTATAGCCATGGAGAAGGAGATCGCAAATGCTGCTCAACAGCGCAGAAGAACGGAGAAGCTTGACTCATCGGATCCCGAAGTAGTTGCCTGGCAATTAGCGGTTGAGCGTAGGAGACAACCAGGAAAGCTAAGAATAATCAGCAGAACCTTTGCTAACGCTACGTATATCCTGGCATAGCCGAGCTAAGCCACTGCAACTATTTTTCTCTTTGAAAACTAGCAGAGCGTGCTCTCCATTTTGTGTCTACGATGCGTTAACCAAGGACCGTTGCTGACCCTCGGAGTACGCGGCGTCGCTTCTTTGACTCGGAAAGCGGATCCTGCCTCGTCGATACGGACAAAAAAAGTGAGTACCGCACGAAAGTGCCTTATTTCTGGGAATTGTTACCCCCAAATGCCCTTTGTATGGGCATGCCACGTTTGCTCGATGCGTTCGAAAAGTATACTGTGAGCTTGCCGCTGTCTTGAATTAAACGTTGATACATGTTTGTCACAGATCAAATAATGCTTGCGAATATCCATTTGTGAATAACTTTCATGACGCGTTTTCGTGTTTTCCTCGATGATCCTGACAACGTGCGAGATATAGCGCTGCACTGACAAATTTAATTCCTTATTATATTGCAGTCATCCATGGTCCGTGGAATGCGTTCGGGACAGTTAGTGTCCCTGTGGGGGCGAAATGCTAAAACACCCGTGTACTTAGATTTAGGTGCACGCTAACGATTCCCAGGTGGTATAAATTATTCCGCAATTCCTCACTTTGGCGTGCCTCATAATGCAGATCGTGGTACTGGCGCGTAAAACCCCATAATTTTTGAACGTTAAGGAGAGTCAAATACTCATGACAGGTTTATCACAGCTGCTGCTGTAGGCATGCCGAAACTTTAGGGCTTCAACTAGCGTCGCTCGTTTGGCGATACAGAACGCTGCTTCCTCTTATAGTGGCCCACCATTCCCGCATTGTTGGCGATCACGAACGCGATCAGGCAAACTTGCGTAGCCGACATAATTTGTTTGGCATGTTTATTGTTATTCAATTCCTGGCTGGCGCGGTAGCGCCGTTCAAAAATATTCCCGCCTGGAATCTTGATCCCCATTGTTCTTGCGTAAAATCGCGCGCTTGCTGTTGCGTGTTACTGCGCTTGCTTGCAATGTGTTACGTTTCAACTCGTATTGTACTGTTTGCGTGTGGGCCACCTGTTTTATTATTTTGATTTCCGTTTAGTGACGGTAATGTAACTTGTAATATGAATTCGGTCGAGCTACAGTGACCCACGTTTCGAATCTATTGATTGCTGGTTGGCACTTCTAAAATATTGCGACTTTGTGGGTGCCTGCTCATGGATGCAGACTCAGGAACACGCCGTTTTGCGCATAATTTTCTTTCGCACTATCAATTTAACCCAGTAACTGTGCGTGGCTTAAATTAATTCGCATCGGCGTTTGTGCTGCAAGTTATAACCTCAACTCATAATCTACTCGCGCGTAGCGTCAAGCGTTGAGCAAACTTAGACACTTGCAGCGTTGTATCAGCAAGCTGAAGCGCTGGTAAACAGACCGATGCATGAGAGAGTGGTTTCCTGTGATGCGCACAACGATGGGCCTTTGTTATCGCAAGACTAATTATTTGCACCGCTGAAAAGGTCATTTCTTATTCCTATTGTTCCATAGACATGCGGAAATATAGTTTACAAGTCAGGCCGCATTATTGTTCCAGAGCGGATTATGTGTTCATATACATGGTGTCTTTTTTTTAGCGGCAACAATTAAAAAAAAATGCCTGTGGCAGATAGCACAATTATAACCCTTGATCAAAATTACTCGATAAGGCGGCCATTACGTTACGAGAAATCAATATGCTTTTCGAATAATTTACTTAATTGCGCTAATAAACACTAACTACTTTGCAGCGCATATTTTAATCTACGCATTGTAGTTAGTGGGTATGAAATGCATATCGACTTAGAACGAGATTTGAGGACTACGCTAGTTTCGATATAATAATTTTGAATGTGTCCACCGAAATGCATTGGCGTTCCAGTTAGTGTGTGCTTCAATGTATGAATCAGCCTTTTCTTAAAAATTAAGTTTAAAAACTGTGCATTTTTACTGCAAGTTTGATACTGCATATATCGAAACCGTTGCCATCCTCAGAATTTGTTCCAAGTCGATATGCCTGGCATAATCACTAGCTACGATTAAAATATGTGCAGTGAGGTAATCAATAAAAGTTCTTTATTGTAACTGTCAATTGTTCAATTAAAAGTTTTGATTTTTCGTAGAAGTAATAGGCCGCCTCATCGAGTAATTTAGAACAATTTGGACAGCACAATTGTGCTGTCTGCCACATGTTCTTAAAATTTAGTTCAGCTGAAATAAAAAGGACCATGTAGAATGAGAACATACCGTATGTTCTCATTCTACAAGGTTTTATTTTTTTTAAACTGATCCAAATTAAAAAAAAAAAAACATTGCATGTGGCAGATAGCACTTAGGCAAGTGCAATGGTCCAGTCATATCACATGCCTCAAACCATTACGTTATTAAGCTGCTTTCTGTGTCACATAGAGAGAGAGAGAGAAACATTGTTTAATGAAATGCTGGAGATGGTAGCCTGGCTATTCGCCTGACATGCTATTCCAGGTGCTTAATAACTTAATGGTTTGAAGTAGTGATATGACTAGCCTATGGCGCTTGTCATGTAATTGTCATTTTAATTGAGTATGTTGTTACCGGTAAGCTGAACCAACCGCTAAGTAGGTTGAGCCGCGGCGAGGATGATGACTGAGGCGAGGATGACAGAAGAAAGTGAATACGCCATTGAGGCCTCAGTAATGACAGAACAAGATGTTGGCCTTAAGAATAACACACGGATGCAATGTCAAATCGTTTGCGCCTTTAAATAAATAAATTCTAAGTGTGGCCTGTATGTGCGGCATATGCATTTTTGTGTCCTCATTAACTGCTAGTTTCGACCGAATTTTTTTTATGCTTCTTCACTTGGTTATTGACAAATCTATCAGTCCTAATTTAAACCACAAGAATGATTAATACGTAGAATTTTGCTCACATTGACTTGCATACTTTGCAACAGCTAGGATAATCAGTTCAAATTCAATGCTGCATCTGGCTTATGTTTTCTCTTGGTTCTGGAGTTCATGTTACAAGAAGAAAAAAAAAAACAAAGGACGCCGATCAAAAAGTGCTAATAAGAATTTGACGTACGGAAGCCTTGATCAAAACACGAACTGCTCGAAACGACGGCATTCTGCGTCTGCAGGCAGGATATTGCCATCGTTGCGATACAGCGTTTTTTTTTTCTGTAGTTTTCTGTAGTCTGGATAGCAAGGTATTCGGGAAACTCTTTTCAAATCCAGTTTCTTTAGCAATGATAGAAGCCTTTTCTCGTCGGTGGCATATTCAGCCTGCCACGTGCTCCGCAACTGCAATGTAAACGACATTGTTTCTTCACTTCTGATTCATTTCTAATTCATCTCTTTGACATAATTTCTTGCTTCAAGCGGTTTCAGAGAGACTGCTTTCGCTGATGTAAAGATAGTCGCGATTCGCGCAGGCTGTTCTGTATACAATGCTTGGAACATATCTTCTGAATCTTCACATCTGCCTGTTCATGCTGCAACTAGCGGGCCTAAACGTGGGACATTGACTTCATAGGGTTTCAGAACAATTGCGATGGCCTTGCTCACTCAAGTGACATAGGCGAGGGTCGTGCGAGCTCGAGGGCGCGCGTGGCGGGCAATGGGGCAGGCCTCAACGATATTTCATGGAACGAATGAACATTTCCGGTTATGCTCACTCGGACGTAATCTGTGCAAGTCATTGTCAGAAATCTGGTCGCGAGGATTTTAAAGCAAAAATTTTACGGCGATCCCGGCAAATTTGCTCTAAATCAGAACGCTCAGGGCAGTGGCGTATCAGGTGGGGGTGGGTGACCGGGCTTCCGCCCCTCCCCCTCTCCTAATTTTGTCTATTTCTTTACGGCCGGCGCCCTGCTCCCTTTTGTGCCTGGCACGTCGCCTATATTAACAAAGGCGCGTATCCTTCGAACGTGCGGCTATTATGGGCATTCGCGTCTCAACGCTTCTCCGACGCCTGGGAGCTTAAAAGAACGAAGCACCACAGTCAGGACGATCGCAGTGCTTTAGCTCCCCCAACCCCACCCCTGAAAAAAATATCCGGGCTACGCGCCTGGCTCAAATTACGTCGCGAACATTCTGAGTGCGGTTACCCCGGAAGTGTTTCATTCGTTGCGTAGAACATCGTTCAAGTTGACCAGTGACCTCGCTTGGCCGCGCGTCCTTGAGTCGACGCTGCCATTCAACATGTCCCAAGAGGAGGCCTTGTCACGTTTTCTGAAAACCTATGACGCGCGGCGCATATATGTTCCTGCCTGCACGTTGCATCAGGAACTGGTACATGTGAAGGACACGGTGTAGAATTGTTTTTCGGCGCAAACTGCTACTACATTTAAATCAACAAAAGATGCAATTTCGAAAAAGGGCTTGCAGCATGTGTATGATTTGAAAACGAAAAATGTCGCTTGCGATGTAGTTGTGGATGACGTGGCAACCTCCAACCATGGCACTGGCCTTCTTGGACAAGGATGTTGTTATCGCCAAGAATCCGGATTTCACGGTAGTATATCGGGAGCTTGCTACCGGGGCTACAGATAAGGCCGAATCGCAGCGATGGCATTGTTGCATCTGCATACGGAAGATACCTAGGTCGGATTTCTAACAGTTAGTGTTTCCAAACAAGGCTGCGGTATAAATGAGTCGGAACTCTTACCAGTCATATGCAATAAAATCTTTTTATAGCGAAGCCCAAGGGGGAGCCAAAATTACGTCATTATATTCATTACTGCCGTTCACTGCAATACATGCGCAATGTCGCGCACAAATTTCAACTTGTATAGAAGAAGACGGCTTTTCGGCCAGCAGAACCACTACATGGCCACGTGCTCGCTGAACTTCTGATAAAACAGCAAAAGAAACTTCGGTGTCCTTAACACACCACTTCTTAGCATCTGACACGATTGCCTTTACGATAGCTGCCTTCTGTTTCAATGTGATGATCTTTCGTTACCGCTTTTATTTGGGTCGTCTCCAGCATCGCGAAACCGCTGAAACGGTGACGGTTGAATAGGTTGCACGCTGCGACACCAACAATGCTCGTCATGTGCGAGCAGCACGTGGTACACACAGGGAGGCGTGGCCTCTGAAATTGCACCGGCGCAATCTCTGAGGCCTCGCCTATAGCTGCACTAACTAGCCTGCGCGGTGCCGCAGTGAGAGGAATTGCCACGGCGATCTAGAGTCTGCTTATGCGCACCTACGCGTAGTGGTGACAAGGGCCAGTGTTGAACGGTGGATTCAACGCAAATACGTAAACGTTTTAAACATCGGCAAGGAATGTGTGCTCTACCCTGCGGAAAGCAGAAGCGAGCCTGCAAGGGTCGGGCATTTCTTTCTTCGGAGAAAACTGAAGTTTGGTGTATCTATTGGCAGGATAATTTTACTTCGTTGAAACGAGGTTATAAAAACATTCATCTCCTCGGTGATTTCAGCGGGAACGTCATTTTGTTGTATACAGTAATTTGTTATATCCTGTTTCGCTATAACGAAGTTTCACTGTAACATATTTGTTAATCTTTTGTCTTACCTTCTAATTGCAGGTGCAAAATCTGAGGCCAAGCATCATTAGAACGCGCTAAATTTTCTGCGGGTGCATCATCAGCCTGTGGAAATGTCTAAGCCAGTTCCCTGAATTTTGAAGTGACCAATTATAACAGACAGCCACAATGCAAAACTCTAGGAAGTGCATTAGAAACATTTTGCTTATGTAGTGGCATGTTACTGATTTATTAAAAATTCTTTCAAACCATTGACCACTTTAGCAATTCATTTGTGTGAACAATCTTGCTTTATGTTAAGCCTACGTGGCTTTGACACGTGTTTATCGCTTTTGTGGCTTTGCCAATGTTTCAGTGTTGCTATGGTAGGTTGTAAGAAATGGGCCATAGGGATTGGTACTGTCGGTAAAGCCAACCTTTTTTCAATATTGCAAAGAATACGAACATCCTCATTGATTTCTCTATGTAGCAGATAACAAGGAGACACTCAATTCCTTTATAATTAATGCTATAATGGAAGGGTGTTTGGTGTATCTAAATTCTTGAGTGTGCCAAACATCCATGCAAGGAAAAATTCTGTAATAGTGTTGCAGGAGTCTGATATTATTCCATCTGCAAATCTAGATCAGTGTTGACAACGTAAGTAAAATTATATTGGGTCTTCCCGGACCATAATGAGCAATGTATGCCGTGTCTAGCAAGATCACTGAAGCTACGCAACATTTCGTTGGATAGTTGACATCGGAAGGAGACAGACCATCTCGATTGTAATATGACGTAATTTCAGCTTCTACAGACTTTAAAGTATGCTAGTGCTTCCCCTAGCTCACAATAGATTACGTGTTGAACTAAAGTTTAGATAGTTCAAATCCGTTGTACTTAATATAGTATGTATATATTGACAGTCACCGTGTTTATTCCTTATTTGTTTCTTCACTTTTTTTCCACAACGGGAAGACTTGGTAACTTTATGGAATACATTGTGTTGAAATAACCTACGTCGTGTTCAGATTTCACGTCCTGTGCACTTTAGACTAAGTATATTTACACTCACTATCTTTTGTAAATACTGTAAACCAATTTAGGGCTTAATTAGCTAAATACGAACGGCTAGAAAAGGTCATGCCTTAGTTGGCAAGTAGATGTTCAAAGCATTTAAAAACGTTTTCAAGACATCCTCAAAACGTCCAGCAGAACGTTTTGTAGCCGTTTTCAAAACGTTCGCAAGATGTCTTGCAAGACGCTTTCTAGCCGTCTTTAAGACGTCTACCAGATGTCTTGCAAGACGTCTGATATCCCAAATTTGGCGGTGCATTAGACGGTCTTAGAGACGGCTACAGAACGTTTTAAGACGTCCGACAAAATCTTGGTAAGATGTCTTCAAGAAGTCTTAAAATCTTGCCAGAACGTCTCCAAGACGTCCTGTCAACGTTTAAAATGGTTTTGAAGACGTCTTGCTTATCTTGTCAAGACGTCTTGAAGACGGCTTCTAGACCAATGTGTGTTCAGTGGGTTTGATGCCTTCAGGTAGCGTACGAGGGTTTATTGGCCAGTCGCCTGCTCCTTAGTTCGCATACTACGTGACGCCTGCTGTTGAAAAGAGCTTTCTCACAAGAAGGGTTGACATTCGGTCTTGTGGGTGCGGCATACTGCAAGCGCAGAAAAAAGAAGAAGCACGGATAGAGGGAGTAGATTTGTCACACATGTCGTGTGATCCCTCTGCCCGTGTTTATATTTTTTGCGCTTAACTAGCTGTATGTTTCACATCCGCCGACATAGCCGTGAATTGCGCTGGCTACCACTCCCAGTGCTGCTCTTGCGTACGTGGCAATTTGCCAAGAAAGCTTACGGCAGGACGACAGCCACTGTAGCTTAATGTCAATGTCAAACCATGTTGCATTGACAATGCAACGTGGTTTCAGCTCCCACCTGCGTCAAGTTGTCTTTTCATTCACATGTTTTCCTTATTACCACTACATTTCAGAAAAAAACTAGCAGTAACGTTTGCGAATGCTTTGCATGCTTTCGTTTTTCCGTTTGCTTCTTGTTGTAAATTTTAAAAAAAATCGCCTTTCCCTTCGCCCTTTTCTTCTCGCTCAACATTCTTTAAAACCGCGTTAATGCCTTCACTTACCTGAGTCTCGACATCGAGGATCTCGAGCACCGTGTCGAAGTTTTCCCTGTCGCCGCCGACCTGCTGCGAAATCGCGAAGTGCGCCATCTCCTCGAACGCAGGGTCTTCGCCCACCTCCCTCTTCTGCCAGGCACCCGGGGGACCGTCTCCGTGACAGGTGACGGCGGCGACCAGAAGAATCACGACTGCAAGCACTACGGCGACGCTGGGTGAACCCATGGTTTGTCGCTTTCAGGAGAACCGCGAAGTCGCTGCAGAGAACGCCAGTGTACACGTTACACTCGACTCCACTTCCTGCCGCCCGTCAAAGGGAGACATCAACACGAACTTATCCTTTGGGACGGCAAGAGAAATCCTCCAAAAAATTAACAGAGTGTAAAGGGGTGTACTGAACAGTTCAGCTGGTAGCGACAAGTGTAACCGATAAGCGAGGCGACGCAGAGCAGGAACAGCTGGTTGTTGTTGTTGACCTGAGTGGTTGTGGCGCATACCCACAGCTGGTTGCCCGAGCGGCTTACGCTCGTGCCGAGCACTAGCGATCCGGCTGGCTCAGTGGTTGCACAGCAGGCATCAAATAGACGATCTGGCTGGCCTTGTCCATGTGCTCTTCTTCATCATTACAATAGCG
Source organism: Dermacentor silvarum (assembly GCF_013339745.2). Lineage (NCBI taxonomy): Eukaryota > Metazoa > Arthropoda > Arachnida > Ixodida > Ixodidae > Dermacentor > Dermacentor silvarum. The sequence goes on from NC_051160.1 coordinate 94,518,479, forward strand.
ACAAAAAATGACAGAACTGCTCCGTGAGCTGCACAGATGAGAGGAAAATAAGGCCTCTATCGATGAGAGTCAAGAAAAAGTCACAGCAAAGTAACTTTTTCATTATTCTCATTGTTTCGCCCAAATGGTTGTTATTGTTCTTCATTTAAACCTTTCTTCCTGTTTTCTCTATCCGACTCTTCCATCGGGACAGCAGTTTGGGTGAGTCGTCTAGTTCCGTGAATGGGGGCAATGCAGCGCAAAGTATGCAGCGCGGGAAGCAAAGGCAAACGGTAAAATGAACGAATTTTCATTATTTCCTTCTTCGATTCGCATAATGCACCGGTGTCATTAATGTGTTCATTTACAGGACTACCTTTCTTTTCACACTTGGAGAATGCAAAACTGTCATGATTGCAAAGTAGCACATTAGTGCGCTGCTTCGCAATCATCATTCTTTTACATTCTTATCTTTATTAATATAATGTGCCGTTTCAGTGTCCTTTCTTTTTTCCCCTTTTCTTTTGCCACTCTTCTGGAGGGCTCACACCTACCTTTCCAGTCCATTGTTACTTGTGTAAACGTTGCGCAACGAGCACTTGGTCTTTCCGTCGACGTCACGGAATGTCTCCTCTGGCCGCAGGGATCCACCCACGTACGAGATAAGGCATATTGCAGGCTGGCCAACTTCACGGATCATTCAGGATTGGCTGCGTCTCTAATACACACGCGAGGTAGCGGGATTGACGCCATTTGTGCTGCGTTGGGCCACCTTCTTGAGTGGCCTAGGTTAATCAAGCTTTATTTTTTTTTTCTTCGGAGTACAAACGCCATCATCGTTTAAACATAGACAACATGACAGGGACATTGAGCCTACAAGTACTTAGCCGCAGATAACATCGCAATACGCGTATATCTTGCTTACGCCCGTTAAGTACGCAATGGGGATCCACCCACGTACGAGATAAGGCATATTGCAGGCTGGCCAACTTCACGGATTATTCAGGATTGGCTGCGTCTCTAATACACACGCGAGGTAGCGGGATTGACGCCATTTGTGCTGCGTTGTGCCACATTTCTTGAGTGGCCTAGGTTAATCAAGCTTTAATTTTTTTTTTCTTCGGAGCACAAACGCCATCATCGTTTAAACATAGACCACATGACAGGGACATTGAGCCTGCAAGTACTTAGCCGCAGATCCCATCGCAATACGCGTATATCTTGCTTACGCCCGTTAAGTACGCAATGCAGAACCCAAGAATTGGCATGGCGTATAAATTGGCATCGAACCGTACGCTGTGGGCATCGTGCCGTTGCCGTCTTCTTCTTCTTCTTTTCTAGTGTTTTACGTGCCAAAACCAGTTCTGATTATGAGGCACGCCGTAGTGGAGGGCTCCGGATTAATTTCGACCACCTGGGGTTCTTTAACGTGCACTACAACGCAAGCACACAGGCGTTTTTGCATTTCGCCTCCATCGAAATGCGGCCGCCGGGGCCGGGATTCGATCCCGCGATCTCGTGCTCAGCAGCGCAACGCCTTAGCTGACTGAGCCACCGTCATACGATAGGCGTCACCATCGTCGTCGTCGTCTTGCTGCTACTGTCATCACACACACGTTCACTCGAGTCGCACACATAACTACTCAATTTACACCAAAGCGTTGGTCCTTCTGCCAACACTTTGCGGAACCCCAAACAACGCTATATAGATAGCCAGCTACCAGCAAATTATATCGCATAGCATCGATTCTCACAGTGCGTGGAATCTGTACATTCTTTTTATTGCGATAGCAGCTATATGGACACTCCAGGCGAATTTCTGCCGTCGCCGTCGCCGTGAGGTTCCATATGAAGTCCAAGGGGAGAAAACCGTCTCCGTGCGCCATATGCTGTATGTGCGAGTGAATGCGTGCGAGGGTGAGTCAGTGATCGCAACTAAATTTCGCGCACTCAAGGGAGGGGAGCGGGAAGGTAGCGCGCCGTCTTCCAGTCGCGCGCAATGCTCCGGAAGGAGGGTATGGAGCGGCTGAGGAGCTTTGTTTAGCAAAGGAACTACAGAAGCTGACCGTCAGTGGAGCGAAGGTTTAGTAAATACTACCAAAGTAGCTGATATTGCCTAAAAGAAAAGTAATTACAGAAGAAAAAAAACACTCATGCCAAAAAAAGTTAACGACCAACAAAAACTGCCTTCGAATTCGAGGCAAAGTATAACTACCTACAGTGTATACGAAAGCTGAAATCAAGCAAACAATAAATCGTAAATGCTATCACTGAAGCCAAGGTCAAGAGCCGCCAAACGAGTCAAGAGCGGCTGATTCCAAGGGAGCAATTATAGAAGAAGCTGTTACGGCATCATGGAAACTAACGACCGATAACTGCCACTCAAGCTATTCGATGGGAAATCAACTATCAAATCCTCTAACGGCAGAGGTGCCAAGGATGTAATTACGAAAGAAGCCAACAGCCAAAAGTGCAATGCCAGGGGCAGTGCTTTTACACATGAAAAAATAAAGGCAAAAATAAATTTAAAAAAACGAAAAGATAGGCATCAACGTTGCCAACTGCCAGCGACACAGCCTGAACTTGCTTTGAACCTAGAGAGTTTCTGCACTTCAATTACAACGCAGTGTGCAGCAAGTGCCAACTAGGGAGATAAAGTCCAGATAACATCCGGCAAGGCCTGGCACTGAAATGTGGAATGGACAGGGAGTGTAGTTGCTTTTCCTACAGAGGGGAAACGTATGCGCCAGTCTCGGCGAGGCGCGCCCACTACGTCGGCATACCCTCACCAATAATCAATCAATCAGTTAATTCTTTATTTTGCAACAGCAACTGGGGATCCCTCAGCTGAAAAGCGGTTACAAACCAATAGAATGTGCCCGAGGGCCAACGTACGTGGTAGCGGTATTACAGTCCAGGTTCGGAGAAATGTACAGCAGCGCAATCAAGTATTAACAAAAGTCACTTAAAATAGATAACGTTTTAAAAATAAATCGTTATTACAAATAGAACGAAGGCATTTATTCAATAAATATGTGCATTGAGGATATATTTAATACATGATGCGAATGTAAAATGTTAAAGGTGAACACAAATATCAAAATAACTCAAATACCAACAAACAAAACTCCTCAAGCTGACAATCATCATTCTCTTGGTAATAAGCCAACATAAAATGAGGGCATTAACCAAGAATGAAAAAAAAAATATTCACGCATATGCTTCTGCTGTATGTAACGAAGCCAGCGTGTCTCTACTCACATTTATATTGTCGAGCAATGATGACGATTTAAAATTTAGAGATTGCAGAAAGTAGCGTGCGTCAACGCGCAACATTCTAAACAGTCGGCGCCCCAAACGCGGGTCGCCAAACGATATCGCATTCCGTGACCTCGAGCTGATGAAACTTTCATGTCTAACTCTCTTTATACTGTGTGGTGGAGAACTTATCTGAAGTCTTCCATGGTTTACTCGAGAAAACTACAAGGGAAAGCTAGCAGCGAGTCATTGACGAGGTTTCTTCACTAATGGCGCGATCCATTCTGCCGAGTGTCGGCTTAGAGGGCGCGTGCACAGGCGTGTGCGGCTTCCTTGACACGAGCCGCACGAAACTGTGTGGCAACTATAGAACACCATGAGCTGCCTCGTCTATAAAAGGAAGGTAAATACGGCAAGCTGGTCCAAGGTCAAGGAGAGCGTGCGGACTAAGCGATGAAGGAAATAAGTGAATGCTGGCACCAAAATATTGTCAAGCCCGCGCCATCGTGTCTTGTCGTAATGATGTTCATTTATTACGAAAGTTATTTCAAGGTCTGTCCGTCCGGCATGCATGCTGGACAAAAAAAAAAGCTTTTTATGATACGTCCGTGCAACAGCTGAGAAAAAAAACCCACAGTGTGTGGAAATCGTCTGCCTTCTGCAAAACCTATCATTAGGAAGTTATTTCATTATGCACCTTTGCCAGCCGATCTATAAATAGGACAAGCTTTGATGTATATATCGAAGCAGCTGGCAGAGACTAGAAAGAATTTAGTAAAATGTAGTAGGGCTGAAATCTAGAAAGTGGGATGCAGAAATGAAATGCAGCAAACATTTGAAAATAAGGCATAATTGGTATCTTGTTGTAGTTTAAAGGGCCCCTCACCAGGTGTGGTCATATTGAGCTGACAAGCGAAGAGCATTCAACAAGCGCTAGAGATCGTGTCTGCTAAGCCACGGCCGCTGGATAAAAAAAATGTGGTTGATCCCTCTTATATAGGAATCGGTATAGAACACGAAAGTGAAACGTGTCTTCACAGAAGTAGTGTAATGTTTATTGCACATTGATATATAATGTCTATTGGTGTTTTGTGGCTAAAGCGCCCTTAGGCGTTGATGCACCCACGCTGACGCCTGGTGGCACGTCTCCTCCATCACGACTACCAACGTCGATGACCATGAGCAACCGTCGTGCATATGGAAGCTGCACTACGCTGCACACGCTAGCACAACGCGAAAGACGAAGCACGTAACTGACACACTAATACAACGCGCAAGACAAAGCACGTAACTGAATCGTCACCGAGTCAAATCAGCGCGTACAGCGCGTCGTAATTGCAGCCTCCGCGATCAACTTAGAAACATTTTCAGAGCTAATTGCGGAGGCCACGCTACGCTGTGCTGAGTACGGTGAACGCCACCTAGGTGGCGTTGGTAGTGCTTCTTGATTAAAGTCCCTAAAAAAATAAAGTAGCGCCAACCGCACCCCTTCGCCTCTGCCTCCTCTCTCAGTAGCTGCAGCAGCGCCCCTACAGCGTCCAGGAGGAAACTACGGACGCGAAAGCGAAAGCGGCGCGCGGCTCTTCGGGTCGGCATCGCGTGCCAAAATAAACAACGCAGTGGACAGACAAAATGGCGCCTTCACTACCTTCAGAAAAGCTAGTGCGTCATGCTTGCAGATTCTTAGCGCCGCCGAGTTTACACGGCGATAGTAGCGCTGCCATCGAGAGCGTCAGCGCCGAGCGCGTCCGCAAGCAAACGGTCGGCTCTCGCATCCAGTATTGCTTGCTTGAGGTGATGTTTTTTGCAGTGCAAGCGTTTTTATTATTTCACTGGTCTACAAAGCATGATACTTGCCGTATTTATCTCTCGAACACTCTTCCAATGAATCGCTTTAGACCGCAGCGCTCTAGTCCGTTTAGCGGAAAGATTTGAACAAGCCCATCTTTTCGGCCAACAGCCATTCCACCCCTCAACTGGCTCCATTTACAATCTGCAAGACACGCGGGAGAGGAGGAGCCTGCATGGGCGACACGAATGGCGCTACTTTATTTTTTAGGGACTTTATTCTTGATGCCAGCGTCCCTTCGAATGCTGGCATCGAGGCGTCGTAGTGCTGAGACCACCGAAGCGTTCACTGTCGGTGCGCGTTAGTGTCATAATGCAGTACTTCTCTTTTCTGCTCGTAGGCGGCGGCACCGCCCGAGCAAGAGCGCGGGTACACGGAGGAGTGTTAGATATATAAGGCGCGTCTGTGTAGCTCTCTGTAAATGCGTTTGTGGCGCAATGGGTTAAACGCTCGGCGATCTATCGTCGCGGACCGAGAGGTCGTGGGTTCGATTTCCAAATTTTGCATGCTTGTGGAACTTTTTCTTCTGGTTTCTTTCTTTGTATTATGTTCTATGACGTATTTCCGTGACGGAAATACGTCAGTGAAGTCTTGGTGGACCCCGGCATAAAACACTTTCGTGTTAAAAAAGGTGCGGCCTGCCGCATGCATCGAAAACGATGTGATCCGCCACGGCGCCACACGTCGGGGGCTGTTGTCTGGCATCGGCATAGCAAATGCGTCAGGAACGCACTTGGAACGCCGTCGCGCGTGTCAGCCGACGGCGCGTTCCATCGCCGATGACTAGCGCCGTTCGACAAAGCAACTACGGCTGTCACATTCGCTCCCATTGCAACGCGCCCGACGCGGCAGGCCGCACCTTTTTTTTTTTTTTTTTTTTTTTTTTTTTTTAATCCAGCGGCCGTGGCTAAGCATTACATCGGTACGTGCCGCGGACAGAGCTGAAATTTCAAACTAAACGCCGTTTGCCCTTCCCCTCGCTGGCGCCGCGTTCCACGCCGGAGGGTTGACGTATCTGTGCAAGTGCGCCTACGTACATGTGTCTGTGCTGTGACGTCGTTGATAGTGACACCTGACCGCTAGAACTATTCAAGGCAATACCTGTTATTTGTGTGATCTGTCGCTTCAATGGATGAATTAAAGTTTAAAGAAATAATGAAACACACAAGCCGAATGTCTGCGTGTTCTTGTTTTACTTCGCACCGCAGCAAGAGAGATGTACTCCCGTTTCGACTGCTTGTTCCCACGTCGGGCAGAGGCGTGCGCTGAACGAAACTATGAAATTTTCTACCGTGTTCCAGCGCGCGATCATGCTCTGTGATCCGCTTGCGTCTGCCTCAGTGGTGGTGCAGCACTAACTTATACCGCTAGTTGGGTGTTCTCGTGCACAGTGCACAAAATTGTGCGCCGCGCGAAACAAGACAAACGCAGCAGCTCGCGCTCGAAGCCGTCACCGGAAGTGCGCCGCGCAGCAAAAAAGCGAAAAAATAATGCTGGCTCTCCCGCAATTGAGGGTAGATTTAAGCGTGAAATGGCTACCATATGTCCACTTTTGCTACCTGTGGTGCCGCCTTCAACCACTTCTGCAGCGCATTCAGCGTCGGTTGCTACTTCTTGTCGCGGACCGCTCACGACTCACGGACCACTGGCGTTCCAAAGAGCACAGGCAACCCAATCTCTGCACTAAATGATGTATGGGGCTCTCTACCGGCCTTTTGAACGTCGCTATTGGAAATAACAAATAAAACTTCGTCGTAATAGAAGTTACAGCTTGAGTGATATTGCGAACAAACATTAGGAAGACATCGGAAGCAATATTTCCTGTAACTTGTTTTGGAAGTAACTAGCGTATGGTAATGCGGTCCACTCGTCCTCAAGATCAACGATCTCGATGGTCTAAATAAATGTTTTTCTCTCTCTCTCTGTAAAAAGGGTTGGGGGCCAGAGAAAGCATTTTCGTAACTTTTGACTGGTTGCCCAGATGGTCTCGTATGACTGCCAGGATAACAGCTCTGGCTTTTGGCTGAAGGTCACTTGAATGTCGCCGAAAACTGGATCTAAAGCCATTTTACGCGTGAGAAAAGGGCGGGGCCCGTGGCGTATGCGCCACGCGATTCTCCGGCCGCAGCATGGGAGAACTCAGGGAAGGAAAAGACAGGGCAAGCGGAGAGAGTCTCTCTTTTGGCAGTAGCGCTCACCTTCTGAAATCATAGATTCGCGTTACAGAAATATTTTTCTATCTCGGGTATTAATGAACCAATTTGACAATTCTTGCCGTAGAACGCTCCCTAGAGGTCACGTAACCACTTCCAGCGTATAGCCAAAATTTGCTATGCGGCTTCGTGAGGGGCCCTTTAAGGGCGAGAAAAGAGCAGAAAGAAGAAAACATACGAAATTTTTCGGATTGTGACGCATTTTTTTTTCTGAGTGTTATTTATAGAAAACGGTTTAGAACGGTGCCTGAAAACACTGGCGTCTTTATTTAGAGGAATTACTCTTTCGCTTTTACACATTGGAAATTTTTGGAATGTTTTTTTACAATAAATCGTACTCAGTGAAACATGGGCAAGTGCTAAGCTATGTGTTTCTAGGAAAGTGTGCAACCGAATCTGGAGGCAGAGAGCTTCGATGAATACTACTGTTTAGTGCAAGTGCAGCTGCACCTATATAGTACGACTTCCTCGGACACAAAGTGAACTCTAACTTTCCGCGTTCAGAACATTGGTTTCGTAGAACACAATAAGTATCCTCTATCATTATTATGGCGCTACTATGGGTGATATGTACGCAATGCATCGTTTTCATCGTGCGCCTTTCGCTGTTGGGGACCGTGCTAGCGCCTGTGGTTTATGGCGTATTTGCGCAGTGCTTCGGGGCATGCAATTTAATGTCTCCGGAGGATGTTCCCCGGTCGCGGGTCGTTCGAGAACTTTCGCTTGTGTGACAAGTGTCGAGGACCCCTGTGCAGTATCGGGTGCCGCTGATGGCTACTTGCAAATTAATTCTTTACGTGCAATAAAGGTGCAACAGCTTCTGTGAAAACACGTTTCGCGTTCGTGTTCTACCGATTCCTATGAAAGAGGGATCAACAATTTTTTTCCTGCTTCGTGGTTTGTTTGTTTGTTTGTTTTTGTTTTTGTTTTTTTCATTTGAATGAACTGCAAGCTGCATGAACTTTGTGAACTATCTGAACTGCTTTGGCTTCCTGATAATATCCACCACCAAAAGTTGTTAGTATCCACCAGTGATAAGTGATAATATCCACCACCAAAAGTCCCACCAAAAGTTGTTATCAAAGTTAAGACCTATTCTCAAAAACGACCAACTACTTCACTGGATTGAGGCGTATCTTACGGGCAGGCGACAGACCTTGATAATGCGAAATCAGACTTATCCGATGTGCAATCTGGAATCCCACAGGGATCAGTCTTGGGCCCCCTGTTCTTTTTAGTTTTAATCAATGATATAGTGAATAATATACCAGTTAAAATTCGGCTGTTTGCAGATGACTGCGTACTTTATCATGAAATTCACAGCGAGGCAGATCAGTCGATCCTAAATTCATCTTTATCAGCAATAGCGACATGGTGCTTAGAGTGGCAAATGAGCATTAACCTAAGAAAAACAGTATCAATGATCATTACACGGAAAAAGAAGCCGTTACCTTTTGTATACAGCATTAGTGGCCATAACTTATCCTCTGTTACAGAATATAAATATCTTGGTGTAGTAATTACGTCGGACCTTAGGTGGAATGGCCATGTAGCCTACATAAAAAAAAGCCATGAAAAAGCTCGGATACCTGAGGAGGACCTTGGCTAAATCTACAAGTAACATAAAATTACTAGCGTACAAGACTTTCATCAGACCATTGTTAGAATACGCTACTCCTGTCTGGGACCCTTACACCCAAGCAAACATAAATATTATTGAAATGATACAGCGGAAATCAGTCAGGTTTATTTTTAATTCCTACCGCCGTCATACATCAGTTAGCGCTCTTTTACAGGAGGCGAACCTGGAAACCCTGGAGGTAAGGCGATATCGAGAGAGGCTCAAAATGTTATATTTAATTCATCGGGAGCACGTAAAATTAGATAAGAAATTGTATATTACACCTTGTAGCCGGCGCCTAACGCGTTCATCACATTCATTCAGGTTAGACGAGTATCCGCACCATACCACTTTATTTAAGCAATCGTTCTTCCCTCGAACCATTCATGATTGGAACGCTCTGCCTGAAAACATTCTTCAAAGCTCAACCTTATCATCCTTTGTGCACGCTCTCGTTAATCTATGACACGAAACGTTTCCCACGATCTCTGTCCTATTCCATATACTGTGTGATATAGATCAAAACATGTTAAGGGCACCCTTATTTTTGTGTGTGTATAAGCCATTGTGTAAATGTGTACTGTATTGCAGAATTCCTCGATATCCTCGTTGCTTTCTTTCTTCTTTTTTCAATGTTGTTTCTTTCTTCTTTTTTTGTGTAACGAGATTACGCTTTGCTTGTTTCCACCATTCTTTTTTTTTACATTCTTTTTTGTGTTCACATGTTATTAGCTTGCTAAACCTTTTATGTACATCCCACTCCTGCCTAGGGCCTGTAAAAACAGGCTGGCAGTACGAAATAAATAAATAAATAATACCCGACGCTTCTTTCAGCCGCCTGTCCGTTTAAAATGTTCAGGTAGAGATGTTCTTGTCCATGGTCAATTTTATTGGCGGCCTCAATTGATCGCTTTCACGCAGCACTCTTTTTCCCCACAAATATTTTAGAGCAGACAGACGCAAGACTTGCTATTGTGCTTTCTCTGGCCGAGCAGCTTTATGGTTAGCAAATCCTGCTTCGTCACCACAACAAACATTAAAATAACGACAAACACCGTCATGCAACACTGAGCATCATACACATCAATCCAAGAGGATTTCAAGGACACAATCCTACAAAGGAGTCTTATTAATTGTCAGCCTTCAAGACAAAGAGCTTCAAGATGAAGACTTCAAGATGGATGCACAACTAAAAGCATACGTCGCAAGGTCGTGACAGCCCACCACCCACAAGAAAGCGAAATCGCACACCTCTCGAACTCTTTCTGGTTGAACCAGGACTGTATATAGACACCACCGTCGATCGCCAACTCTCCTATTTCTTCTCCTAAATTTTTTCTTCATCATCATCGTTCACATCCAAAACTCTCTTCTCTACATGTGCACACACAAATTATTTACATTTTCCAAGCTCGTTTCTTCTTCCTGTTATACTTTCGTGGTACGGGACGGAGTGCCTTCAATCATCACCCCCACATATCCTATCGTATCTCTGATTCAGTAAAGTTATCTATCCTTGACATGCAGCAGCACCCATATTGTGAATCTTACTTCATCGTCCTTATCCGGCGTTAGCGCTGCTTTATGTCATATACGAACTGCTATTGCAATATGTTGGTCCAGTTGAAATAGGCCACTGTTAGAATTTTCTCCGGTAACATCCAACATGCAGACGTCAGGTAATTGGAGCTAGAAAATTTAATTGGTTTCGAGAACAGGTACTAGCGGTTATTTTATTTCAAAGCTGGTCATTAGCAGCCCTGGAATAAGCAAATGGTGTAGCCTTGGCTCTGTGCCATTATGTTTACATAGCCATTCTTTTGTTTATTGGCCGATTCGCTAAAGTCACTCAAGCCAACAGAGGTGATCATTTTTCAACGTAACATCGTACATGTACCTTCCAATGATTTCAGTGCTTCTAGCATGCCTTCTACTTGTGCTGTATGCCGAATGCACTTGTTTAATCGGTCATGCCATTAAAAGTACTTTAGACGCCTTAGCTCTTGCAGAGTGTATTTTTGAAATCTTCAAACATTAATCGCAACGATGGATAGTCATTGCTGTTTCTAAAGGCCACCTTCTATTCGTGTCGATCGCCTGACAGTGAGGACAGACGTCCAGCGTCCAATGCAAATTTATTTGTTTCTTGTGGAATTTCCTGCAAGTCAAGCACCACGGCGGATAAATATATAAATTCAGCCTGCAATGCCGATCATATCAAATAAAGCCATTTGTTTATTTTCATTCAGTGACATGGTTAAGTGTCAATCACCATAGTGGCCGCTGTATTACTTGGCTGTCTGTTCCAGCACTTCCATCAAGACGATAAATCAGGCGACTCCAGTGACCAGTCTAAGAGTCCGCCGCAAGATCCCAGTTACTGGTAACAGTTTCCGTACAACGTTATTATTTTTTTTTTTTTTTGCAGTGTCTCTTAGGCGGAAAAAAAGGTGGACAAACTACTATCCCGCTGAAGTCACGAGTATACCGGGGCGGCAAATAACGCCGAGTATTTAATCGACATTTAAACAACTGCGTGTTGCAAGACGTCTTGCGTCTTCGTGAGAAGACGATCATTCTTACTGACACGGAGCTCATGATTTCCCATACCCTTTTTAACTCGTTAGAAGCGGTTGAAACCCCGAATGCGGGCAAAACAGTATCCGCGGATAAGTAAAAAAGGTCTCGTTGAAACAAGCAGCACCAAGCGATGCACCCGAATAGGAAAGATAAGGAAGCAATAGCCGTGCTACGTCTCAGCAGACTGTTCGCGTGCCACTGGTGGTTCATGGTACTGCGCGAAATGTGTGGAGTTTTAGAGGTCTCAGCAACATGCTATCGCTGTCACTGCGTCATACTTTGCGCAAAAGCGCAACATTCCTCCCCACAGTGTCCTCACAACAGCCTAGGCCGATCGGATATGGTGTCGTGAGGCACGTGAAAGTACTCTGAAGTACGAGCTAACTAAACTGGGTCTCCTCAATTTATCGACCCGGATAGCTCATACGACTGCTCGAAACGCTGCTTCCGGACAATTTGTACTGACGCAAACACATCGCCTGGGGCTGTCCTAGCTGAACAATTCGGAACGACAAATTGAGTTGGCCCACTGTCTTTCGAGCGCCTGCCTGTCTCATATCGAATACAATGCGACAAACTGGATCTCACCGTGAAGACTAGAAAGCCGGGACACTCTGTAGAGGCGGTTATGCACCGGCGCGTCGATAATAGGGCCGGTGAGGCAAGTGCAAGACTTGCCTTGCGCAGCCTTGATATGGAAGGGGCCGGAGGTGGCGGTCGCTTCTGGCGAGTCGCGGCAGAGACTGTCGTCAGCGCGGAAGAAAGGCGCTATTCTGCGAGCCCGGCTTTGTTTGCGTTCGCCTTTTTATTACGGTCGCAGGAAGGCGAGCCGCCAGGAAACCGGATAGTCGCGGGGAGACGCGCCAGGCTCTTTCTTAATTACCTGATCGGTAGCCGATGCGTGCTCTCGAGGTGTCGGCGGGACACGTACGTACGTGCTTACGAGGGAAAAAAAAAAAGAAAAGGACACGACAAGAGTCTGCAATGAAACGTGCTGAGGGGGTAATGTTATACACCATACATCAGAGCTGGGGCTCGACGCTGAGCTGGGAGAATTCGGTGTCACGAGCCAGGAACCTGCTTGAAATGCAGCTATGTAGAGGCAATAGGCCAGACTATGTACATTCCGCGCAGACGGCGCTGACACCGCAAAACGCCGTATAGCGTATTGTATATACTTGCCACGCTCGCTGAAACGCGTTCGCATGAAAGTGCAACCACGAAAACGCGATGATGGCGAAAAATGAGAGCTATGAGTATCTTCGTTTCTTGCAGCGAACAAGCTGTAACCGCAAGTGGAACGCGCGTTTCCTCTGATAAATTTGTTTAACAAGCACTTCACAACACGTCTATGCCCTTTACACTGTGTTGAAACCATTTTACACTATGTAGCAATGGGAGGAATACAAACTTTACTGATAAGCTGGAGGTATTAGCCTCACTGATCACCTTGAATTCCACTTGAGGTGTTAGGTGACAGTTGTGACATACATATCACATAAATACGAAGGCAGCGCATACACTCACCGGCACCCACACAGACAATGTATTCAGAACGTTTACACACAAGCTGCGCGCAGCGCGCAGGTGGCGCTTTTTTTCCACGGGACGAGAGAGAGACAAAACGTCATTGAAAGTCCTTGCTGGGGTCAAGGGAGGCGGGGGGCCGAGAGACTAGCCCCACCGGAGCCTCCCTTCTTCAGGCGGCCGCCAGACCGTCGTGGCGGCGTCATCGGCCAGCCGGACTACCCAGAGTTGGTCTTCGGGCATTCGCTGGGCAGCGTGGCCTCCCACTGCTCGGGCGTGGTGATTCTGAATGTCGGATTGGTGCTGTGTTTGTTGGTGTGTGATGTTGCGGGGCCCAAATGCCCAGATAATGTGGTCGAGATCTGCGCGTGGCGCGCGGCATGTTTTGCAGTGCTGTGTGAAGGCATCGGGGTAGAACACATGATGGTAAAAGGACGGTGTAGGAAAGGTGCGCGTCTGTAAGAGCCGCCACGTGGTCGATTGATGCTTGCTGATAGACTGTCGGGAGCGGGTATTTGAGGCGGGCTTTACGGTAGTACGTGAGGATGTCGTCATAGGTGATCACGGGGTCGCGCGCGTCCCTGCACCGGGAGTCTCGTGATCAGGGGCTTGCGGATAGTGAGGCCGTCCGGAAAACTGCTGGCCAGAAGAACTGCTCGGGCGGCGTCGTGTGCGGCTTCATTTCCGTTAAGACCTGCGTGTCTCGGGGCCCAGATCAGCTGGACGCTGCGGCGACGGGAGGGGTGTGTGCCTAAAGGGATGCGATGCGCTTGGGACGAGATGAGTCCTCTAGTGTAGTTACGCAGGGCCGTCTTGCAATCAGTGATGATGCACGATGCAGTAGTCGATGGATAGGCGAGAGCTATAGAAGCATCTTCGCCTTCTTCAGGATGATTGCTGTGTATGGAGCTGGTTATTGTGGAACCGAGATTCAAGCCCGTGACCGCGGCAAGTGTCGCGGCCGAGTGGTTCCAGTAGTCCGCGGCGTCGACATGAGCCACGTGCGAAGCACCCTCATACCTATTACCGAGTTGCTGAGCCCTTGCAGTGCGACGTGCTGTATTGTAGTCGGGGTGCATGTTCTTCGGGAGAGGGGGAATTAGGAAAAGGTTGCGTATGCCGACCGTATGGGAAGCTTGACTCCATGCAGCCTGCTTGAGGTAAGGCATGCTCAGCTTACTGAGGAGTTGGGGTCCTGTCGCGGTGTGGGAGAGGCGTTCATAGTGAGCTAGGCGCAAAGCCTCGATGAGCTCGTCGAGAGTATTATGAAGCCCCAACTCGGCCAGCTTTACATTGGTGGTATTTGCCGGAAGGTGGACTGCTTGTTGTATGCTTTCTTGACGATGATATCAATCTTGTGTTTCTCAGCATGTGGGACACCAGGCAGAGGCATAAGAAGGGCGCAACATATAAGATGCGACTGATGATGAAGGCCTGGACTAGCCGAAGAATGTTGTCATCTTTCATACCAGTATGTCGGGTAGCGATACGTGAGATAAGCCGACCTACTTGTGCAGCGTGGGTGCTAAGATGATGCAGAGTTGCAGTATTCTTGCCGTTTTGCTGTAAGCGGAGCCCGAGGCCTCGGAGAGGAATGCATGGGATAGGGGCGCCGTGGCGCCGTGGGCTGCCAGGTCAATGGATGGAGAGTGAGGTTCTGACCGTCGTCGCCAATGAACAGGCTCGAGTATGAGGAGTTTGGATTTAGCCGAAGAACAAGAAAGACCGCGTAGTTCGATGTATGCTATCACTGTATCGATGGCTGCTTGTACCGGTGCATTGTGCCGGTGCTTGTACCGGTGCATTGTACCGGTGCATTGTACCGGTGAATTTCACCATCACTGCCTCCTGCGATCCAGAGAGTGAGGTCGTACTCATAGAGACCGTGATGAAGGCGGGAATGAAAGAGATACGTTCCCGCAGGAGTCCGACGAGGGTGATGTTGAAAAGCACAGGCGAGAGTACTGAACCTTGTGTTGTGCCCTTACTCCCTAGCGAGATGACGTCCGATTTCACATTCCATTAGGATGTGCTGAGTGGTCTCCGGAGTTTTGCCTCATATATTTCCGACTATTTGCTTCGATATGTTTTTGTCCTTAGGCAACCCGCTCGAGCCTCATTTAGCAAGGAACTGCCCTTTGTGTTATCGTACAAATTTTCCCTCCTAATTTCTTACTTCTCATTCTTGTAACTCTCCATGGTCCTTTTTGTTTCCATTCATTGCATCCAAATCACTGTCTCCATTTTTCTCACAGATTTTCCCTCCTAATTTCTGAAATTACTATGCACTACCGCGAAGGTAGACAAAAATACCCCCTCCACATAAATCACTACATAAACTGCAACAGGTGACCTGGAGACAGTTGCAGACTGGCTCATTTGCCAACACTTACAAGTATTCTCTAATATATCCGGGCTGCTTCTCACCTAAATGCAAAAACTGCGACGCCTATAAAGTGGACCTGACAAATGTATTGGCAATGTCGTTCAGACTGCCCCGGGCTCAAACCTAGGGCGGAACTCCAACTTAATAACACTTCTGACTGGGAGGTAGCGGTGTCCAGCTCGGATCCCGCGGTGCAGCTGCGGTCCGTCAACTAGGCTTTTGAGTTGGCCGAAAGTCAAGGGCTTACGGCCACCTACCGCCGCCTAGCAGAAGAAGGAACCCAGCAATTCAAATAACTGTACATCTGACGAAAGTAATGTTTTTCCTCCTTCTCCTCTATTCTCATTCTTGTAAATTTCCAAGGTCCTTTTTGTTTCCATTCTTTGCATCCAATTCACTGTCTCCATTTCTCTCAATTTATATCTGATGACTCCTCCTGGTTTATTTACAGTTTGAATTACAATGTCACTCTTATGTCTAACAGACATGAGCGCACAGCCCCCTGACGCCGACACTGCAGATAACAAGCTCTGAAGGTGAGTGTTCTGTATGGCGCCAGAGGGCAGCACGACACTACATAGCCCTTATTGGCCCTTTTCGTGGCTATCCCGTGGGGCTGCCATGGTCGGTCACGTGATGACGCGTCCATTGCTTGCCTCAGCTGCCTCCGTTGCCGACGTGTTTACAATTAATGTGCATGAGGCCGGGTGCGGCTCAGGAAACCTCCGTTTCGGGTGATATCGTAGATGCTGACTGGGTGGATGACACGAAGCTTTGGCCACAACTTCAGAGGACATGTAAAAGCCCTTTCGGAGCTCATTAAGCTTTGTCCAAACGGTGCGAGCAGCGTATACGGTGATTGTAGTAAAGCAGCGCTAGAAATGTATTCCAAACTTCCCGCTTATGAATTGAATAGAATCAATGTGTTTTCCACTTGGTTCTTTATTTGTAAAATACTTTGAAACAGCGGCTTGCCACGTTTCTGACTCAGTGAAGTTCGTCGATGCGGTTACTATCTGATTATTTTCTGGCTAATTGCTTGCGGGTTTTCTCGGTTGCAATAGATTTGTTCTTACTGCACACAAGGCTTGGAACGTGGCTGTTCTGAACTTTGTGATAACTTGTGGCAAAGGTGTATTATCGCTGGCAACTCGCTTACTGCTCTGGATCGTCACGAAAGATTTAGCTTCGACCATTCGTGTGCTCTCAGTTTAGTAGCTGTCACCCATGATTTAACGCATTGATTCAAGTGTGCTTCCCATTCACATATCCTTAATACGCTGGCGATAGAGTGGGCGTAAGCTTGTGGCAATGTTGGGGTAGGTGTGTGCAGATAGCGTGCGCGAAACTTACTACAGTGGAATCTCGATGATACGATCACGGCTAATACGAATTTCCGGATGATACGAATTTCTGTGGTCCCGGCCAAGCCCCATTACTTTGCAACGTGCTAGAGTACGGTTGTTACGAATCGATTTTCGACCCGCGTCAGTTGATACGAATAAACGCCGCCCCACCGACGGCCGAGAAAGAGAACAGCGCGCAGTCACGCGCTTTCTCCCTTTCTCTTTTGGTGCGGAGGCGCCGGACAGCGCGGAGGCCGCGACTGGGCGCGAAGAATTTGAAGCGGTGGCGCTTTTCTTGCCTTCGTGCTTTTCCTCCTTTTCGGCGGCCGCCCATCGGACGGAGTGGCTGCTGTGCTTCGGGCCGCGTTCTTTGTGTTTGCGCCATTTTGCCTAGTCGCAGGGAGCTATGTCTACCGAGATACGATCTCGGCGATCTCGGTCTACCGAGTCGGGCGCTCCTCCGCTTCTCCCGCTAATCGCCGTATTTTTCTTGCCGTAGGAGGCTTGCGCTTCCGTATTCCGAAGGCGTGCTTCGTCCAAATTTTTTTCTCCAACGAGCGACGATCCATCACTAACCTGGGAGCTCTCAGTAATCCGAATTCTGCGTGTCAAACGAAGACGCCGGCGTGGTTTACGAAGCAGACAACTGCGGTTGCCATCTTGCCCCTGCCACAGCAGCAACCAATGGAGAGACGCCTTTCAGCACGGCAGCCAATCGGAGGCCGCTTTCATCGGAGGGTCCGTGTGACTACCTATCGCAGAACCGTGCTTCTTTTGAGTTTGCGCGTTTGTTACAAGATGGCGACGACGGACGAATTGAGAAGCGGAACGGCGAAACTGAGCTTTCGAACGATACGAGAAATACGAGATGGCGGGAAATACGAGATATGCCTCCGTGAATTGCGGTGATTTTGCGCGATTTAAAGCTGTTTTCTCGCCCTGCGCACTGACGAATAAATATTTTTCGGCCACTTCTAGCGCGTTTTCAGCCAAACCATTTTGATACAGCGTAGATTAGGCGTTGCAGATACCGAAACGCGTGGTTTTCAAAAATAATTTTTTTCTCGCGATTTTCGCTATATCATGCTCTCATCCCCCCATAATTTAGCTAGTTTTAATTGTGTTTCGATGATACGAATTCGGCTAATACGAATATTTTTCGTGACCCCGTGAGATTCGTATCATCGAGATTCCACTGTATGTCAGAAAGCGGCGCTACTTCCTTTGTTATTGCTTAACGAGCGGTACTCACTCTTGCCGACAACATTCCGGAGTTCTTTTCTTTGAAGGTTAGCGATACAACGCTGGCGGATGATTGATTTTTTTTTTTTGTATATTCACGAGGAAAGTCGTGCAGCGAGAAGGGCCGGCCACACAGGCTGTCCGTATGTAGCAACGATCCGTGACCTTGGTCGCACATTCATTCCATTCCTTAATATGCCAGTCACTATTTTTGCAGTCAACTACTGCACACGTCTTCAATCCACCGCTCCACATTTTGCAGCATGAATGGAGCACAGTGCATGAGCGAAAATCCAGTTGCATTTCCGACAGCTAATTTCTCAGAAACAGGGCAGAAGCGGTATATGGTTTCGTTGTCGTGCACTTTCGCCGAGGCAACGTGCGGCGCTTCGCCGAAAGCGCCATCTCGTTCCTCGAAGAACAAACTGCTCCGAGAAAAGGGTCAATAGCTTCCGAGCGTCTATTCTCGCATGCTGATTGTGTGGCCATTGAAGCAAAGTGTCGGTTTCACCCAAACATCCGAGCCAATTGACATTCCTTCGCTCTGTAGAAAAGAGCACGTGGTTTAAAATTCTAAACCAGTAAGTTTCTTTTCGCCTGTGCACAACGCAATTTCTTGCATATTTTAGTTGGACTTCACCTTTCACTTCTGCTATATTTTTTTTTTCATTTCTTGTTTAACTGTACTTTACAGGAATTCGCTATAGCGCCATTTATCTTGTTTAATTCTGCTCCAAGTGCCATTTTATACCATATATTGTTTATCTTTTCAAAGGCTACTAGTGCCTACTCCAATCTTTAACAAATTAAAGATGATTCGTCATCAAACTTTATACACTTGTATTTCTAACTTGGTTCCACTTCTCAAGCATTAAAACAGGGTCCTAAAAAAGTCGATAACTCTGTTTCAACCTTTTCAAAGTGCCCGGCAAAAAATTTGATTATTCAATTAATCCATGAAAAACCCTGCATCGAAAGGGATTATTCCATTAAGGCTAAAATTATGAATCATTAATCGTTAATCACATAAAAAATAATAGACCATTACTATGCCGTCGCGTGCTGCAGAACAATTTGGAGATGTTTAAACTCATTCTCCGTGAAATTTGGGTGATGTTAGTTAAGTCATTCGAAATCGTCGAACCACTGGTCCAGCAGTGGCTACAGTATCTGAAATCTATATTCGCTGCGCAAAAAATGTGACACGCATCATTTGCCGCGGTGCGTGTATGCGTTGTGAAATATTTTGGCTGTATCCGTTTTCACTCGATCGAGAGAACAGGCGTCTGTGAATAAAGCCAGTGTAAAATAGAAAATATTGTCCCTGTCTGATTGCTCGGCGTATGAACTAACACATAAGAGTGTCTTGTACAGTCAACCCAATGCAACCTTGAAACATATTGGCCCTTTTCGCGGAGCGGTTTGTTGTAGAGAAACGAGATGACACTTACGGCGGTGCGCGGTACGTCGCCTCAGCGACCGCCCACGAATACGAAACCATTACCACTTCGACCTTGCTTCTGTGCGATCAGCTGTCGGAAATGCAACTCAGTCTTCGCTAACGCACTGTGCTCTAATCATGCTGGATTGGACCATGTGGATTGAAGGCGTGTACAGTAGTTGGCTGCAAAAATGGTAGCGACACTGATAGCGCACGTACGGTCCACGATGAATGTTCCGTGATGGTCTACAAGAGTAAGTGAGTTACTAGCGATAATACATATTTGCTACAAGGTACTACAATGTACAGAAAAGCTACGTTTCAAGTCTTGTGGGCAGCAAGTACCAATCTAATGGAACTGAGCAGTGAGCACACCCGCGAGCCATTACGCTGAAAATAATCAGATAGGGACCGCACCGCGGACCTTAGAGTCGGAAACATGACAAGCCGCTGCTTCAAATTATTTGCCAAATGAAGAACGAAGAGCAAAACACGCTAACACTAATTATTAACTCATGAGCAGAAAGTTTGGATAGCTTCGAATACATATTTAGCCCCGCTTTTAGAGCAAGCACCAGATACGCTGCTCGCGCCGTTTCTCCGTATATATAGCTTAATCGCTCCGAAAGCGATTTTGCATGTTCTCTGAAGCTGTGGCCGAAGCTTCGTGTCGTCCACCCAGTCACCGCCTACGATATTTCCCGAAACAGAGGTTTGCTAAGCCGCACGGGCGTCATACACATCCATTGTAAACACGGCAGCAACGGAGGCAGTTGAGGCAAGCAATGGACGCTTCACCACGTGACGCGCCCGCGGGATCACCGCGAAAAGTGTCAATAGATTTGCTGGAATCGACATGAACTCTATCGCTATTTCAAATACATGCTCCGAACCGGTGCGAATGCTGTGCCACGTCTTTCGTGGACTGGGAGTAAAACGACCATCAACGACTGTGTTGCCATAGTGTGCCTTGAATTGCGAGGACATTTCAAGCCTCCGGCATGTGCGGTGTGGAGGAAGAGAGGGCAGAGAGAGAAAGAAAGCTTTATTGTCACTCAGTGGATTACTGAGGAGGTGGCCTCACTCCAGGCCGTCTCTGTCAGTGTGCATGATAGCGGATGAGATGCACACTGCCAGGTAATTCCTGTTTATGATATGTAGTGGTGTAGTCAGCCACCCAGGTGGTAAGGATAAAGAGGTGGGATAAGGAAGTCTAGGAGTGGGAGGGTGGCATATCCAGGAGATATGATTGGTGTTCGGGGGTCGCCACAGTGTATGCAGGGAGGGGGATCTTCTGTGAGACTTTGGAGAAGGTGAAGGCAGACTAGGGTTGGAAGGGTGTCTGTGCTTTGCGGATGGTGGTGCCTTGTTGACGTGTGATGCGTGAAGCGCTCGGCTCGGCATCACTCAGGACTCACAAAAACAGTCGACAATTGCTCTACCACAGTCACACAGTCACTGCTCGTGCTCCGCCATTCTAGCGCGATTTCACAATTTTCGTGCCAGTTTTGTCGAACTCTAGAAAACGATTAATCGAACATGTCGATTAAATGAAAAGTGGACATCGCTGAAGATTAATCGTCTTGCGGAATACATTTAATCGAATAATCGTTCATCGATATTACCAACCCTACGACGGCAACACATTCAAGCAGCCCGCACTGGCCCGCCCACGCCAGAGAGGAGGAAAGGCTCAACGCGCGCCATGTTCTTTTCGCTCGATGGATGGATGTAAAACTTTAATGAAACGGTCTATATGAGTCTTTGAACGCCGAGCGAGGAGATACATTTTGCTCCGAATACTGTTACAAATTAGAAGGCAAAGAGGACGGAGGCAGCTTGGATCACAAGCTTGGATTGGGCAATCCCCCTTGCTGGTTTAACACCTAGGCTATACATCTGCATCTACTTGGATTGGAATAAAACCGAGAAGCGGGCGTTTCACTTCTTGGCCGATCCCCCGTAGTGGGTGCACGTTAGCCAGTGTTTCGGACAAAAGAACAACAATAAAATCAGTAATGGCCTCCATGGACTTTCTCAGCTGCTGCTGTCCCATTCGGAAGACCTGGTGCCGTGGAACCCGGGATCTACGTACAATCCCTTTCTGCTGACGACGAGGGACAAGGCACGCTCGTCCGAATCGCCGCCTGACACAGAGCTGCCATTGGTGAGCCCGATACAGACAAGCGATCTCACCCGCCTCAAAGTCATTCATCGTGGAGGTAGAGGAGATCAGGCATCGGCCCCGTCGGAGCTTCTACATGCCAAGGACGCGCTTTAACATTAATGGTCAGTTAATTCTGAAGCACGTCGATGGGCAGGTGCTCGACTCCACCATTCATGACTACGACTAAACCTAATGAGGCGTTCGTATTTTAGAAGCACGTGAACCAGACCATCCGTTTAATTCCACATGCGGCTAGAACGTACAAGCCCCCAATAGAATTAATTTCGAAGATTAATTTAGATTAGCTTCTGTGCAGACTTAGTCGGCCAGAGCACATGCAACATATTAAGCGACTAAGGAGCCCCATGTCGGCACGTGTTTATGACAGCGGCCGCATAAACATAACAGCCCTGTCCAGGGACACCTTGATGGGCAGCTACCGTAAAGAAGCGAACCCGCCTCTCGCGTCAGCATTATCAGTGGCAGACGTGGCTACTGCTGCAAATGCAGTGCGTCCATGGGAAAGGATACTTGTAGTTTGGCCATACTGTTCGAGTCTACTGATGTGTAGAGAGAGGCCAAAAGAGCACTGGGTCCAGCGCCAGCCGATAGCCACACGGTGCCGAATGCTCCCACTGCAATTCTGAGAAAACCGAGAGTACTGCCGAGCCAACTACAGCAAGCAGAACTCCTGAAAGCGAAGCCGCAAATGCGCAAGCAGCGACGAGATATTTTTCCTAATAATTTTGAATATGGCTGTGCTCACATCCGAGCAGTGTTAAACGATTATGTGCTTCGAAAAGACGTGGAAGACTTGACATTAGCAACGGGCACAGCCAGCAAAACTCAAACTGCTTGCTCGTTGCAGGAACAGTCACAAGTTGACAGCTCGAGTAAACAAGTTACACGGGCTGGACGCAAGAATCGAAATCGACAAGTCGAAGACCTCAGCACTCAGAAATCTTATGCCGGCACAGCATCTGGATTGACAACACGTACACCATACCAACGAAAAGTGAGACTGCCGTGTAAATCAAGACGCTGACTACCTGGAACTATAGCAATGCCACGCACTGCAGCCACTGCCTGCAGGACGCCTCTTTCACAGTCATGGAAAGAGTCGAAGCAAAAAGCAACAATACAAAAGCAAATAGGCAGATGTCAAGATAATTACGCGACAGAAAACTGAGACGCCTGAGATTAACACAAAGCTATACGACACAGACTAAGACTTACGGCCGCTTCCACACTGCAATCCACACACGAACATGTCGAGATACAGGACTTCAACGCCAGTCTTTGAGCAAGACCGTTAGATGGAATGTACAAAGAAACAGGATAAGCAATTCTTTGCATGTCCAGGAATTTTGGACATTGCCCCTTACACAATTTCATGAACTTTACGGCAACACACGAGCGTGACCTAATAGGCAGCGTTTTTAAGAATTATATCTCAAAAGATCTCCTGAGTTGCAACAAGTTTTTATTAGCCACATCGAGAGGCTATTTCCTTCTAATACCGTACCAATTTACGGCACTTAGCGCTGTGTTAGAGCAGTGTTTTGGTCAAGACAAAGAAACTGCTTTAACACAGCACCAACGTTAATAGAACCAACTCAGTTTCACAGCTCCGCTGAAAACATGGGCTCCGTGGCGGTCGCGAGAACTAACAGCGCTGCGATCAAGTCGCGCTACCGGCAGCACTTCCCGATGCGCGCCTTCTTTGTTGCGGCTGCGTCCCATGCGGTTATGGTGCTGCAAATTTGTTGCATCCTGCAGAAGTTCGTTCGAAGGTTTGAGTGCTCGCGCTGGTCTGCGGAGGTGTGAAGCCTGGCTTGTGTCGAGCATACGATATGCTGACGTGTTTTGCACCGGGTTGAGCAAGCGGCTACAAGTCGCCAGCTAAGCACTATTTTTAATGCTTAAACATTCTTTGGCGAGTACCACATGTCTGCCAAGCGAAAAATGTAATGCCTTGTATCTGCAAAAAAATGCGTAATTTGCGAACTTAAAATGTTTAATCATTATTACTATATAAATGTACATGATTGGTGCAAAAAACATACAAAAGCGCGATTTTTCAATCCGCATTTCCCCCTAAGTTTCATGCGGTGAAGGCATTTGCACATGCTTATTAGGAGCATCGTGTGCTCGGCGGCACTGTGCAGAGACTTCTCATTCATCGACATTCCTTCCGAGAAGCGTTTCAGGTTTATTATCGAGCATGTACAGTGCAGACCGCTTATAAAGCAAGTCGCAGGACTCATAAATATCTGCACTATAACCTAAAGAACGATTTTATTGCGATAGCAATTATATGGACACTCCAGGCGCATTGCTGCCGTCGCTGTCGTCATGACATTTATTATAAAGACCAAGGGCGATAAAATCGCCGCCGCACGCCGTATGCTGTATGTGCGAGCGATAGCGTGCGAGGGTGAGCCGGCAATGGCAGCTCAATCTCGAGCAGAACGAGAAGGAAGTGCGGTCTTCCGTCGCGCGCAACGCTCCGGGGGGAGTATGTGGGAGGGGGCACTCTAATGGGGCAGCCGGGCACGCCCACCGGGGTTGCTGTATCTTGAAAGTCATCTGCGACTGGAGCACAGTCCGCCGTGTGCTGTGTTTTCGCGGCTTAGTTCGCGTTCATGCGAAACGCAGCACAAAGGTCAATTAACTCGCTGCTGCTGCCACGCTTCCTCACTATAGCATTTTGACCGATAGATAGATAGATAGATAAACTTTAATGCAAAGATAGAGTTTTGTCTTGCCCCAATGGGGCATCGCTAATGGTCGGAGGCCCTAGTCCAGGGCTCCGCTGGCTCTTGCCATCTTCTCTGCTCTATGGATCAGCTTGAGCTGGTCGTCGAGGGCCGAGCTGGACAGCAGTGCCTCCCATTGCTCCCTCGTGGTGTTCGTGTCATGGTGTTCTATGTTGTGTAGCGTGCACTCCCACGTAATGTGGTATAGGGTTGGTGTGGCCCCACACCACGGGCATTCGTCCCTGTAGGCTGTGGGGTGCATGCGATGTAATATGTGTAGGTTCGTGTAAGTGCCTGTCTGGAGCCTACGCCAGGCAGCGGCATCCTCCGTCTTTAGTATTTGATGGGGTGGGGGATATCGCAAGCGACTCCCTCTGTGGTAGTTCAGGATTGCTGAATACTTGGGGTCAACTGGGTCAGGGTCATCTGCAGTCGGCGTGATGAGTGCTCGGTTATGTGCAAATTCTCGAGCTGCTCTGTCTGCATACAGGTTACCCGTGATGGCAGCGTGACCCGGTATCCAAATGATGGTTTGGATGGTGTTGTCGTCATTGTCCTCCTTGGGTATTTGGGCTAGGACTTGTGCCGCAGGTCTTGCGATTCTTCCCTATAGGAAGTTGCGGCAGGCCTGCTGGGAGTCCGTGAGGATCGTCAGTGGTTTGTTTGCGCGTTGGCCTTCACGGATGGCTAACGCGATGGCCAGCTCTTCGGCTTCCATGATCGTGCAGGGGCGGGTCGATGCACTGGAGGTGACGTGGCCTTGGCGGTCGCAGACCACTGCCACTGCGCCCTTTTTCTTCGTTCTGTACATGGCGGCGTCCGTAAAACGGGCCGTGGTATGGAACCTGAATGTTTTCTCTATGTACTGAGCCCTCGCTTTCCTCCTTCCGGAGTGTAGGTTAGGGTCCATGTTGCATGATATTGGGGCAATGCGATACCTGTCCTGGACGTGACGAGGTATCGTGCAGGTTTCTTGAGTTCGTATTGTTGTGGCTTTGAAGCCCAAGGTTTGTAGGACCTGCCGACCTGTGTGAGTCCGTGCAAGTCTCTGTTGTGAGACGTGAAAAGCTTCGGTGAGTTTGCTGAGGGTGTTGTGTAACCCCAGCGCCAATAATTTCTCAGTCGATGTGCTCATCGGCAGGCGGAGAGCGGTCTTGAAAGCCATCCTCAAGAGCGTGTCGGCCTGTTTCGTCTCGGATTGTGTGAGATGGTAGTAGGGCAGGCTGTATGTGATTCTGCTCACCACCAGGCTTTTGACCAGTCGGAGGGTGTCCCCTTCCTTCATGCCTCTATTCTTGGATGTTACAAAGGATATCATGCGCGATATCGCCTTGACACTGGTTTTAAGGAGCTTAAGGGTGTGTGTAGCACGCTGGTTAGACTGCAGCCACATGGCCAGCACCCTGAGCAATGATGTTTCTGGTATGAGGCTATCGTTGAGGTGTACGTCGAGTTTTCGTGTTGGGTCTGTGGGGACTGTGTGGTTACTCCGGCCTCGCCAGACTCGTACCAGTTCAGATTTCTCGGGCGAGCATTGTAGTTGGCTGACGTATTCTTGGATGACGTCAGCTGCAGTTTGCAGCCATTCTTCTTTTTCAATAATTAAGGGACCCTGTTGTGGTCCAGAGTCTTATGTCGTCTGCGTAGAAGGAGTGGCAGAGGCCTTCTACGTCCTCCAGTTTTCTTGCGAGGCCGATCATGGCGACATTGAAGAGCGTGGGTGAGATGACTGCTCCTTGTGGTGTGCCCTTGTTGGGAGGGTGGTATACTGCAGTCTGGATCTCCCCAATCTTCAGCTCTGCGGTGCGGTGGCTTAGGAAGCTCTGAACGTACTTGTACGTTCGCTCACTGCAGTTGGTGTTGGTGAGCCCTTCTAGGATTCCTTGGTGGCTGACGTCAAAAGCTCCTTTGATGTCGATTGCTAGGAGGGCATGTTCGCCGCTGCGGGGAACGTTGCTGAGGACTTCTTCCTTGATTTGGAGTAAAACGTCTTGTGTGGACAAGCCTGCGCGGAAACCAAACATGGTGTCTGGCAGGTGCTTGTTGTCTTCTAAGTGTCTCTGTAGTCTCTTGTGTATAATTTTCTCGTACACCTTGCCGAGGCAGGATGTGAGCGAGATGAGTCTGAGATTTTCAATTGCCAATTTCTTCCCCGGTTTGGGGATCATGATTATGCGTGCGTGTTTCCACATCACCGGCACCGTACCTTGTTCCCAGTGTTGGTTGAGAAAGGCCGTGAGCGAGGAGATGGCCTTGTCGCTAAGGTTTCTGATCATGGTGTTCGTGATGCAGTCCGTGCCCGCCGCTGTGTTACGGGTGGTGGCTGCGATGGCTGCTCTCGCCTCGTTTTCTGTGACAGGTTCGTCCAAAAGTGGATTGGGTTGTCCCATGTATGGTGTTGTACATGGTTGCGTGGAAGCTGGATCTCCATAGCACTTGTTCTTGATGGCGTCGATGAGGTCTTGTTGGCTGCCTGGGTAGGTGTTTAGTAACCGCTCCAGGGCCTTGTGCCCCTCTCCTTTGGTTTTGGTGGGGTCGACAGCGAGTTTCCGCGGTCATCGGGTGAGATGTGGTCATGTTTGCTTGTGCATGCGTGACACCATGCCTGTTAATGCCCAGAGAGCCACAGCGGCGGACGCGCTTTCGCGCGCTCCCGTCTTTGCGTCATTCTGCCAGCTCTGTGAGAGCAATGCCGAGATGCGTGGCCAGCGCGGCTGGCGAAAAATAGGAGTGGAGCTATTCACGCGCCCGACGGCGCCAGACACATCGGTCACGTCGTTGTTTCACCACCATGACGTCGCGGAGCTAGACATGCACGTTACGTCGGAGTATATCTGCGGCTTGAGAGGCTGCCGTCTCAATTGACTGCTGAACTTCCAGGCAACCACACTGTAACCGGTATTTCGTCTCCCACAACTGCACTATAAGCAATACGCGTATACATAGACAGCTATGGGAAAATTAACGGGAGTAGTCTTTACTTTGGGTTGTTCGTTCTCGGGTTTGATGTACTTTTTTAATTTGGGGGGTAATAATTGGGTGCTATATTTCAAGCTGATAATCAGTGAGAAATAGGGTTTTTTTGTGGACCAATTCCGAAATTCATGTTTTTTTTTTCGGGTTAAATTTACAAATGTAGTGATACATTACGCTCGTTTTTCATCAATGGGTATCACGGGCTCCTTAACGCTAACGCGTTAAATCTATGGATCTGTTTCAAGGTGGTAATCGGAGGGACATCGGAGTTTTAGAGCGAAAGCTCTACTACGCCATGTACCCCAAGGTCATTCATCGCGTCGCAGTGACCTTGAGCCGCCGGAGCGCCTGTGGCAGGTGAAGCTGACGCCACAGTGATCCGCTGTGGAGAGGCGTCGTAGCTACGCTACAGTGGCTAGAATGGGGAAGTGTGTTGAGCACGCCGGCTCGCGCGTGTCCCTTTGGAAGGAAAGCACCAGATGGCGCTGACACACGCTTATACGTCGGCCGAAACGGCGGCTAGCAGACGCAGTGCGAGGGCGCTGCGTGGAATGTGATCATCCGCGAGCGCAGCCGAATATGCAATAACAAAAAAAGAGAAAACTTCGTAATATATATTCTCGCTCGTGCATGGCAGCAAATAGCGATAGAGTGGCTATGCTAGCCCTTTCGCAATTGAAAGGCGCCAAGGTAACAATCCGGTTGAGCGTGCGTCGATGGTAGAATGTAGCTTGCTTTAGACGATTTACAACGGCTGACACCTTAACGAACGCTAAGCAACAAAATTCCCAGTGGTAACTCGGAAGCAAACATTTTATTTTTTGATGCACTGTTTACGCAAACATCTAATTTTTAAAGAGTGGCTCACAATTCATTTAGAACAAACCATTCTCCGTCATCGATTATTTTTTGCTACGCGACGCACCTGAGCTGCTGCTTTCTTTTTCACGAGAAAAAAACTTTTAATTTGTTCACAAACAGTTCAAACAGAACATTGTCAGCCTGATATTATTCTCTCCTAAGTGACGCGACTGAGCTTCATATGCTTCTTTTCACGGGAAGACTCTCTTTGTTGAGTGCCTTTGTGTAGAAGGGAAAACTGACGACCAAAAATAATTTTGTAACTTGGTAAGGCTGGGGCCATGCGGTGCACAGCCCAATATGACATTTTTGTGCAGATCGTAGACAAGCTCTTCCAAGCTGTCACTGTGCAGCTTGTAACTGAACCACATCGTAAACAGTGGTTTCAAGGGCGTCTTTACAAATGAGAAGAGCTTCTCCGAAGGGTGAATGAGGCCCCCATTGACGCAGAACTTGGTGAACATCGCCACCTGTTCAATGGCTTTGCTGGTGGCAACAAGGAGCTCGTCAAAACATTTCTTGCACACAGACTGCAGGGTATATATTTACCCGGTCATGCAGAAGACTAGCCGCGAGTCGCTCATCTTTTCAGGGTAATCATGGTCGGGTAGCATTGCGGATTCAAAACGACAGACTGGTGGGCTAGTTGGTATGACATTCTTTACACAGCAGCGCAGAAGCACACGGACGGCAAAAGAAACAGCTAGACGGGACACAGCGCCAAGAATTGAGCGTTTGTCACATTAGGTGCCTGTGTCAGTTGAACTTGCTAGGTTGAATTGTTTGTGTGTCTTCCTTGTACATTCCTTCTGGGTGTCTATATATATATATATATATATATATATATATATATATATATATATATATACACACACACACATATACATATCTGCTCTCGTCCAATAAACACTCAGTTGTTAGCGCTGTGTTCCGTCTGTTGCTTTCACCGTCCGTGATGCTTTCACTGTCCGCTTTCACATGCAGTTCCAGTGCAAGCAACATACGTCAATCCCCACAGCCTGCAGAACAGTGGTGCGGTTCTCATTGTATCTTAATTTTCACTTGCACAGCCTTTATATATATATGTATATATATATATCCAATGTCAGTTATCCGTTTCTGTTCACTGTCTGGCAAAGCACGAACCCCAGGCTATAATCCAATGCAGAGCATGCACAAAGTGGCACGCACATGCATCAAGCTGCATATCAGGCATCTACCTACTCCGGTGCTTCAAATGGAACCGTCGGGACCGAGTTCGGTGTGCTACATTGAATCGCATCAAAAGTAACAAATTCTTTCACCTTGTTAAGTGTAGTGGCCTACTTCTTTCACAGCTATTTAGCGTACTGCGATATGCGTTCCAAGATTTAACTCGCCTGCACCATCCAACATTAATGTTTGAACTACTATGCCTCAAAAAAAAATATCGCGCAAGTTTTGTGTGAGGTATTCTAAAGAAGGACATTATCAACAATTTAGCAGGTAGCTGGCTATGCAGCATATTGGGGTTAATAAAAGCATTACCAGAACCATATGTTTATGCGACGCTAGCATTTGTGCATGTGCACAAATGCTAGCGTCAACAAATGCTAGCGCCAAAAGCTGCAAGGCGATGACTGCAACAATGGCGATCTCTGGCAAAGAACAGTTACATGCTTTTGCATTACGACCCGGCCTGATCATGAAGGTGTAACAATGCCACATATGCCACAAGGCACTAACTATCCTACACGTGGTGAATGGTGGCAATGGGCATGCTGCCTCTTTTAGCGTAGCCATATTGGGCCAATCATTTTAAAGTTTTACAGCACTTTTAAAAATAGTCTGTGGCAGATAGCACCATTTTATTCCTTGACCTGGATTATTCAAAGAGGCAGATATTGCTTGTCCGAAAAATTTCATCTGCCTGACCAGACCACTCTTCTAAAAGCACAAATGCATGCCGCCCAAGGTTTCTGTTCAGGTCTCCGAAGGCTTTCCATCCTCTCCCTGCCCCTGATGAAATGCTTTTACGACACTTTGTTTTGAATGGTTCTCGGTACTAGAGCGACTTACGACATTGTTTACGGCTAGCAAAGTGTTACGTTTATGTTCAGGACCATGTTAAAGATTTTTTTTTTCTAGTAAATTGAAATTCGTGACAACGTACTGGCACGGCTGTGCTGGCATATCGGTGCGAAACTAAAAATAGAAGTTTGGCTTTAATTTTCTCTTCCAATGAACTTCTTACAACAAAATTAACCAAAGTAGACTCAAGAGATTAGTGTTTCTCTTCAGTACACATCTCTTTAACCGAACAGATTAGGTTATGGAGTCCAAAGAATCTTCGCGATGCACACACACACACACCTTACCACCAACTCATCAGGCTAGTAAGGCGCACCTTTTTTTTTTTTTGCAAACAGCTGATGTTTTGCACGTTTGTTATTGCAACTATAGATACACTCATGTGTATTCTGAGCCCTGTGAAGGCACAACGTTTTCAATTGCCTTGGGAAGAAAGGCTTAGAGGAGGGCTCTCTGGCTTGCACCTCTCACAATTTAGTGTACGAGGTAAAAAAGCTGAATGACAATGATGCCAAGGACGTTTCTTTAATTGAATAGAAACTATACAATTACATGGTCGTACTTATAATAAAATAAATTCAAGTGGATGAAAAGGCAGCACAGTGCTCATGCCAACAGCACACCCCAGCAACAGTGAACCATCTCTTTTCTTCCACTATCGAGTTAAAAGGCCCAAGCCCTGCTTAGCACTTGCAGGAATGCAAGCAGAGGTCAGGAAACAATGCATAAAGAATGCGTTATTGCTGGGAAATTTCGTTTCAAACCATGTAAGCTTTGAACACTAGGTTTCTTTATACCTTCAGCGATGAGGTTGTGGAGTCTGGGCAAAGGGGGGCAAAGAGTTGGGCCACATCAGCCACACTAGCAACTCTGGTTCAAATACATTGCTTTGGTGTTTAGAAGAGTATTTTATTTACAGCCTATACAGGTGCATTCCGAAAGCCTGAATGCTGTGCCAGAAACTTGTCGGCAGGCCCAACACATAATCTGAGATCCCACATTTATGGGTTTTTTTTAGTGAAGCAGCCACACAGAATTGAGGAAGTTCAGATTATGTGCTGTCCTTTCCTACCTGCACTCTAAGAAGAAAAAAGGTCTTAAAAACTGAGCACACTCGGCACTGCTGAGTCAATCAGGTGCCAACATGGACTGCAAGTCATGGTTACAAGGTCTTCGGTGGCGCTCGGTCAGTCCAGTGGCACGTACTGAAGCTCGTCTTGTATAGGCTTTTCGATGGTGTTGAGGTCCACAAAGTCATCTGTGAAAATCACGAGGGATCAGCATGAGTACAATGCATGGAAATTTTATGAGCTAAAGTAAACATACAGAGTACAATGACATTCCGTCTGCTCCCTCTCTTGATAACGTCTCTCCGAGCCAAGGTCATTGGCTTCATCAGTACGATACCTTAAAGTGTGGGCCAGTTATTTTCCAGATATATAGTAACTTGTTGCATCACAGCTGACATGAAGCTTGCTGCAGGCTGCACTGCTGCCAAAAGTTGACAAGTTGATTCCTGTCCCTCTTTGACTGTCACGAAATGTAACAGATGGCGCACCACTTCATGCAAGGAAAAATTGTAATCCAAGTGACTGTTAGAGAAACCTACAAAGGATTAGCGTTAGCATGCAGATCAAGGTAGGAGAGCTCGTTCCCAAGGCATCTGTCACATTGCACACTACACTAAACATAAGCGAAGCTACCATTCACTACAAACCCCGTGCTGAATGCAACACAAGAATGCAACACATGAATGCAACACATGAATGCAACACATGAATGCAACACATGAATGCAACACATGAATGCAACACATGAATGCAACACATGAATGCAACACATGAATGCAACACAAAAGCTAGGGCATGGAGGGCTAACAAGTATTATTGTGCGAATATCCGAAACTTCGAATATTCGATTTGAAAGACACTTCTATTAGAACCCACAAAAACTGCTGTTGGTTTTATTGCGATAGCAATTATATGGACACTTCCACCGGATTTCTGCCGTCGGCGTCGTCGTCGCCGTGAGGTTCCGTATAGATAAAATCTTCGCCGCGCGCCGTATGCCCGAGCGGAAGTGTGCGGGGACGCACGCTGTCACGGAGAGCGAACGCACTCAATCTTCCACGCGCAAGCAAGGAAGCGAGAAGCGAGCGCCGGAGGGAGCGTAGGGGGGGGGGGGGGGGCGCATTTCTACTCTGCCAACAACCGCGCTCGTCGCTCGCTCGCACCGTCTCTTATCTCCACACGGCTCTGACCTTTACATTCGCCGCTCAGTTTCCGTTGAAGCGATAGACCGCACGTACCTTCCCCGTTGCGGCGTATATGCGCTTGCTGCCAGCGTTTTGACAGTCGTTGTCTGCAGTCATTCAGTGTGATCTATTCATGTGTTTTTGTGCGCGCTCACACCACAGTTAGTAATAGTCGGGCCACATTTTCCAACGCACGCTACACATGCAATGCTGCCCGGATCGGCAGTGCAGCGCTACAGGTGTGTCCCTTCGCACGCGCGGCCCACGGGCAGCGCTTCTCATCAACACCACCGTTTCACACGCGCCTTCTCGTGGTCATTGAGTCTCTCTTCATGTCGGTCTACTTACGCCGCAGCACACCTGCTTACTTAATCAGCTCATGTTTACTACAATTCATATTGCTACCAAAGCCGCTCACCTTACTTCGTATGACATTGCTGTGTTGCTATCGCATTCATTGCTTCGCCCTTAGGGCGAAACTGTGAAATTTTTTTTTTAAGTCAGCTTCGCCGCAATACAGCAATGTTATGCGGCGAAGCACACAACATGTATTGTGGTGAAGCATATTTGTCTTGCAGTGAAGCACATAAAGTAGGAAGGGGGCACTGTCATAAGCTTTTGCTGATGCTTATGGCTGCCCGATACTATCAGCTCAAGGGATACCTGCCGATATCGGAGACTAGTGTGTCCAGTGAGCGGCTCTTTTCGGTCTGAAGGAATTGTTGCTTGGCATTTGGCGGCAGTGGCAGCGGTGGTAGACACGTCGTCTGAACTCTTCTTACTGTACTTACAGCTGTTCAACATTGCCTGCCTGCTTCCTGGAGACGCATCGTTCTCCGCTGTCCTACCTGCCGCATCTGTCTGCAAGGCCGTGAAGCTATTCTTCACTACGACTGAAAAGTTGATCCGGTCAGCCCGATCGCCCACTGCATCACCTGACGTAGGCAACCAAGCGGCCAGCACAAGGCGGAACGGGGCGTTGCTTGGCATTTGGCGGCAGTGGCAGCGGTGGTAGACACGTCGTCTGAACTCTTCTTACTGTACTTACAGGTTAGTTACCTTTTACTGTGATCTGTGTATCGCTGCCGCTGCTGCCATATGTCTTGCATTGCGCGATTTGAATTGGGGAGAGCATTGCCATGTCGCGGTGTTGTGTATGTAGACTGGAGCTCCCTGAAAATGGGCTTTTCATAACCTGCACGGAGTGCAAGTTTAGGTTTCACTTCGGTGAATGTTCGGGAGTTACCGAGGAGCTGCTTGGCTCTAGACGCGACGGCGCCGGAAAAAATTGGGAATGCGACACTTGTAAAGGAGGCAATAACAAACGAAACAGCTGTAGAAAGTTCCAGGTACGAGAAAGAGTTATGCATGCGCATGTATGCAATTGAAACCAAGCTCGATTCCCTACTTAGCTTACCCGGAAAAGTTCAGTCAATCGAGGAATCTGTTCAGGTGATTTCGGATAAGTTTGACCAGTTTCAAACGCGACTACTTGCCCAAGAAAAATCAACAAAAGAACTGGAAAAACGTGTTGGAATCCTTGAAAACTCTAGCCTTAAAGAAGTTGATCAGCTCAGACTAGACGTTGATAACTTAGAATGGCGCAGCCGTCGTCTTAACATCGAGATACATGGCATTCAAGAAACAAAACGAAAACTTGATCGAAAAGGTAAACAGTATTGCAGATAACATTTGCCAACCACATATAATGATGGATGAAGTCACCGCTGTGCACAGACTTGCAGCGAAGCCGGGAAAGACGCGTGGGATCATAATTCGCTTTGCAAGGCAGAAACAGCGCGATTCCTGGCTTGCAAACAAAAAAGAGTTAAAGAAAGAAAGTGGAAATGTGTACATCTGCGAGAATATGACTCGACTTTCCCGCGAACTTCTGTTTACAACTAAGGATTGGGCAAGGAGCGCTGGATATGCGTTTGTTTGGCATACAAATGGTAAGGTGTTGGTGCGAAAGAAAAATGGTGAACGTGCAGTGGTTATCAGAAGTGTGTGCGATTTGGAGGACTTGAAGTAAACTGTGAAGCGCCTCCTCAGTCTCCTTGCACTTTTTAAGCACTATAATTAACAAGGATGACTCTACCCGATGTCTGTACTTTCGGTTCATCTGTTAATAGCGCAGATGCAAACATGATGGGACTCAGCCATAATGTCTGCTCTTATCATGATTATGACTCTTTTAATGCATATTATGGTGATATAAGTTATAAAAAATGGATATCGGTGTTTCACTTGAACGCACGAAGTATGAGAAATAAGCGTGAAAAACTGCAAGAGGCGCTTGAGAACTTCAAATGCAAGTTTGATATTTTATGCTTCACAGAAACGTGGCTTACTGAACGGGATAGTCCACCACAATTTGATGGATATAAATATGAAGGACTAATAAGAAACTGCTCTCGCGGTGGCGGTCTTGCCATGTATGTCAAAAGTTGTATCCAGTAGGAATTATTACACGAATATACTGTCACGAAAACGTAGAATGTCTCGTTATTTATACAAAATGCGGGTACTACTGTGTTATCTATAGGCCACCCTGCGGCAGGAAGAGACATTTTCTTAATTTTGCAGAAGATCTCTTACATTTTTTAAGTAGCAGTGGCACTATGTTTTTAATTACTGGGGATGTGAATATTAACATGCTTGGAAACGATGTAAGTACAAGAGAATTCAAGAATATAATCAAATCATACGCATGTGAAAATCTTAACTTATCGACGCGGATCACGGCAGAGAGTGCAACGTTGCTTGACGTATGTATCACTGATATGTTTTGCCAGGATGCTACTGCTGGTCTGCTGACGCTAGATATCAGTGATCACCTGCCAGTCTTCTGTTTCAAGCCGGTTGTAAAAGCTCAGGACACTAAAATATCTGCTTCTTATCGGAGCGTCAATTCAAAGTCACTGGAAACGTTCCGCTCACATATTGAAAAAGTAAACTGGGAATTGGTGATGACAACTTCGGACCCAAACAAAGCGTACAATTATTTTCATGACAGCTTTAAACATTGCTACAACCTGGCTTTTCCTCTTAAATGCAGTAGGAATCGTAAAAACAAGAATAGAAAACCGTGGGTTACTGGTTTGCTTTTGAGTAGAATCAAGACGAAAAACAAATTATACCACACCTTCGTTAAAAGTAGAGATCTGACTAAACTTGCTCAGTTTAAAGACTATCGAAATAAGCTAAATACTGATTTAAAACGTGCAAAACTACAGTATTATGAAAATTTATTTACTCGGATTTCAGATAATTCAAGGAAGGTCTGGCAGGCTGTTAATGATATAACCAATAGGAAAAAAGCTAGTAACACCATAAATGTAACGACAGCTCAGGGTACTCTAAGTGATGAAGAAGCTGCTACAGCCCTAAATGCTCAATTTATACGTAGTGGAGAATATATACTACCTACAAATCTATCAAACACTGCGAACACGGAAAGAAAGGGACTTCTGAATTCACTTGTTTTCTCGCCTACAACAATGAATGAAGTTGTCAGCATAATCGGAAATCTAAAAAATACCGCTTCTGGTATTGATATCCTTTCAGTTCCGGTTAAACATGTAGCAGACATAATTTCTATCCCCATAGCTTACATTGCTAACTCAATGTTTGAATCCGGTATATTTCCTGATGCACTTAAAGTAGCTAGAGTATGCCCAATACATAAAGGAGGTACAGATCACAGTCCCAATAATTATCGACCTATTTCAGTACTTCCTGTATTATCGAAGGTTTTTGAAACAGTCATAAATATCCGCATTGAAGGTTTCATGAAAAAATACAATATTATGTGTGACGCGCAGTATGGTTTTCGGAAAGGAAGATCTTGTGAGCAGGCACTACTGAATGCTAAACATCAAATCATAGAAAACTTTGAACAGAAGCTACACACTATCGGGCTATTCATAGATTTAAGGAAAGCGTTTGACTCGGTGAATCATAACGTGCTTTTAGATAAGCTACATGATTATGGAATACGCGGTATTGCATTAAAATTATTCCAAAGCTACCTTACAAATAGATACCAATATGTTTCAGTCAATAAAGTAATGTCACCGAAACTCAAAATTCAAAATGGTGTCCCCCAGGGGTCCATATTAGGTCCACTACTGTTTAACCTATATATTAATGATCTTGCTCTAATACCATTTTCCCAAAAATTAATAATGTACGCCGATGATACTAATGTGTTTTTTGCAGACAGATCGATAGCAGAATTGCAAAGTTCAGTTAATACGTATTTAGATCGGCTATCAAATTGGTTACACATCAATAAGTTACAATTAAATGTCAACAAAACTAAGTACATATTATTTGCACCAATTAACAAACTGCGTCAATATAAAATTAC
Organism: Dermacentor silvarum; assembly: GCF_013339745.2. Lineage (NCBI taxonomy): Eukaryota > Metazoa > Arthropoda > Arachnida > Ixodida > Ixodidae > Dermacentor > Dermacentor silvarum. The sequence goes on from NC_051160.1 coordinate 94,555,380, forward strand.
AGTTATGTTCTGTGGGGCTAAACTGGAACAGGTACAAGCTCACAAGTTTCTTGGGGTGTGGTTTAGAGAGGACCTATCCTGGAATACCCATGTTATTAACCTTACAGCATAGCTTAGCAAAATTACAGGTTGTTTCTTTAAAATAAGTGACATTATACCTGTTTGGTTAAAGAGAGTGCTATATTATTCATTATTTTATTCTAGGCTTTCGTATTGTATATTAGTATGGGGCACTACATATACGCAGAACTACAATAAACTTATATTACAAAAGAGAGTGCTGAGATTTTTCGAAAATTATCACGGAAGGCCACAACACTTGAGAACAGAGCCTTTGTTTATAAAACATGACCTATTAAAGGCCTCCCAAATTTACTATTATAAGTTATTACAATATATAAAAGATAATAAACTTTCTGATGTCCACGGGTCACAATCACAAAATCAGTATCCACTACGTAGGAAAGCTTTTCGAGTTACGCGGACGAGAACCAATTATGGCAGACAACATGTAACCTATCAAATCTCGGCCTTGCTGAATCGTCTGGGATCTACAGAGTACAATATGCTTACTAAGAAATCTTTCAAGGTCTTGTTAATTGAAAAAGAAATCGAATATAACTGATTATTTTCACTTCCTATTATATATCTAATGCGTGCTGTAATTACATGTTAATTTTTCTTGCTTGCTACCTGTTATATTTTATATATGTTCTTCATGCTGTTTAAAGATCTAACACCGTACAATCTTACTTAGTATTGATTCCACCCTGGTTATTATGTTGACAATTTGTGATGTATCTTTATGTTTATATTGAGTGTATGTTACATAATACCAATGTCTCACATGTCACGAAGTAGTGATTAATTTCAATTCTAGTGTTTATTTATCACGTAATCTGTTAGTCAACAAAGCTGTCTTGTTTGTTACAATATCTTAAAACGACGTTGTTGTATTTACTTTTGTGCTACATGAAAGCTGTTGCTGTTGTCAAATTTTTTTGAACGGAGCAGGAGCCTCTGTCAGGCCTTGATGCCTTTTGCTCCTGTCACCGTTTCTGTAAAGTTACAGAAAAAAAATAAAGACTGTTTGTTTGTTATATACAGGAAGGTGGTCGGTGCTCCCCGAACATATCGAGCAGCTATCATTCCTTCACGACATTGAATAACTGCAGTTACGATACTGTCAAGCAAAAGTGATGTACTGGAGAATTTTGTTGACCCCAAAGCATGACTTTCCTGTGCATTATTTGCTGTGCAACAAACCAGATTTTTACAGCGAAGCTGTTAAGGGCTCACTCTTCGATGGTCGCATCCGGATGTAGAAAACACTCATTGGCCATATGCTGTATGCGAGAGTGAAGGCGCGCGAGGGACGTGCGCTTTCATGGGGAGCAAATGCATGGCGGAGAGCAAACTCAACTTCTTCGATCGCGTGAAAGGCCATGGGGGGCGGGAGGAAGGTAGGGAGGGAGGGAGGGGAGGAGACGTTTAGCTCGGCAGCCGAATGCCACAGCCACCAAGCACGCACAGGTTCTTTTACATCACCATTTCGTATTGCCATTACAGCAAAGGCATCCAAATTATCGCGGATGTCCAATAAAAAAATCAGTTGTCGACCGCATACCGGTGGTCTTTGTGCCAGTCCACAGGAGCAATGCTCACCTTCAAAGTAGCCCAGATCCAGAGTAGGTGAAGCTGCAAACGGCGGGGGCGTTGATGGGATGACCGGCACGCTGCGCTTCTGGTGCAACCTTACGCCGCACACGTTCCTAAACACCTCGAAAAGCTTGTCGTCCAGTTTGAACTCGTCTGGCAGCTCGTCTAAGCCCTCTGCAGAGAAGGCATGAAATGTCGCACAGCACAACAGATGCCATCGACTTGCAGCAGTTCAGATTTTGGTAAGTCAACATGCTATTGAGAGGGAGCACATGTGAAGTGCCCTCAGCAACATTATAAGCAACGTCAACTAGCCCAACAGTCTTAAGATGCTAGTCATTACATTAACAAAAACATCTATTGTGTGCAAACATCTGAAAGGTTCAAATACAAATTTATTAATCCTTGTTAGGTTATATTCTATTAAATAATTTTATGAATTTATTAACTTGCTTGTGGCCAAATAGTAAAGGATAAGAATAGTTATTAGTGCCTACCAGAAGAAAAAAAAAAAAAAGCAGTGACAGGCAGCATCGAATGTCTGTTGCCAATTCGAGTCTACTGAAACTGAAAATAGCCTTACTGAGAGACTAGCTTTGAAGTTGGTGCATTAAACAGCATTTAACTTTCTCACAATATTGTGCATTTCATTACCTCATCACAGATTGCTTTCTTATGCTCCCTGCAGACTTCTGCACTTAGTTATGTTTGCACCAAAATGTTGAGTCTTATTTTAACCCCCTACTTGCATGAATTTTCGTATTCTTGTGAAAAATTGTTATTTGTTCATACCAGAAATGTCAAAACAACTCAACTTACTAAAGAAGCATGTGGTTGTGATAACACGAGCGGAAATTGTTGCATATCATATGATATACTATGCAGTTACGATGAGCACTTTGAAACCGCACACGAAACATTTCAATAGAAGAAAACCTAAAAATACCACCGCCCTTGAAAAGCTAGGAACTCTGGAGTGATAAATGATGTGTATTTCTTGCAGCTCAATTTATTACTAGTTTCTTTAAAATTTCATGATGTGCTTGATTGACGAAATTATACCTTCAATATCTAAGCCACATCACTGCACTTCTTTTTACGTGGATTTGTTTTGTGTAGGCCTTAGGAGCTTGACGCAAACAGAAAGAATGTTTTCTTCCTGTTTCCTCCGAGAGTTTATTGTTATTGAACTTGTCTTGAGCTCCTGGATTAGAGTTGGCCCTGCACCATGCCTATTGGAAAAGTAAAATTCCAGCTGTTTTTACAACATATTAATCACAACAATGGTGCTAATAGACACTATAGTCCGTAAAACATATGGCCACCAAATTTGTTTCCTCGCAACAAATGATACATCTGCACTCGAGACGCCACCAGACAACCCATAACGGCACGCTGTATCATACGATAGCTACGGTAAACTTGCATTAATTCGACTCCGGTTATTTCGATCCCAACTAAAGGTACCAGCCAGCACACATGCACGGATCCAAATTATTTCACTTCTAAAATTGACCTTTGCTGGATAATTCGAACTTGGCCTGTCAGCATGCACACACCTGAGCCCCTATGGTGACCCCACTAGCGACCCCTTTACTGGCAGCGCCAATCTTGGAGCTTAATCGAAAGCGAATGCACTGAATGCACATTATCTCCAGTGAAAAAACGCCCGTTTTCAGCCTGCCTTAGAAAGATTTCGAAGGAATAACTAGTTTACAATGTCCAATTACAGTATTTACCCGATTCTAAGGCATACTTCTTTTTTCGAGAAAATTCTGCCTAATGTTGCTGGGCGTTGGAATCTGATATGAAGCTAAAACCGCTTTCTCGGCCGACATGAAAAAGCCATGCAGAGAAGCTGCCTTCAGGAAACCAGTCGCCACTGTGCAACACACCAGACCCTTACCCATTTCTCGTTCTAAAGAACATAGGGTGCACATCAGATTTCTTCCCTTATGTGCTTTATTGTCTTTGTTTTTTAATCTGGACACATAGAAAGTGGGCACGCTGGATTCGGGCAAATACTGCCAAATTAATCAGCAGCATAATTTAGCATTTTTCGACCCTTTGTGTAATTCGATCGATTTTGTCAGTCCTGTAAAGGTCAAATCAACGGGAAGTCAACTGTACACAGCTTTCGTGGAGGCTAATAAGGACCATGCAACCTTTACCATAGTTCAGCAAGAAGAATACGGCCAACTTGGACATGATTTTATTACCTGCAACCACAGGACACTAACAGACAATGAAGCCAGGGAAAGCATAGGAGAAATTACCTGTTCTTTACTATAAATATACAAAAAGAAATAAAACAAAAAATCTAAATGAAAGCGGACAGACAACTAGTGCCGGTGGGAGCTGAACCCTCCTGCATTATGCCAGTGATGCTCTATAAACCAAGCTATGGCAGTGGCTGTCCCCTCATACACCTTCTTAGGTAATTTGCTTTAATATGTGCGCTAGATTTAGCCCTGGGAGTGTTAGGCAGGGCCAGTTACAATTTATACATGTCAATTAGATGATCAGTTAAATTCCCTGATGCTTTCCATGGCCACCAAATTTGTTTCCTCTGGTTGTATCATACCAGTTGACAAGTTCTGGGCAACTAGAGGCTGACCACCTGACATTCAGCACACCATAATGCAATGAAACAGCCATGCTTCACCACAAACTACACCAAACGACACAAAAGCCTGGCTGCTGGCTTCATCCATGTTGAGATTTCGTGCCAATACAAAGCCAAGAGAAAATTCTGTGCTTTCTGGCAATATTATGGTGGTTGAAATGGCTGTGTCACACAAGTTCTCCCTTCTGTTTGCTTGCCCAAAAGCATGTGGCCTCGCTGCAGTTACTCCAAGGCTTCAACTGGGGCTAGTCCAAACAATATTCGGTTTACCGAGTGGGTTTCCGTAAAAAAAAAAAACAAGGACAAACAGCTCACACAGTTCATGGTCCTCATTATCTGTCGTATTCTTATATAAAAACTAGCACAGTAAACCGAATGCTGAAGTTAGTACTAGTAATCAAGTTATCCAGATAAAAAGCTCAATAAAGCTAATGCGCGTCACCAACATGCACAAAAGGAAGGAACAGCATACCAACACTCCTGCCTCCTTACATTTTTCTCTTAAGTAGATATTAATTGAAGCAGCGCACCAAATATGAATTTGTACATTACACAAAACATAATTGCACCATACTTTGGCTAAGCCAGTTCAAAACACACCAAGGGCACAAGCAATTTCGAGTGCATCAACAAATTGTGATACTTTCCAGTGCGCATGTTGCACGATCCAGATGTTTGAGAAGAAACTGTACCCGTGGGCAACTAACATTTATTTTTTATTTTCCAAGAAGAGCACAATGGCAGAAAATAGAGGCTCAATAAGGCTAATCATAGTCGCAAAAGAAATTTGCAACTGATGGTTTGCCAAAAAGAGTTAAGCTTAGACAAATATATGCACAGCCAATCATTCCCATGCTGAGTGAAGCAGTGTACTAACTGCAAAGTTCCCTCAAGCATTCTCAGCGTGAAATAAACTGGCGTAGGACACAGTGGTTCGTAATGCCCCACAGCTGCCATGGCATTACCTCTATGTCGTAGCATGTTGAAAATGCACCAAACTTAAGCGCAGTAAAGGACTAACAGATGATACGAAACAGACGTCTGCAGATTATTTTTACTGCACTTATTGAAATACTGCAGCCATGACAAGTTACAACCTACAGAATTGAAACTTGCAGCCTGAAACAGTTACCTGGCCAGAGACTATTCTATAAAAAGTGAGATCCCCAGCACAAGTTTACTGTTATCGCCTATGGCCAACACAATATTCAACTAAATCTGGGCATTCCTGCATACAAACTATAAAAAAAATGTGCCATGCCCTCACCTTCATCGTCACACAGGTGCATGGTTTCTATGCCAGACTCTTCATCGGGGTCGGAAGACTCATCCTGAAAAGCATAATGGTTGTGAACAAACATTAGGCCCCAGATCCAGCTAAACAAAATAATTGTATTCAGTTGCCCCCCGTTACTAAAGAAAGAGAAAACTTGTCCAGATGAAGGTAGCACAAAGTGGGAAAAAGGCTGTACAGTTGAAAATTTGACTGAACTGGTCAATGCCCCGTTTCCAGTAACCACTCTAAGAGCGGAAAAAAAAGAACTTATACGACTTTCTTTCATAGCTATGTGCTAACTGTCAAGTGTATAACTTGACTTTCTAAAACTTCCCCATCATGTGCATTTCTATGAAACTCTTCATCAACTGCTTTAGGAGACGGGCACAGTTAAAGAATCTAAAATACAGCTGGGTCATTCCATGCGAAATGCCTCAGAACCCAAGGTTGACCAACACTGATTCTCTTAGAAAAAACTGGACTAGTTAGTGGTTGTGTTAATCAATTTCAAAGTATTTTTATGACAAAAAAATTCAGGTGATGTAAGTGCTCTGGGAAGTTTTCGTGATGAAGAAAAAGTCTGTAGGAGGTACCGCATTTGCACGATTCTAACGCGCACCTTTTTTGAATAAAAAGTGCATTGAAATTTGCCATTGCCATTACAAGCGTAACCAATTACAATCCATTAACCATTAAACATCCGTTACATACGTAACCATTACAATCGTAACCAATTGTACTCAATGTCAAAAATTAAACTGATTATTATTAAAATAAAGAGCTCGATGCAACGTAGCTAGCCACAGTGCCATCAAACGAACATTTTTTGTTATGCCTTGGTTTCCGGTCGCCATTTTCTAGTTTGCTGTCTACGTGTGGCACTTCTTCACACTAGGCCGACACAACACCAATTTTGGTTTGCCGACTGTTGGCGACAGCGTTTTCCTTCCTTTAAACCGTTGGCCACAGCGTTTTCCATCCTGTAAACTGCTATCGCCAACAGTCAGTCTAGTGTGAATGAGCCTTAATGCATTAGATGGAACTGAAGATGACTTTCTATGGTCGGTAGACAGCGAAAAGGGAAGTGTCATCGTAGTCCGAATAGCGACTAGCCGCTAAGATTTAGGTGTGGCCTGTCTCTGTGCCTTTGTTCCATAAAGTTGTTTCAACAAGGTACGCGTCGTTACCTGATGTGTGCGGTAGAATCAGCGCCAAGTTACTTTTTTTAAATATTTGGGCGGTAATATAAATGGCGCATTACAAACGGGGGCCCAGTAGAGTCTTGCAAATAAGGCAAACATTTTTTTTAAATCAAGTGTGAAACTAGGTACAATGACAAATCTTGTTTCAGAATACTCTACTGGCATGCTAATTTCACGTGATGTCATAGATGAACACTAAATTTCGTACGCTTATTTGGCTCAGTAAAACAGCAAAAAATTGTGCACTTTCAGAAACTTTCTTCCATAAACAATGTTGATGTTTCAGCCACAATATTTTTTTAGTATTTTTTTCTCATTGCTATAGTTTGCGCTAAAAATGTTCAACTATAAAATCAATTACCTTCCAGAAAATTACCTCCAAGGTTGCCAAAAACACTTTCGGAAGATATTCAGACCTAAATTAAGCATTAAGGCCCTAGCTCATTATATGCACTAACCTTTCAGCTTGTGATCTAGAAATGTTAGCTTGAGAAAATGTTTTTTCTGAGCCTCAAACAAAAAGTCCACAACAAATATCACCGGTAGGCCCTTCCCAAACTGAGTCTTCACTGCAGAACACGTATGCGCCACCGGCTATTTTCTGGCAAGCAGCATACGCACTGTGGCTATTTGTCAAGTGATCACGTGCTGTGTCCCTTGAAATCAGTATGAATACATCATAAACAGCGCATGTTCGGCAGTTCACCCCTTCAAATTCTGGGGGCTCGGGCCAGTCAGGTAGGCAAAACTGTATAGATGCGAGCTCTTTGCAGTGGCAGATAGTGGATAACTTAACCTCATTCTGTCCTACGCAGAAGCAGAATAATCACACAGTCATTCTTTCTCTGCTGTTTCTCACCAGAACAATAAAAGCACTTGACTAGGACCACGGACACTCACAGCAGACTATAGCGGGCAAAAAGGAAATTTCTTTACATTTGTTGCCTATGCCACGGTTAGCACGGAGTGTGAATGATTCAGGTTCTTGCATAATTCGTAATCTTCTGATCTGCAACACTTACCAAAGCAATGAATCAGCGCCGTGCACAATATCTTGTGTCTAATAACTATCCGGTCCTGACAACGACCTCGAAGCAGTCGTGGTTTACTTTCGTCGCACAAACGTATTATCGCAAAATGTAGTTGCGGAGGAATCAACATTCAAACAGCTGTAAACAGATACGTTGCTGCCATTTAGCGTACATAAAAGAATGTGTGCCCATATTTTGCGTATAGAGAGTTCATAAGCACGGCAGAACTCAATTGTGCCCTGCAGTGTTTTGCAGAGAAGAGACAGTTCAGTTGTGCCTACCAGTGGGATTAGTTGTGGAAATTTTTTTCCAAGCCGAATTTTTTAGAAGAGAATCGGTGATGATTGATTTTAGGGTCTGGGACATTTCGCGTGGAATGGCCAAGCTTGACATGCAAATAGCAAAGTAAAGCAAATAGCAGGGTGCACCAGGTATGTGAAACAACACACGAGTGAAATAGGTCTCCGCAAGTACAGTGTGCACCAAAAGTTGACGGTGTGTGGATTCCCATGAGAAGTTGAATTTCTGAGCAGTTCAAGACTATAGGCAGTAAAGGTATGCATCAGCTATGTTCCCGATACTACTACAGGCAGTAAATACAAACATCAGGCGGCAGAAATACGAGACTGGTTTCATATATTTCATTTCGTAAGCTATGTACAAGTGACTACACAAAGGAAAAAAAAAGGAGGACATGCATTGATTTCAAAACTGGCAGTATCCCGCCCCCCCTTTTTTTTTGGTTCATGCACAATAATGAGTCCTCATAAATTCTATTGGTGTTGCCTGGTTCTTTTGCTTGAGTCGAATACAGCAGTATGGACTAACACCCAACACCCAAGTCTTATTTTTACTGGCACAAGGTCACCAAAAACACAGATACACTCTAGATAACCTGAAGCAGTGCTCAGATGGTGAGCTTACGTGCCCATTCTTGTTATACTTAACTATTTTTCTCCCGGTGAAACGTCACCCAAACTACAAGTCTCAGAACTGCTTTGTTTAATTATTTTTTTCTCTACTTTAAATGGCTGCCACGCACGGCTCATAAGTGGCACACGTGCCTACTCTTGGTTGAGCATTTATGCGTGAGCGTGGTTCCAGCCTTGCTCAGCCACTGCAGCAGTATTTGCCCCGAGATCCTTGCGTGGCGCCCTCTCGCATGCGACGTCAGCGGAGGGACTTCGCTGCCGCGCCGCGCGCGCCCTCGCTACACGAGCTCAACTTGGTGCTGTCAGCCGCCCTGTTCTGCGCAAGTTTTTGAAAAGCGAGTCTGCAGGTTTTTGACTAGCATGTACAGAATATTCAAGGACACGATTCCCTTACGAAATCGAGCCGAATAGTCATCACCACGCTTGGTGTTGATTGCTCCTGGCATCATCTGCTAGTCATCGTGTGTATACGTGCGTGTATGGTGTTGGCTTCTCTCATTGCTGTTTCCGTTTTCATGGCGCACTCATGACTTATGACAATGAACTGCGGTATTTGGCCTTCAGCTACGGTATGGAATTGTAAAACTTTATTACGGTTCAGCTACAGTGCCTGCGCTGAAATAGTGTGTTTGTCTGTTCACCGTGTGCTGCCTGTTCGGTCGCCCACTTCATTTGCCACAGACATTCCGATTTTGTTGCTGCCCAACGCATTAAGCATATCATGAAAGAAGTTTGATGCCATTCTCACAAAACGAGGTGGTCGCTGCGGTATGTTAATGCATGCATTGCTTTAGAGACGTTGCAGCAAAATGTGGTCTGGAACGTCCGATACAAGGGGGGCAAAATTAGTGGGTAAAGTAAAAATTATGTAGTCTTGGGCTGCAGTACTGACTTTACCATAATTTCTAATTATAATGGAATACTTCCACTGTTACACAGCTCCCCCTTGCAAGTTAGTCGGCTAAGCGTAACCCTTTGCTTCCTTGATCCTTCCACGAGTAGCGCGCACATTCCTCGAGCTCGATTCGTCCCGCGATGATAATGTAATCGCGTAACAAAAACAGGCGACAACTTTTCCTTAGATCACCGTTTCCAATATATTTCACTCTAAGTGGGTCATACTATCCGAAACTAAAACAAGAAAATTGATAAGTTGCTGACACGCTAAACACACAAAGAAAAAAATAAAGGAGGGGGGGGGGGGGCAGACATAAAGAAAGAAGAAAAACTGCCAGATTAAATTTCTTTCGCCAGCTTCCCTACGGGAAACTAGGAATACGACTGCACAACTATATTCCCAAGGACACATCTCGCATTTGCCGGCTCAAACACAACCAGTAGGTTAAACCAATATTTGCACGAACAAACTTTTTCAAATAATTAAATTTTCTGAAAAAATCAATGATTCGAATGCCCTGCCTAAAAATTCCCACTGGTTAGAACCGCCCACTTGATGTATTTTGTTCCCTCTTTCTTTTCGTGACCCTTGTATGTTTTTAAAATATGTCCGCAGTATTGCGAAAATAAAGAAATGTTTACAAGCTTTTCTGCATTTTCTAACATAATATTTGTATTAGTATTACGCTGACAAAGTAATGCCTTCCAAGTGGTTTCCAGTAGTCGGAAAGTGCATTGAACAGAAATAGAATTATGCTAACCTAAACAAACAATGGATTTTTCTGCATTATAAAGTGGTAATGAGATTTATTTGCAAGGAAATAGCGCAAAGCATGCCCGGCAATTGGGAATGATAGCACGTGGTTCCACACTAATGTTCAAGGTAAACCGCTTCTCAGTAAAATAACTAGACTTTTGTTGTCAGAAAAAGTTTTACATTTGGAACCCCAAGTTACTGAAAGTACAAGCAAAATGTGAAATTCACATTGAACTACAACGTCACTTTTGTCAATGCAAAAATTTTTTGCATGAGCCCTGTTTTCAAATTTTCAAAGCTCTGACAATTCTCATTTACTGGCTCGGCGCGATGCTTTATAACCGAGTCACGAGATCATGTCCCTGTCCGCGAGAGGTGGGGTCATATGAAAAATAAAAATAAATTTTAGATTTTACGTGCCAAACTCACCATATCATTATCAGGCACGTAGTGTAGGACTCCGGGTTAATTTTGACCACATAGGATTCCTTACTGTGCACCTAAATTTAAGTACACACGAGCGTGACTGCATTTGGCCCCCTTTTAGATGCGGCCGCCACGGAAGAGGTCGGATCAGCGACCTCGAGCTAAGCAGCGCAACACCAGAGCCACTGGGCGATCACGTCGGGAGGTTATATGGAAGATATATTTAATATACAAGGTGTGTTGTCCTCTAACCGCAGAAAAAGATACAGATGGTAATTGGAGAGCGCCTTGCTACATGAGCACGCAGTCAGAGCGCGAGCAAATGCATGAAAATGAAGCTATTTAGCCGGAGCGTAGCAGACGACAAAGGCGAGTCCTCCCTGTGACGCCACGGAAGCACCGTTCGCAGCACCGTCATCGGTAGCTCACGAGGCCAATAGAGACTGCCTCAAGTTTGCAAGCTTGTCTGATGAGGCAAGTGCACCAATGACTAGAGACAGTTGCAAGAGGCTGCATGACATTCTGCACGTTGGAGATACGACATATATGCACCAGAACAGAGCCGGCACCCCTCACCACCCACTAGCACTACTTACCGCACTGAGTTCCAACTCTGGGACCGGCACGTCCGGGACTGGTTCAAGAAATTCGGGTGTTTCGCAGCAGTCCTTCACGGGCTCGAGCTCCAAGTGGTCTGGAACTCCTGAGAAAGAACACAGCAATTGGACACACCTGTCAAAAGGAGCACTGAGACGCGTTTTCGAAACTGTATGAACTCTGACATGCTCAGCCATCTTTTTGTAGTGCTACGACAGGACATGGGAGTTGAAATTATTTGAAACAAATGTGCTTGTCGTTTCACCCTCGGCAACAAGGATGTCGATCCCAACCACAAACTCGTAGAAACGTTCAAGTTAACTTCAAACACTCCCCACACTCAATTCAGTGATAACCACATTTTAGTGGCTCTCAGGCTCTCCTAGCAGTAGTATATCTGGCAAGAACAAGGAAGAACTTGTTAGGTACATTAAGGTATGTAATTCAGTGGTGCATGTAAACAAAGCTGTGTTGTGTCAAGAAATACGAGAAGGCAGTTTTTATGAATGGCAATCAATTACGGAATGTTGAGACAAGCATGATGACTGATGTTCATTTCCTATTTATGACAAAAGAAACTAACTTTCCGCCTTCATCAGTAAACTGAACACTGGCAGGTTGCCAAATTGTTAGCATGAGCACCCCTCTCTCAAGAGTCTACAAGCTAGCTACTATGCAGGTGGTTGCAAAGCTTGAGTGCACAGTAAATATATGTACTAGCAACGCAAATAGTAATGAAGAAAACTAATATGCAAGTATGTCCGTCGTATGGTGTGCAAGTGCCATGCTGGAAGGTTGCTCCCTTGACTGTCTGTGCGAGGGATTGGTCAACTTTTAAGCCTAATGCGTAAAGGCTTGCCTTGCTCGCATTACAATGGCTTGGTTGGAGGCTGGGCTAGGAGACAATATAGTAGACAATACAATACTAATTTTCCGGACCTCGCCGGGTCAGAAAAATTGACCGTAATATCGAACAGTGCGAAAAACTCGTTCACCCCAAAAAATATAAGTTTAGAGCGGCCTAAAAAAATTTCTAATAATGCCCTGTCTTGGAGGGCACAGCATCCCTTGGAGGCAATCAGATTTCTTTGGATTTGCGCAAGAGTGATTTCTCCAATGGCATAGAGAGTGCATATGGCAGTCATTGCCAAATCCTGACAGAGCTTACAACTGTCGTTGAAAAAAAAAAAAAGTGTACAATCATTGCATTCTACCGGTGCTAACATATGGGGCAGAAACTTTGAGGTTAACAAGGAAGCTCGAGAACAAATGCTTTCGCATTAAAAATCCAAACACAGAGGGATGTGCCACAAGCAATACTAGATCAGATACATAAAGTAAGGCATCTTAGCCTGTGGCAGAAAAAAATGTCTGGAGCATAGAACTTGCCTCAAAGCTCCTTTTACATTAGTGCTCAATTCGTACGGCTTTAAGAAGAAACCAATCTCCTCATAAACGCTACCTTCAGCATTCTCGATGCTATCACCTATTTTTTAAAATTTTCTACACCACTGGAGCATGCATCGCGCCCAAAATCTTGCGCCTCCATCAAATTATGCGCCTCGTCCGTGGGAGCCCAGGAGAAAAAGTGTGCTGTGCACAACGGCATGGCCAGCACGCGAGGATAAAAGCGCTGCGTGGAGGAGAATGTCGTTACTTTCAAATTATCAAGGGGCTTTAACCCCTTAAGTGTTTTGGACGAGCAGAGCTCGTCCTGCCCAAACTGTCCCCAAACCGCTTTGGACGAGCAGAGCTCGTCCTAGCGGAATAGGTACACCCCTCTAGCGTTCAGGACGAGAAGCGCTCGTCTACGGCTTAAATTGCGTGTAATCCGCCAGATGGCTGCATTTACTCGATTATTTTGTTTTGTTCTGCGGTAGGAGCGCGGTTTTTGTATGAAAAGATGGCGTGCGGTGGCGGCGACCCATGCATAGCTTCATGCATGCACGTCAACGTGATCGTGCATGCATGCACGTCAACGTGAAAAAGAAGCTTTTCATTTTTGTCATCTTCTTCGAGTGATGATGATTCGGATACAGATGTTTATCTTGTGTCCGGAAGTGATGACAGCGATGACGGTGAATTGAGCAGCTCCTCCGGTGATGATGACAGCTCGGAAGCGAACATCGCGAGTGCTCGCCAGTGGATCCTGCTTGATGTGGACAATCCTCCTGTGAAGCCTCCTCACTTTCCCTTCTTGGCCATTCCAGGCAAGACTTTCAACTTGTCATCGTCAGATGACCTTATGGAATATATTCAGCAGTTTCTGGACGATGAACTCGTATCACTAGTGGTAGACGAAACCAATCGCAAAGCGGTTGAAACATTGAAACGCTCTCCTCCGAGTGAACACTCTCGCCTCAAAAAATGGGTGCTGGTTACAAAGGAAGAGATGTGGGTATTCCTTGCACTCCTGCTACTGCAGGGAATAGCTCACAAGCCTCGACAGCAGTGGAACTGGTCCAAGAACAAGTTGTTGTCTACACCTGTTTTCGGAGAGGTTATGTCCTGCCACCGGTTTCTGCTAATTATGCGAATGCTGCACTTTGTGGACAATGCCAGCATCACCGATCTTAGTAGCCATCCACAGCCGAAGCTGTGCAAGATATGGCCATTTTTGGAGCGATTGTTGAAGAACTACCGCTCGGCATATATACCAGAAAGAGACATATCAATAGACGAAAGTCTAATGCTCTTCAAAGGAAGACTTGGATGGGTGCAATACATCCCACTCAAAAGAGAAAGATTTGGCTTGAAATTTTTCTTGCTTTGTGAGGCATCTTCGGGATATGTGTGGGATGTCTTGATCTATACAGGAAAAGGCACAAATCTAGGCACGCCAGCAAATCTTCAACCTTGTTCACCAATGGGTACCAAAGTTGTTATGAAGCTCATCGAGCCTTTGCTAGGCAAGGGGTACTGCCTGACGACAGACAACTTCTATACTCCGCCAGAACTCATCGACCTCCTCATCCAGCACCGCACGGATGTGTATGGCACCGTGAGACCAAACAGAAAAGACATGCCTCCAGATTTCCAGACGAAGAAGCTGAAGAAGGGAGAGGTGCAAGCCTACCAGCGCGATAAATGTATTGCTCTCCAATGGCGAGACAAAAAAGTAGTCTCCGTCATGAGCACAGTGCACACTGCAGGCATGGAGACTTTCAAAGATTCTAAAGGGCGAGACGTCACAAAGCCCAGCATCGTGCGCGATTATAATCACACGATGGGCGGTGTGGACAAGTCAGATCAGATGCTGTCCGACTACCCTGTCCCGAGAAAACGGCAGAAGATCTACTACAAGAAGATCTTTCGACACTAGATCGATGAAGCGACGTTTAACTCTTGTCTTGTACCAAAAAGACGGAGGGAAGATGAGCCACCTTGACTACCGCCTCGCCCTAATTGAGGCAATCCTGACTAGGTACCTTCATCCTTCAAAAAAGACAAAGCGCGGCTGACCGTCTGATGTGCTTGACGCTGTGCGTCTCAACGAACGGCACTTTGCTTCTTACATCCCGCCAAGCGAAACCAAAGCAGCGCCAACAAGAAAATGCTTCATTTGCTGTCGGAAGCGAGGAGAAAACGGGAAAAAGTTGAGAAAAGAAACTCGCTTTTGGTGCAGGAGCTGCAACAAGCCACTTTGCGTTATTCCATGTTTCGAAATTTTCCACACAGTCCCGAAGCTTCCCGAGTGAAATAGCCCAAGGGTACTTAGCCTACACAAGGGAACAAATATGTGACGTCTGCAACAGTTTTTTATAAGGTTTTTATTTATATTAGCAGCAGGTAGCTGGTCTCCTATGTATTGTTCCGAAATAAACTTTATTGTGTTGATTTGACTAAGTATGTGGTGCAAATATTATTTAACATCGGCTAGCTGCTTTTTAGTACAATCAGATTCGATATCAGCAATAAAAAAAATAGGCACTTTTGGTTCGGAAATTGTCAAAAAAAATAGAGCACTGAAGGGGTTAAGGCAGGCTGGAGGCACGGCCGGGCGGTGCGGCAGCACGGAGACTGTAGGAGACCACCCAGAGCCGGTGAAGAAGTGCGTTTGCGGGTGTTTGGCGACAGATTGCGCGCACTCAAAGTTCGATACTATTCCAATGTCTGCTTCGTTATAAAAATACATTTCACATGCATAATGATAGGAGAACTGAGTGTTCAATAGAGAGCATACTTCGCTCTATCCGAGTTAGTTATACTCGGCTTTGAGTGTACAGTCAAACCTCCATATAATGAACACTGATATAACGAATTATCGGATGTAACGAAGAGTAAAATTTTCTCGCCATTATTAGTGTGTAGCCCATATATGCTTATAACGCAAATAGGATATTACAAATGCGTTTTCGTGTCAGATACGACTTTGTTATAACGAGGTTCAACTGTATAACTAAAATGTGCTATGTGGCCCTTAAACTTGTAGAAAATCGATTTTGTGCTTACCGATGCTCTGGTCTTACTGAAATTACGCAGAGAGATCGCATTCTATAGTGTGGATCGTTTAATGTAACACTTGGCAGAGTTACTTTAAGCCTGTTGCCCACTCCTCTGAAGCACGTCTGGAACAGCTGCCTTCCGTAACTGCCAACAGGCAGCGACACAAGTCTATGCTAGCACCACCTGGACAGCAGTTCGCTTCTCCATAGACGAAGGCAACGGCGCATTAATTTCTTCTAAAAAACCAGGCAAGTAACTGTGCCAAGCGCTACATTGAACGATCCACACCATAAAATGTGATTTACCTGCATAATTACAGTAAGAAGAGAGCAGTGGTAAGCTCAACATCTTTCTACGAGCTTAAGAGAAAAACGCAAGTCTGTATATGCACACCGCATGACATGGAATGAAAGCATATCAAAGACAGGTTCAGACTGTATCAGTGACTTTCAATAGGCTATATAACACAGAGATCAGCTTCTATGACAGGTGGTTGCCTCGTTAGGGTATCCGAAATATACTCATTGTTGCTTTCTGAGCATGTGAAATCTCTGTACATACAGCCCACTTCCGTTGAATTCAACCTAGGTTAATTCGACTTTTCACTAAATTCTAACTCAATGGAAAGCCCCAGCGAGTAATCATACATTGCTATCGAAGAAAAACTTGTTTAGATTGAACATGAGTGCATGTCACTTCACTTAATTCAACCCCCTCTGGTAGCCCCTCCTCATGAGCCCAGTGGTTACTAAACACTTGACAACAAGGAATACAGCAAACAGTGCTACTGTTATAAGCGAGGACAGCAGCGGCTGCAACCTGTGATCCAGCGATGTCGAGTTTCACAGTGCCTTGGGCAATGTCTCTTTTGGCAATTTTGTCAGCGCTGACAATATTATTGAGGTCTGTGGACCACTGACAAAGACATGTACAGTAGCCAACGTATCTTTCAGACAACGAAAATTTGGACTTTATGAATGCACCGTCAGGGTTCCCATAGAGCTAATGCATTTTCGAGACCGAAATGTGGGGCCTGAATTCGTTCGAAAAATGAATTTTCTAGACTAAATAGCTTGTTCCAAGCCACGCTACCCTATCTTGGAGACCGCCATGTTGGATCTTCTTCTGGCTTGGCTTCCAGTGGCCTGAGAGCGCAAGGTCAAGCATACTCTTCTTTGGTTGAGATAATGCTCCAGGGACGGCACTTTTCCGATCAGCACAATCGACATAATCACTTATGCAGGATATGTTTTTTTTTCCTTTTGTAATGTTTCAGTTGCTATTTCGCATGTGGTCTATCCACTGAGCAGTGTGTCTCGGAGATGTCGCACCTTTGTGTTAGCGTGGCTTCGCATTTCTGTGATCGGCGTCACCTGGTGTACTTTCACGAGAGCCAAAATGCGCGAATAAACGCGGCTCGTTTCTTCGATCGTCATGGCGAACTCCGTCGGCAGAGATTGCCAACGCAGTGACGCTCTTGCCGACTGTATACAGGGACAATGTCACTCTTGCGTATCCAAGCAAGTCTGTACACCCCTAAGCGTAGTGTTAGGCAAGGCATTACTAGAGGTATTTTTATAGCTGCTCTAAGCGTAACTAAATTTTGGGGGCTGAATGAGTTTTTTGGACTATTTATTAGTCCGGAAATGGGTTTGGTCCAGAAAATCGGTCGGCGACTGTATTGAACTAGGCTATCGACGACGGAATACTTCAAGCAATGAAAAAGAGTTGAATCCGTTCATCTTGATGTTTGTTATTTCGACCTTACGGATAAGTCAGGCAAAATTTTCGGTTCTTCAAGGGTGAAATTAATGGGAGTCGACTGTAGTATACAGTCAAGTGCCACTACAACGAACACTTCTACAACAAAATGACCTGCATAAGGAGGTAATAATGATGCCTCAGTTCTACTGTCAGCTGTGCTGTGCAGACCTTTCCAACAAAGGGACCTGCATAACGAATGATTTCAGAGGCCCCAAGCACTTCGCTGTGAAGGTGTTTATACACACCTGCATATTTGTCCTGAACAAACTAGTTGGACGTTAGCACCCGGGTCGTTTGCATTTCTTTCGGCGTCTTCGTCTTTCAGTGCGACAGAAAGGTAATGCAGTAAATACCAACTAGGCCAAGCTCAAGTTCTTCTGAAGTCTATACACCCACCCATCCTAGTGCCGAGATGCTTGCTGTGCCTGCATGTGTTTGCTAACACACTGCACACAAATTTCGTGTGCACATCTGTGCAGCGAGCTGTCTGCATCCATGCCAGTTGTGCGCAAGGTAGTTGAGTGTGACTAGCGGCTTGACGAGCTTGCGCAGCAACTCTGTCTTAAACATTAAGCCAAAAATTTTATTTTCAACTTGAACGGAACAAAGCAAGTTATAACCCTCGTACAAGAATATAGAGTTCTGTACCGGCTGCCATTCTTTTGAATCTATCTGTGCCAGGGCACAGGGGCATAATGTCAGGTCAATGAACGACGCAATACCAAGCACAACGCCGAGCAAAGGCTGCAAAGCCACACCTTGAACAAGATGATCCGTGCCAGGCGCAGTGAGGGACGACAGTAAGCTGTCCTCCGGAGCATCATCTGCCACAGCCAGGGACGATTCGTCCGACAGCACGTATAGCTCATCTGCAGAGAAGAGTCAGGACACTGCTTTAACAAGGCTTTGCAAAGACAACAGCACTAACACTCTTTCCACAGGTAACGACACTTCATGCATCAAATGGCAGTGGCTTCCAGTGATGCTACATAGCAGAAATTAGTGCCACGTACATCAGATGGCAAAGATGTGTCAAGCTATACATGACACAATAGATGCAACAGTTCGTGCAAAGTTCCTGAAGTGGGTCGTTTTATTGAAATAAATTTTAGAAATGTTTGTGGAAATTGTTTAAGGCTTTCATATCAAGTTTGTACATAAGCAATTGAGGGATACTTATTTAAACCTCGACATAACGAATTTCAATATATTATAACATTTTTCCATAGAATACCATGTGATCCGAACCTCAATATAGCGAAGTGTGTTTATACACGATTTCAATATAAAAAAAATTCACTGCCGCTGCTAAGGAACACTGAGACAATAAATGGAAACTTCCGTGGATGCATAGGGTCAAATGGTTCAATTACAAGCTGCTACTTGTGAACGCACTGTGGGGCATTACTGAAGCAAAGAAGCTTCATGCTCCATGTAAAGTTCAAGGGCAATAATAAGTTATCGCGTGCTAAGGTGTGAGTGAAAGCATGCGAGGCGAGTGGAGAAGGGGTTTAAACGTAGTCACGAAGATTCCCCCACCCAGCCCCCATTGAAACCCATGTATTGGCTGACCGCTTAAACCGTAGTCGCTCATTGCCCACCAAACGGTTAGTGCGCTCTATTTTTCTTTCGTGTTCTACGCGCACAGCCACAAAATTGGCAAAATCTCACGTGCGCAGACGTTCAATTCTCGAGTTGCAACGCCCGGACGACGGTCGCCAGCGATAGTGAACTTAACACACGGCCACCGTGACGTATTTCCTGTTCATACAGCTGTTGCCGATTGCCGCGCACAAAAGCATGGCCTTCGAGATTAGCTCCCGGTAACGCGAAGAAGCCGCCAGTAGGGGGTGCAAATTCACTGTCACCGTCGAATCCAATTCAAGTAGTAACCGTGCAGAAACACATTTCATTGCGAAGCACATTTCTGCCGTCCCCGTGGACGTTGCTTTGAGGTTCCGTATAAAGTCCAAATATGGCAACATCATTGCCGTGCGCCGTACGCTCTATGTGCGAGCGAAAGCTTGCGAGGGTCAGCAGACTCAATCTCGCTCGCGCGCGCGCGAGAGAGAGAGAGAGAGAGAGAGAGAGAGAGAGAGAGAGAGAGAGGGGGGGGGGAGGGGGGGAGGGAGAAAAGCGGGGCGGAAGCGCGCTGCTTCTTTCACGTGCAAGGGGGGAGGCAAGAAAGGGAGGAGTTTACTTTGGAGCGGGCGTGCGGGCGCCGTATCTTGAAAGTGATCTGTGACATGGAAGTGCGCGCCCGCGCGGGCCTCCTCTTCAAGGCGATCTGCAGAGAAAGTGCAACTAGCGTTGGTAATTTCGTATGTGCTGTGCTTTCTACGTCTAGTTCACGATGAAGTGAGAGACGGCACGCTCACTGCTGGTGCCACACCTCACTCAGCATACTCACAGCGAGTTTATGCGGCCATCGAGCGAGGTGTGTTCATGTTCACCTGTGCACGAGTTACACCATGCTCGTTAATTTAGTTAGTAAGTGTCATGTTTACTGTGTTGACGTTGCTGACCACCAGCGAAGCCAGCTCCGCGCGCGCACGCTTTTGAACCCTCTCGTTTGTGTACCCCTTCCCCCCGGCTCCTGAGCCGAGATATCGTCTGCGTTCCCTTTCCCAAACCCTTTCAGCACTGCGATATATATATTGCAGTGGTGCCTTCAATAAATGTTGTTCCACCGCCAGCTAGCGTCTTGTTGTGCTGCTGCCTGCCACAGCCGGTTACTACAGTGACGACAAGTCTCACGGATACTGACCATGCGGCGAAAGCGGCCCAACACGTCGGTGAAACCGGACTACCGTGACGTGAAACACCAGAGAACCATGGCCAGTCTTCAGCTATCGCTGTTCGACGATACCAGAGATAAGTGGAACCATATCTCCTAAGAGCAGAAACATATTTTGAAGCAAATGACATTACTGACTCAAATGAGCAACGAGCGCTGCTGGTGGCGGCCCTCAGCATGCAGACAGTTCAAGTGTTAGCTGGTCGAATCGCGCCAGACTCCCAATTCGCTCACGTATACCAAAGCAGTTGCAGCGCTAAATAGCTACTACGACCCCAAGCGTCACGAGACCGCAAAGTGCTACAAGTTTTTTACCCGTTGCCAACAGGAAGGGGAGTCGATGCAAGCGTTTCTCGACATATGGCACATAGCAGACAACTGCAACTTTGGCAGCGCATTAGACCTAATGTTAAGGGATCGGATTATTTGCGGCGTACGCTCAAATAGCCTGCGGAAACAGCTACTGACAAAAGAAGGGTGGACGCTAGAAGACGCCGAAGCTATAGCCATTTCAGCGGAAGCAGCGGACAATGATGCTAAAGATACGAGCATAGAATTGCCAACGTTGCTCAAAGTGCAAGCCCGTCATCGCTCATCTCAAGATAACCACAACCAAAGTGCAGCGCTAACGTACCAAAAATGCGGAAGCACGAGGCATGATGATAACGCCTGCCGGTGGACAAAGGACGTCCAAGCCTACCTTGACGATGTGCTAGTGTCGGAACGTAGCGGTGACAGCGGAGGGAGGCTTAAGGAAGTATTAGACCGATTCCAAGACCACGGCGTGAAACTTAGGCCCGACAAATGCAAGTTCAGACAACCTTTAGTTACCTATCTTGGGCATCGAATAGATCGTGAAGGATTGCATCCCATTGAGAAGAATGTAGATGCTATCATGCAAGCGCCACAACATGTAATGTCACGGAGTTGCATTCGTTCTTGGGCATGATCACGTATTATGCACAATTCTTGCCAAATATGTCCTCGCTTCTCCCTCGGTTGTACCGGCGAATGGAAAAGAAATCTCGCTGCGAGCGGCTGCCGCCGCATCAGGCTGCATTCGAACAAGCCATGGAAATCCTGAAGAACGCACAACTGTTGGTCCATTTCGACCCCAACAAAGAGCTGAAGCTAGAATGAGACGCATCTCCCTACGGCGTAGAAGCACTGCTGTTTCATTCAGAAGGAAATGAGCATAGGCCAACTGGATTCCACTCCAGAACGCTAACGAAGGCGGAACAGAATTATTCTCAGTTGGAGAGAGAAGCATTGGCACTTATTTTCGGCGTAGCTCGTTTCCAGGATTATCTTCTAGGTCAGCAGTTCACCCTGGTCACCGACCATCATCCCTGCTCGGGCTACTGAGGCCTGATCGCCGGACACCAACGATGGCGGCAGCTCACATTCAACGGTGGGCACTGTTCCTGGGCGGCTACCAGTACAAGCTGCAGTACGTGCCTGGGAAGCAACTGCTGACAGCAGATGCTCTCAGCAGACTTCCAGTAGAGGTGACTGGGCCAGCATTGCATGGCAACCAACCCGAGTGCGTCTTGTCATTGGAGGCCCTGGATGAAGGTATCGTACCGACCCACAAATTACAAGAGCTAACCGCCAAGGATCCAGTGTTAGTCCGTGTCGCATGCTATTATGTTGCATGGGTGTCCGCGAACGGCTAAAAGAATGGAGAAGTCGCTGCTGCCGTTCTACGACCGTAATTTGGAGCTGTCGTGGGCCCACAAGCTAGTCTACTAGGAAAGTCGGGTTGTGGTACCGTCTGCGGCACAAAAAAGAGGATGTTACAGCTGTTACATGAAACGCACCAGGGCTCATCAGCCATGAAATCGGTCGCACGGTCGTTATTCTGGTGGCCGGGTGTTGACAGGGACACAGAGGACATGTCGGCACAGTGTGAAAACTGCGTGCAGAATCTACCCATGCCAGCAGCAGCCCTGCCAGTAAGTTGGCCGAAGACATATGACAAGTGGTCTCTGATCCACATTGATCTTGCAGGGCGAATAGCAGGCCAGATGATACTTGCGGCGCTTGATGCGCATACTAAATGGATTGAAGTGGTTCCCATGAGGCACGCGAACACAGCTTGTACTGTTCGCTGTTTGCGAAGCATGTTTTGTCGGCTCGGAGTGCCGCACACAATCGTGTCTGATAATGGCACTCAATTCATAAGCCAGGAGTTCGCCACGTTCGTAACAAGAAATAACATTGTGCATCTACAGACAGCGCTGTTCCATCCGCAGACGAACGGAGCCGCTGAAAGAATGGTTCGAACCGTGAAGGATGGGTTGTGCAAGATGACACAAATGGCGCTGGAAGATAACCTCATGCGACTGTTGTTCAATTACAGGCGAACCCCCCAAAGGGAAGGAAAGTCTCCTTTGGAGTTGCTCCTGGGCTACCAACTACGTTCGCGCCTGCACATGTGTTTGCCTTCCAGGGCCACAGGTTCAGCAACAGGTACGGACGACTGGGCTGTCTCGCCAGGCAGCAGAGTCTATGTGCGGAACTATGTCACCAGTCCAAAGTGGGCACCAGGGCACGTGCAGTCTACGTCCAGAGCCAGGATGTTTACGTAAAGGTGGAAACTCCAGCCGGAGTAGTGCGGCGCCATGTCGACCAAGTCCACCACCATCATGAAGGTGTAACTGGAGGGAATGCTTATGACACCATTGCAAGCGAACAGTTGGACGGGCGACTTGACACAACAGGCACTGCCTCTTCGACTGGCGTGACAAGTACGGTCCCAGCAGCACCAGAGCATCATGCGGTAGATGAGGAAACGACCGTGGCTGAACAGCACCGACAGGCCACATTGACGAACCAACTCGACCGACGCAGCAAGTGCCCGACGTCGACGCAACCGTGGAAACGCCTGACCCTGCACAGCCTCCACTACGGCGATCGACAAGAACTCTGAAGGTGATACAGCGGTTCCAAATTAAGTGGGAAGGAATGTTATGTTTTCTGTTTTGAAGTTGCTGCGCACCAGCCAAGCCAGCTGTGCGTGCACACGCTTTTGCACCCTCTCGTTCGTGTACCCCTTTCCCTCATGGCTCCTGTGCCGAAATATTGTCTGCGTTCCCTTTCCCAAACCCTTTCACCACTGCAATACAGTTAAACCTGGATATAACGAAATTGACGAATTCCCAAATAACTTCGTTGTAAAGAGGATTTCGTTACATGCAGGTTCGGCACGAAAATTCGAAAAAGAAACGCTTGCCGTATTTCTCGATTCTAACGCACCCTCGATTGCAATGCGCACCTGCCATTTTCCGTGACCAAAAGAGGAAAAAGAAATCCTTTACAGTACCACGCACCTCATGCTTTCATATAGAAGCACAACTATCGCTCAAGATTTCGGGCGCAACTATCGCCCAGTTGCGCCCGAAAGGCGAAGCATCGAAAAAACATTTCTTTTTTCCTTCGACAACATCAACTGGAAAAGGAGAGTGTCGGCTTGGCGGGCTAAGCCAGCTGCAGCAAGCGGCGGGATCAGGTTTGAATGAAGGGAGGGGGGAAAGGTCCCACCCGCGGCGGCAAGATTGCCGGGTCAAGGGATGCAGGCCCGCCTCGCGCACGCTCGCACGCACACGTGCGCTTGCTCTCAGCTCGCAGTCACCGGGAATTCGAGCACGCCAAGCTCGCCGCCGCCGCTTTGCATTCCGTCGCAGCGGAGAAGGTGCTTCCTATTGCTGCTCGTGCAAAAATGACAAAATTTGGGGCGAAATCTCTAGGTTGTCGGCGGGAAAAATTAGTTATTTCGAGGGGGTCGCCCGCTGCCACTACGTTACGTAGAGGTCTCAAATACATGTGCTTCTATGGAGTAATGGCGTGGAATAGAAAAACTTTGTTATATCCAGGAATTTGTTATATGGAGGTTCGTTATAAGCAGGTTTAACTGTATATATATATTGCAAAGGTGCCTTCAATAAATGTTCCACCACCAATGTCTTGTTGGGCTGCCTGTCGCAGCTGCAGTGATTCCACTCCTGCGCCAAAGTGCGCCAATTGGGATTTACTGCGCCATTCTCATACAATGGACGAAAATTGCGTCTAACTGCGCCAAACAGTCTCGGATTTGACGGCGTCTATCGCCAATTGCAACACCGGGGAATTAAAACGTTCAACGTGACGATAGGGCGAGCCTTAGTTGCAACCTTAGCTGCAAACAGGAGACGAGAAAGCTCTAGCGCGTACGTCCCAATTAAGGTCACTGGAACCTGGAAAGTACTGCAGATCTTTTCTCTTAGCCGCCATGCCGCCGATTGGTCAGTTGCCGTCAGGTGATCACTTTCCACTATAGATGGCGGATCTAAGCCGCGCCGGAGGAGATAAGCAGACAGACATCGCTCGCACACGCCGCGCGTATGAGTCATCAACGAGGTCAGATTTTGCATTTTGTATAATTTAGTGTATATGTTTAGCGCTTTTCGCGATACCAGTTAAGCGGAAAGAGCGAAAGCAAGTGCCGTGCTATCTCTGGCTGCACCGGATAAAGAGCAACAAGTTCACTCCCACTTGGTGAACTTGTTGATATCGCCAAGCTGAGAAGCTCCTTGCGGTATATCATCGAACTCCCTAAATGCCATAATGTGATGGAAAAGCTTCTTCGCGCATTTGCTTTGAAGACTGCGGTTTGCCTTGAGTAAACAAAGCGAGGAGATGCTCAGAAGTATGCAGAACCGAGCAAAATGTGGCTCGAAGAGCGACGGAATACGGGCGGCTGTGTAACCACTGCAATAAAGATCGATCGAGCTGTCAATGTTGAAAATTAAAATAGATTTTCTCGTGTGCTGTTTTTACATTAAACTACACGAACATGACCTGGTTAATTCTGTTTTAGCATCCCTTTTCTTG
This sequence comes from Dermacentor silvarum, assembly GCF_013339745.2. Taxonomy (NCBI): domain Eukaryota; kingdom Metazoa; phylum Arthropoda; class Arachnida; order Ixodida; family Ixodidae; genus Dermacentor; species Dermacentor silvarum. The sequence goes on from NC_051160.1 coordinate 94,580,662, forward strand.
TAGTGCAGTCAGCGACCGCTTATTTTCGTAGAAATAGATCTGTCTGAAACATTTCGTGCGCGGTTAAATCAGTAGCCACGTTAGAAAGCGATAATATCCACGCGTATAAACGATTTTGTGGCAGCGCTTGATACCTAGTCATCCGGAAAAAAAAAATCTTGTGTGACATACGAGCATCGGGATCGCTTTGCACTTTGCACAGTTGAATGCTTCACTTTCCGAGTGCAGTAGCCGACCGATTTTCCGGACTTCGCGGGGACTGACAAATCGAGCAGTCCAAAAAACCGAACAGTCAGAAAAACTCGCCCCCCCCCCCCCCCCCCCAAAGAGAAAAAATTATGAGGCTTATAGCGGCTTAAGAAAAATGTCGCACTTTTGCCCAAAAGGCGGAGCATCGATTGCGATAGCCAATTAATAGACAGCGATACGAAGTAAGGATGTTAGTTTTATCGGCCGTATAAAGTTGTAAATATGCGCTTACTAACTAAATAAGCACGGTGTGGCACGCACAGGTTACATGAACACATCTCGCTCGATGACCGTGGGCATATTGACCTTCACGCTGTCTATTCTCTCGCTTCAACGCGAACGTCGAAAAAAAAAAGAAAAAACAGCGCATACGAAGCTAGTGGCACTCGGCGCACGCCCTTTGTACCCATCGTAGATCGCGGGCGCTCACTTCGGCCACATAGCAGATCGCTTTCAAGATACGGTGCCCGCGCGGCAGCTCTGTCGGCAGCCGCAAGAGCAGAATGCAACTCCCCACCGTCTCCGCCACCTTCTCCTCGTGCCCCGCGAGCGAACGAAGTCCGCGCGCGCCTCCGGCCGCCTTGCTCTCTCGCGTGCGTAAGAATAAATTGCGGTTGCTGGCTGACCCTCGCAAGCTTTCACCCGTACACAGCGTACAGACCGAACAAAACAAAAAAAAAAAAAGAAAAGCAAGTGCAGCTTTTTAGAACGTTTTGTCGGCCAAGGAAGAGCGGGCATGGCCTCGGAGACGAGGGGATAGCGTGTGTCTACTGATCTTGAAGGCTATACAGGGGGGCACTGGAAGCCAAGCGAGCGGAAAATCCAACATGGCGGCCTCCAAAATCGGGTAGCGTGGCTCGGAGCGAGCAATTTAGTCCGGAAAATCGAACATTGGCTCCTAGATTCGTCCGAAAAATCGCTCGCGAAAATGCATTAGCTCTATGGGAATCCTGCCGGTACATCTATGAAGTCCGGAATATCCAACAAGTCCGAATTTTTGGAGTCCGAAAAATCCGTCGGCTACTGTACTTGTAATTTACATCGTATCTAGCTAAACGAAATGCGGTTTTGTTTGTGGATCTCACAGAGCCCACTGCGGCAGCCATCGTGCTGTTCTTCACTGTAGCAAGCTTAGAAAACCCGAGGAAGAGCCGCTCGTCTTTTCCGCGCAGTGTTGCCTGCGCAGTGTTGTCTGCGCTCGCTCCAGCGGTTGCGGTACTTTCAAAGTTCCAGGTTCCAGTGACTTTAGCAGTGCCACGCACGGCGTCGACGCGGCGTCTGTCTGCCTTGCAAGGCGGCTCGACGGCTAAGTGCGGTTTCTGCCGAGGCTCGCGGCTTCGAGGTTAATTGGCGATTCATCGGCGGACGTTATCTACTCCGGAAACGCAGCTAGTAGCTTGTTTGAAGCGCAGCATGACGTGGTTATAATAACTGCGTGCCGCCAATGTGTCCATCATTTCTGTTTCTGGATATTACCGATGACATCTGGGAAAACTAGCAATATACGAAATGATACCAATTTGTGTCTGTGTGTGTCGCATGCACACAAGTGCATTTTTTTCTCCACGAGATCTGCAATAGATGGAAATGTTTACGAAGCTTCTCGTGAGAACATAAGAATTATTCAGGTAATTGAATGTAAATTGCAACTCGCTTTTTCTAAATACTTCAGGATGTGAAAAATCAGCTGCTCCAAGCTGCTCCAAAATGCCAAATTGCCTGCTCCAAAGTGCTCCAAAATGAAATTTCTGATGCTCCAAAAATTGCTCCAAATCATAAGTCCGCAGTAGCATCACTGAGCTGGTTACTACAGTAAGCAAGGCCTCGTGGATAAACTGGCTCACGGCATTATCGAGTTCGAAGATGCCGTCATCGCGGCAAGGCCGCTACGGCGGCAGTGAAGATCACCGATATTTTGTTGCCTACCCACAAATAAAGCCTGTCCGAGTGCGTGTTTGAGAGCATCGTGACGTAGTTCTTTTCCGGCTGGTAAGTAACTGCTAAACTGGCATTGGCAGTTAATTCGTACAGCGTTGAGTGCGTACCTAAACGTTGCTCCCGGCCAACTACGTATTAACGAAGTTTGGCTGCTTCCTTTGCAGCAGCCGGAACAGTAGGCGAGCGACGACAACGCGCATTAAGCGGGCGCCACAGTGTGCGGGTCTGGAAAAACCTAGATGGAGCCAGAAGAGACAAATGCAAGAGGGGACTTCTTTTTTTCTATTGTGAAGGCGACGACGCATCAGGTTTTGCGAGTGCATGCTCCACCAGGAGAAGCGTCTCCATGGTGGAAGGAAAAAAAATTTAGAAGCCCTGACGTCGCTTGTCGTGAAGACTGACGCCGGAAGTTGGAATTACTCCGCCATCTTGTTGGCAGATTCGCCTCTCTTGTTTACATTTCTCACCTCTGGCGTGCAACCACGTGCAGTCCCACCAGGCTGTACGCACGCGCCGCAGCGATCTGATCAACAGATCCAATCGCAATACCGTTACCAAAGTCATGCCATTTTAGTAAGGAAGTTTATGGTGAACTTCGCAAGTTAGGCCACGAGGCCAGTCCCACTACTATCGCCGGCTTTTGTGAAAATAAATCTGCACATTCTCAGTGTAATACAAGAATACACAGGCGATGATCGTACATCATGACACATCGACCTATGGCCCATCTGCAGTTTATGAGAACAGAAACTTATGCCAGTTGTGGCTTGAGGCATTGTTTTGCTTTACTGAAAGTTTTGGGCAGCCGCATATCGCGGAGATGTGACAAGCTACAGCATTCCGACGAAGCAGCCAGCCAACGCGCGGTACCGAGCAGTACACGCATATGAATGCAGCAAGCGCATTGATCGGGCCTGCTGCACGCAACCATCAGCCGTTTGAGGTGCACGCTGGCGTACATTCTTCTGTCGAGCATTGTTCACTCTTGCACTACATACGCCAACCTTCACTTACCTGCACCACTCAGGTGCACAGATAAAACGTGGTGGTAAACGAGGTTTGTCCCTTTATTACTCACAGCAGCCACTTCTTTTTTATCCTTCCACACGACTGTTTTGCGTGCCCCGAATGCATCATCCACTGTCAAAAGTAGGAACACTGCACAACTGTCACTTACATGCAAGCTGTTTATCATACAGATTATGAAACACAGCTGTTTCAGCCTGATGGCACGTTAGCATGAATCCACAGAAGATGGCAAAAATACTCCCGGATTGTCCTTTGTCCATCCGTGGCACGGTATGTGGTGTACGGCGTATGTGTGCTCGTTTCATGCTTTTTACTTCGAATGCCACCTGGCCACAACAACAGCCGGAAGAGCACGGTCCAGCTAACACGGCAAAACAAAACATGGAGAGTAACGCAAACCTATACACGCGACGCCTTTGCCACGGTACGAGACCTACGGAACAGCACACACATGAGCACAACACCACCATAACAAAACCGCCATTGTGCCCCAACAACATGGCCGCTGCAGCCGCAAACCTTGCATCGGTCTGCTGACTCTGACCGTGCTTTCAAAAGAATGCGAGTCGCATGCCAAACTTCTTCCTCATTCTTTGCTCCTGTTCTAAACCAACCAAGAATACTTGCTGCCTATCATTCAGTGCTGTCTGAAGACATTAAGCCAGAAACTTCGTACTCAATACCAAAACAGGCCAAGAAAAAAGATTATGGTATGTTGCCTGCAGGAGAGACTTGTCAATAAAGTGTTAATGTGCATCTAAATTTAGGTACACAAGTGTTTTGCATTTCACCCACATCTAAATGCGGCCATTGCGGCTGAGAATCAACCTTGCGACCTCGTGCTTAGCAGCGCAATGCCATACTCGCTAAGCCACGGCGGTATTTCTAGGGGTCCTGAACCACCCCTCAGGCTTGGTGAAATAACATTGTCCACAAGTAGCCTACGCTGCTGTGAACATCTCAGCCAAGTTTTGCTGTCGTACGCGGTGCGTGGAGATTGCAAACAGAGCGCTAAGTCACCTTTCTCTCAAACGCTCTCTTTTCAAACAGAAGCCTGCTCCTCACTCTCTTTTGGACGCTTTCTTTCGTAATAAAGTGGATTCCCATACGCGGCTGCAATTGGTCGCTGCGGTCGGCTACACAGCCTAGATGCCGTGGCTGCCGCGGGGTGCCACTACGAGTCCACTGGCTAAGCGCACTGCGGCTCGCTGAGGACAACCGTGCTAGGCTTACGTTTAGCGCGTCGTAGGCACCAAAATCCAAAGTCGTGGCACCTACGTTAACATCCAAAATGAAATTTGAACTACGCACCACAGTGACATTTCGAAGCCGGTATGTTGTGGCAACGCCCCACTCTGCCGTAGCCTTCACAATGCAAGGCATTGATGAAGGAACGGGATCACAGCAGAGGCCGTGTTTGACTGCCAATAACTCAGCTTCTGCTGAATGTATTGAAGTACTTTATGCGGTAAAGTATTTCTTAAATAGCCTATTTTCACTTCAAATACCTTTCTCCACTTCAATAAAAAGTGGTTCAGGGGTCCTTTAAGGCATGCAAAGCTTTCTACATAAGCATTTATGCATTTCACACCCAACGGAATGCAGCCACCATGGACAAAAATTGAACAAGTATATCAGCAGAATGGCACAGACACTGACACCGTGCAATGGGTCGAGGTGCCAACTAGACATTGTTACTGCTAGGACAACAGTGAGAACAGGATGTGTAAAGCAAAGTCTTTCTGTAAAATTATGCTGCATAACTTTGTGCTTGTACAAAATGAATTGAAATTGAGAGGCGAGGCTCCAGTGCAGAATTCACGAGATCATGGCTCACCCGAGCAGTCAAGCTTGGTGTGCATCACTTCCATGGAGAGGTTCCCAGCTTTCTCTTCGGGACTCTGCAGACAGCAGAAAACACTTCCGTCAGGAAAAGAGCCTTTGCCATCACCGCCCGACTTTATTTCAATAGTACCGCAATTACTCGATTGTAACGCGAGTTTTTTTTTTCATGATTTTCGTTGCTTGTACTCGACCCTCGTGTTACATTTTAATAAAGGCAAAACTGACCATTTTTAAACAAATACTGTGGGCGTTTATTACGCACGTCTTCTTCATCTGTATATTATCATCATCATCCTACGTTGCGCGATCCTCATCTTCAGTTATGTGTGATCATCATCATCGGGTGTGTGCTTTTGCTGGTTCGCTGCCGAGTACTCGGGCCGAATAAACGTCGTGCCAACAGAGACGCCATAAGTGGTGGAGGTGCTCTTCGATCCTCAGTCCTCTGCCCGCTCAGTCTACCCCCTGGAGCTACGTTCAGGCCGACGCTTGGGCCCACTGTCCGCTAGCATGTCTGAGGACGCACCACCTTCCACTTCTACCGCTACCGTTCTGACACCACCAGCCACCCCTTACATCCTCAGCAGCCACCAGCGTGACCCCCATCTCTTCGCTGGTCTTCGTGAAGAAGATGTGGAGGACTGGCTCGACGACTACGAGCGAGTCAGTTCCGCTAATCATTGGGACGACCTTAACAAGCTCCGCCACGTCTCCTTCTACCTGACGGGTGTGGCGAAGACATGGTTCTTCAACCACGAGATCGACTTCACTGACTGGGCTGCCTTCAAGCAGCGGCTGCGCCAAGTATTTGGTACACCGGCCGTTCGTTCTACCATCACAAAGAAAACCCTCGATACTCGCCAACAACAGCCAGGCGAGTCTTACACATCATACATAGAGGATGTTCTTGCGCTTTGCCGCCGTATGAGTTCATCTATGCCAGAGTCAGACAAAGTGCGCCACATTCTGAAAGGCATTAGATCAGTCGCCTTCAATGCCCTTGCCATTAAGAACCCCGCTACAATCGCTGACGTTGTTACAACGTGTCAGCGCCTGGACGAACTCGAGTCTGTTCGCCTTCAGCCGGACGTTGGTGACTATTCTTCTACGGCGGACCCACATCTGCGTGTCGTGATACGAGCAATGATACGCGAAGAATTACAGTCAATGGGCTTGTCGTCACCATCCGTGTGCCCCAGCGCGCCTTCTAGCGCAGCCTTGCGTGACATCATCAGGGATGAACTGGCGTCCTTGACCTGCTCCACGCACGTGCAACCCTCCGTCTCTCGTCCCCTGCCAACGTACGCGGAAGTTGCTGCCATGCCTCCGGGCAACGTCAACTCCACGGTGCCGCTGCGCACGTACGCGTCGGTTGCTGCCGCGCCTCCAGTAAACATTTCGACGATGCCGCCCGAGCTTTCATCAGCCCATTTGACTGCATTGACTCCCGGATCACCTAGCCCCCTGTACTATCCGCCATGGCGTCCGTCACGTCCCACGTGCTATTACTGCGGCTATCGCGGCCATATTTCACGTTTCTGCCGCAAGCGCCAGCAGGACGAGCGTCGGGGATACGACATCTCCGAACGCAACTTTTCCGGTGGAGTCTCTTCCCAACGCCGGCGTTTCTCTTCACCTCCGCTCCGCTCTACTTCTCCGCCCGCATCGACTGAAGACCGAAGCACTTACCGTTCAGCCAGACGCCGCTCCCCTTCGCCGTTCCGCCGCTCCACGTCACCACTGCGGCCCGTATCCCTCAACTCTAACATTCGTCCGGAAAACTAAGCGATGCAGTTTTTGGAGGACAAACTGCATACGACACCAGGACTGATATTCCTCCAGCGCGCCCGTCCAATATGCTCTCGGTGTTTGTCCAAGGAGTGCCCGTCGATGCTTTGGTGGACACAGGTGCGACAATTTCTGTTATTCACGCTGATTTATGTTCCCGTCTCAGAAAAGTCACGACGCCATACGATGGACCGACGCTAGTTGCAGCCCAAGGAGACCCTGTTCGACCTTCCGCTCTTTGCACTGCCCGTGTTTTTATCGATGATATCCGGCACCATATACAATTAGCTGTGCTGTCCCCGTGCGCTCATCAACTTATTTTAGGGTGGGATTTTCTCTCTTCTGCTTCCGCGGCTATTTGTTGTGGCCAACGTGTCGTCCATCTTACGGACACTGACTACTTACTTGGGGAAGACAGGTACACGCCATTGCACCTGCTCGCTGCGGAAAATACCGAACTGCCTCCCGGCCGACAGCGCATTATTACCATTATGTCGACCGATATCGACCATGGTGACGTCTTGGTCTTGCCCTCTTCCCGTTGCCTTCATAAAGGCATCGCTTTTGCGCCAGGTGTGGTTCGATTTCACAATGGCTCGGCGCTTGTCACCGCCACGAACGCGACATCGGAGAAAATTCTCCTTCCGCAAAGCACCACAGTGGCTTGCGCGGCCGACCCAGGGCCTGTATGCGTCGTGCCCCTTACGACTATGTCTTCCAAAGACCCTTCTACTTGTGCTACTGCTTCTCCCTCCGCCCTTACTGCAGCCATCAGCATTGACTTGCCACCTTCACATATGCAGCAGCTGCTTGCTTTGTTGAACAAACACGCAAATTTATTTGATGTCCATTCGTCGACTCTGGGCCAAACCACAGCTGCAGCGCATTCAGACAGACGAAGCGTCGATAGTGCGCCGACGCCCGTACCGCGTGTCCCTAGCCGAGCGGAAAATCATAGAAGAAAATGTCGCGGACATGTTACAACAGAAGGTCATCCGGCCCTCAGCTAGCCCTTGGTCATCTCCGGTTGTTTTGGTGCGAAAAAAAGACGGTTCCGTGCGTTTTTGCGTCGATTACCGGGCCCTCAATAAGATCACTCGAAAGGACGTATACCCTATGCCTCGCATTGACGACGCCCTTGATTCACTACAAGGTGCAGAATACTTTTCGAGCCTCGATCTGCGTTCTGGCTATTGGCAAATTCCCATGCACGAAGACGATAAAGAAAAAACAGCGTTTGCCACCCCTGATGGACTTTACGAATTCAACGTCATGCCTTTTGGGCTATGCAATGCACCTGCGACATTTGAACGCATGATTGATACCGTGCTGCGTGGCCTGAAATGGAAAACTTGCCTCTGCTACCTGGATGACATTGTCGTCTTTTCATCCACGTTTCCTCAGCACCTGCAACGCTTAGATGAAGTTCTGACGTGCCTTGGCGACGCTGGTCTTCAGCTCAACACGAAGAAATGCAATTTCGCCAGCAGATCTATTAAGGTCCTGGGGCATGTCGTGAGCAAGGAGGGCATACGTCCTGACCCTGACAAGATTGCTGCGGTCCTTCGCTTCCCTCGCCCAGAAAAGCCTAAAGACTTGCGAAGCTTCCTTGGCCTCGCTTCTCATTTCCGTCGCTTTATACGGAACTTTGCCTCCATCGCTGCGCCACTACACAAACTACTTGCTTCCGGTGTACCCTTTCACTGGTCTCAAGATTGTGAAGCAGCCTTTGGCATGTTGAAGTGCGCCCTCACGTCTGAACCTGTGCTTTGCCATTTTGATGAGACTGCACCGACTCTCTTGCACACAGACGCTAGCGGCCACGGCATCGGTGCCATTCTTCTGCAACGCAACAACTCTTCGCACGAAAGAGTCGTTGCATACGCCAGCCGCATACTCACCGATGCCGAGAAGAACTATACAATAACTGAGCAGGAGTGCCTGGCGATTGTTTGGTCCGTAGAGAAGTTTCGTCCCTATTTGCACGGGCGTCATTTTACAATTGTTACGGACCACCACGCATTATGCTGGCTCTCCACTCTCAAGAACTTGACTGGATGGCTGGGTCGCTGGGTTCTCCGCCTGCAAGAATATGACTTTGACATTATTCATAAGTCAGGCAAAAAACACCAAGATGCTGACGCTCTTTCTCGTTGCCCGCTTCCTGCGCACCCACTTGACACCTCGGCAACTGCGTCGCAAAGCAACTCTTCGGATGTCACTTCTGCGCCGGTTTCCTCTCTAGCCACCATAGACCGCCTTTCCCCGGACGACGATCAAACATTTGCATTTCGCCAAAGGGCTGACCCATATTGTCGGCGTATGATAGACCACCTCTCTGGCGCTTCTCGCCCACCTAACGCGCGGCTTCGACGCCAACTCGCACAATTCAAGCTGAACAATCACGTGCTGTATCGGCGCATTTACCACCTTGACGGTCAACGCTGGGTGCCCGTTCTACCACGCTCTCTTCGAGCCCATGTCCTCAAAGCATTCCACGATGACATGACTGCTGGCCATCTCGGTTTCCACAAAACCTACGATCGCATTCGAAGCCGTTACTATTGGCCTGGCCTTTCTACTAGTGTGGCGAGATACGTCGGTTCCTGTTCTCCGTGTCAGCGTCGCAAACTCCCAACCTCTGCTCCTGCCGGCGAATTACTGCCTATTCCGTGTCCTGACGCACCATTTGAGGTTGTTGGTATCGACCTTTACGGGCCCCTTCCTGTTACTGCAGCTGGATATCGGTGGATAGTGACCGCCATCGACCACCTGACGCGCTACGCTGAGACGACATCAGTGATCACTGGCTCAGCTTCGGAGGTTGCCGACTTCGTCCTTCAAGCTATAATTCTGCGCCATGGTGCTCCTCGAGTACTGCTCAGCGACCGTGGAAAGGTCTTTCTCTCGCAACTTTTAAACGAAGTCCTGCGCGCCTCTGGTACCACCCACAAAACAGCGTCGAGTTACCATCCACAGACTAACGGCTTGACAAAGCGATTTCATCGCACGCTTGCCGACATGATCGCCGTATATATTCAGCCTGATCACAAGAATTGGGACAAAATTCTACCTTTCGTCACTTTCGCCTACAACACGGCCGTTCAGCGTACCACCGGCTACTCGCCATTTTACTTAGTTTACGGACGGTCGCCAACTTCCCTTCTAGACGTTTCTTTCTTCGATGCTCCTGTCAATCCATCTGCATCGTCTAGCGAAGAATTCCTTTCACGACTCGCCCAGTGTCGCCAGCGTGCTCGCGTCAACACGGCGGCCAGGCAACACGACCGGAAGATCATTTATGACACCCTCCATCGCGTTGTGTCCTTCCGACCTGGTGACGAAATACTTCTATTGACGCCCCTTCGCACGCCTGGTTTGTGCGACAAGTTCCAGCCGCGTTTCATCGGGCCCTACATCGTCCTGGAGCAGACATCACCCGTCAATTATCGCGTGACTCCTGTTGTCGCCGCCACAGACCGCCGTTGTCGCAGCACCGAGGTCGTTCATGTCTCCCGCATGAAACCGTTCACGCGGCGGTCTTCGTCGCCTTGACTTGCGGCCAGGATGGCCGCTTCCACGTGGGGGGGAAATTAGTGTGGGCGTTTATTACGCACGTCTTCTTCATCTGTATATTATCATCATCCTACGTTGCGCGATCCTCATCTTCAGTTATGTGTGATCATCATCATCGGGTGTGTGCTTTTGCTGGTTCGCTGCAGAGTACTCTGGCCGAATAAACGTCGTGCCAACAGAGACGCCATAATACAGTTAAACCTCGATATAACGAACTTCAATATAACGAAGTATTTAACTTTTCATAACGTCTTGTTCGTAGAACACAATGTATTTAGAACCTCAATATAACGAGTGTGCTTATGCGCAATTTCAATATAACGAAATATCCCTACCGCCGCGAACGAATACAGAAGCAATAAATAGAAACTTACTCAGACACGGATGGCCAAATGATTAATTAAGCGGCTGCTTGCGAACGCACCTCTCAAATCGTGCGCCGCGTGACAAGAGCAACTGCCGAATTTCCGTGTAAAGTCTAAGCAAGGTAGATATACCTGGTAGCAAAGCTTCTATAGAAGCCCATACGTTCAAAACATGGCGGTTAATCAGCGGTTCATGGGGCTTAGCGCCATCTGTAGGAGGAAGGAACACTTCCAGCGGAAAAAAAAATGTGACGTCATATCCGTTAAAAACAGAAGTGACGTCATTTTGTTCTTAAAGGCGCGAAATTTGTTTTCGGAGTCTTCTCATTACAGCTGTATATTAAAATGCCCCGCCATACGACTTGATGGGCATTCCGAGCTTTCAGCGCGGAAAGCGATGCAGGAAAAGGTCAGCCGTACGGGTGTCGAAATCGCATCCCTGCACAGAACATACTTTCTTTAGAGGCCGACGAACACTTTGGGCATAGAGTGCTCGCCCTTTCGTTGGATGCCAAGCCCGTCGGCCAGCGCTGTCGCATGAAAACAACCAAATTAAACAACTATCTGGTGGTTGCAACTTACTGCTTTTGACTGAATAGGTTAGGAAACAATGAAACTACCCGCGTCACCAAATTTAGGCAAACGTGGGCAAGCAAAACAACACAACATGTGAGGGGGGCGTATTGTAACAGGTGAACTTTACGAGCATGCCTTTCTGCACACTTCCAAGAGCTGCATTGTATTGCAAGTGATAGCGGCTTCAATGCCCTCCGCTATCGGTGGGCGCTGAAAAAAAAAGGTATTTATTGATAATGATCAAGTAAAACAGAATTGCCTCTTCTTTTCTCGCCATGCGTATATAAAACTGATTAGGAACTTTATTTTCGTTGAATGAATTGAACTGCGTTTTTCTTTCCCAATGTTTGTTCCCTGCAAACATAGTCGCGCTTCAATCGCTGCTCCCATAACCACCCTTGCTGATGTCAGTGACAATTCGTTCTGAAACGCTTTTTGCCCGAAGCTTCGCGACCTATGTGAATCGACCTTGGTCCAAGTGCGATAAGATCCTATCGCGCCCTGCTCACTGTGCTTTAGGTGCGAGTGAAAGCGTGCAAGGGTGATACAAGAAAGATGAAGAAAAAAAAGGCTTCACGAGTGCCGCCTTCCCGCGCGAGCAAAGGGAAAGAGGGGGAGCGAGCTCGCGCGTCACGGCCGTGGCTACAAGCGCGGCTGAGCGCACGAGCAACCGTGCACCCCCTGCTTTAGAGGTAATCTGCCACGTGTGAAAAGAGTGGGCATGCCGAGATCGCGTGGCATCATGTAAGCTGTCTTCCCGCACGTTTAGTATTGGAGGTTGCATAATCTCGAGTTTCGGAGACCCGTTGAAGGAAGAGGCAGACAAAGCTTCCACGCCCCGCTGCCGGCGCTTTTCATGATAGCGTTGTCCCAGTGCGGGCAACGCTATGAGCCGTGGGGGCGGAGTGAACGCGAAAGCCCCCATGACTGGCTTCGCCTATTTCATATCACCGATGTGAAGATATCGTCGACGTGGCATGAAATCGTATCCTTTGTCACCGACTCTCAAATTCAACAAAATAATTCTTTTCCTCATTGAAATTTGCTTTTTTCGATTGCCCGATAATTCAGATAACTTTGCGCACGATTTCCGTGCACGAAAAATCGATCGGCGACTGTACTTAATTGCATAAAAGGTTGAATTTCAATACAACGAAATTTCTATGTAACGAAGCAAATTGCCCATTTTACCGGCTTCGTTATACAGTGTAGACCGCTTATAACGTAAGTCGCTGGAGTCGCGAATATCCGCACTATAACCAAAGCAACAATTTTCAAGGCCGGCACATATGCAAAACACGTGCACCGAGCCGCCACGCGTATGCGACAGTCGAGGAATGCGGCTAGAACATTTGCATTCAATTTACAGTCGAATCTCATTAATGCAAAAATAATTCGCGCAGCGGCGCCTCCGACCGGCATTGCTCCGGTGTAGGAGAGACCCCTCAATGTCGCGCGCAAACAAAAAAAATGCGTCGGAAATTTCACCCTCGCTCAAATGGCAAGGTTGCCGATTCTGCGTTGCGCCGGAACATAAGTGTACATACGACGTCTCAGCCACGCCACATTCTAGCCACTGTAGCCATGCGTAGAAAATGGCAGTGAACCCTTCTTTCTCCTTTATGCTTCCTCTACTTTCTAGTCACATGTTGACCTTGCACGCTGCGGCTACGGTGCAGAGGGAAGCAGCGGCAGTGTCCCAGGCCGGCCAACGAAACTGCCCACGCCGGCAAGCGCCCGCTTCCCGATAACGGCAGAAAACGAAACTTCGGGGAGCTGGCGCCGGCTCGGCTGGAGCGGCGGTGCCTGCACGGCGGCGGGCGCGCACGGTGACAGTCGAAAGTGAGGGAGCTACGAGGGAGGGCGAGGGGAGCCACCGAAGCGGCGGAGTTGCCGAGGCAAAATCTGCTTCCCTGCTGCCCTCTTCCCTCGCATTCCACGGTCTCCGCGTGCGCCCTTCGCCGTGCCGTGCCAGCGCCGCCCACTCCCCGAAGTTTTGTTTACTGCCGTTATCGTGAAGCGAGCGTTGGCCGGCATTGGCAGTTTCGTGGCCCTCGCTCACTATGCGCGCCTTGATATTTCACGACTCGCACTCAAGATTCTGGTTTCAGCCTCACTGGCTGTTCGTTTGCACCATGTGCCCTTCCTCCTCCACTTCGTCTCGCTCTCTTCCTCGAGCACTCCTTGGGGCGCCCGTATGAGGGGAGCGCTCGCCGTCTCCGCTGACTTCCGTACTCCCAGGCAGCCGCACTGTAACCGGTATTTCATTTCCCGCAACCGCACTATAAGCGATACGTGTATACATGGAGTGCTATGGGAAAATTAACAGGAGTCTGAAAAGACCGCACTATATCCGGTCCTGCACTATAAACGGTTACGTTATAAGTGGTCTATACTGTATCAAGGTTTAAATGTATTCTAAATCCCGCAATTTTTAGCATTACGTTGGCAGCCTGTAACTTCACATCTCGATCTAATCCACAGACAAGTCAACCGAAGTCGGAACTTGTTTTTGGCTGGCACCAAAGCTGTTTTTGCTGTGCTTGTGACTGGTTACGATGCTGCAAAACCCTAAAGCCTTTCGCGGTTCGACTCCATTCTCAACATTAGGGTGAAGAAACACATTCGGTACGACAGCTGCTTCGAGAGACGAGCAATTTTGATGACCGAGAAGCTGGAAAAGTCCGCCGCGGCTCAATGTCTTGGCGTCAACGAGTCGATTTGCGGATAGCGAGACCAGCGGCAGGCCCTCTTTATATGCGAGTCCAGTCGGAAAGGCTCTGTGGTTCTGACCCTGAATGAAATGTTTGTGCAGTCTTTAAGAAGTACTTAAATCTCAAGCAAGCTCGACGGTACGCAAGATGACTTCATATTCTAGGGTGATCACTTTTGGAGATAGTTTCACTTTCGCAAGACTGGGCTCGTCCTGGCACCCAACCCCTCAAAGTATACGGCTCTCTTGGTACTGATAGCGAGCTTAGGACAGCACCAAAAACACTTGTAGGGGACGCTTTCTGTGCCGAGTCAGGTGAAATTTCGCGAAAGTGAAAGTATCTACGAATGTGATTGCCCGAGAATACCGCCCAAAGAAAGCTCCGTCTTCTGTCAAGGCGCTGGAGAAATCGTTTGCTGCTTTGTTGCCGATCGACACTGGCACTGACAAGATCAGTGGTGCAGAATATTCAGGAACTGGGCCGGAATTTTACCTGCATTTTCTGAAACGAACAATGCCATGCAGAAGGTGCCACACTTTCACCACCGAAACGCACGGTGAAGTACAGCACTGCCTGGAGCAGGCAAGTCGAACAGACCTATTGCAATGGTACAATAAAGAAACTCGCCTGAGCAATGTCCTCTGGACTGGGCGCAACCGGTTCGGGACTTGGGACGTTCAGGCATGTTCGCGCGGTGGCACTGTGAACTTCCACAGGGCGCAGCTTGGTCCCATCTGTAGAAAGACAACCAAATTCAAGAAACACTTCCCAAAATGTTTGCTTGACATGCGCAGTGAACCTGCTTGCCTCATTTTAACGAGATTAGCATTCTTGAAAAACTTAACCTAGTTTGCAGTCTGTCTACCGCTCTGTATGTCTGTCTTCGCTTCTAACCTCTTTCACACCAACTAGGTAGGTCCCTAGGTGGTCCATGATGTTCTGGGCAGAGCAAGTGGCTGCTGTGCCTCATACACGATGTGCTTCAGTGGTGGCAATACTGTGTGCCGATACATCGTTTCAAGGTTAATCGCATTAACATCGACAGGTGTCCCGAGATGGTTTCTGCTGGAATGTTTATCATGGTCAAGAGCCTCGGACTGTCACGAGTTAAAGAAACCAACTGGAACAAAATTTCACTGTGGCTATACTGGTTACTAATAAGTTGTAGTATATATACTACTTAAGCAATTTCTCAGCAAAGCTGCAAGACTGGTAGCTTTCCAATTTTCTTATTAGCAGCCACCTGGTGATTAGCAGATGTGACAAATACCAGAAAATGGCCTCCAAGATTTTCAGCGTTACAAGGGTGCCACCTGGTCTCGGAGGTCATTTCCCAGGCACCTGCGCTGTATCTCAACTTTTCAGGTTCTGCAGCATTTTCGGCTTCATGACATCATGACAGCTTTTTTTAGTTTTAGTATGAACTATGTTTAGAGCTTTCCGCGACTCATTCATTCGTACTAGAAACAAGATCCCAATTTTTGTTGCAGCTGGCCTTTATAGCCAAGTGTGTCCAATTGCATTTCACGTTTGTCCTAGCTTGCAACATGCTACGTAACATTTACTGCTCTTTAAGGCCAACTGCAATGAAACATTGGACCATACAAGAAACCCGATTTAAAAAGAATACATTTAGTAGGGCGTTCTGGCAGTTTTAAAAACGTCTCAAGGCATATAGCCTCCTCCATGCATATTTGACTGTTTCAAGTATGTGTGGATGTGCCCACGTTCTACAATAGAACGGGAACAAAACAATGCTGTTATCACCTACAGGAAACAATGCGGAACCTGGAATATTTAGAGCCAGTATGACCTCATAAGATTAGGCAGTGCCCATCAGAGGCAATTGTCTGAGATTTTAGTATCCACTAACCACAAGCTACATGCATCATCTCATATTCTACTTAAAGGTAGTTAACAATAAAACTACACAATAATTAGCGCTGCAACCTTGTAGAATGCCGTAGAAGCTACGCATGTAGCGCAGACTGCACTTTTCAGTGCAGTCTTGATTTAAGATGCTTTCTACGGAACAATTACTTCATATTTACCAATACAACTTGTAGACGAAAAGTTGCACCAAATCATGTTCGTGCACCTTTGTGTTTCCAGTATGCGATGTACTAATATGTTTCGTTCGCGAGCGTCAGCAATGCGTTGTGGCCGGTGCTCGCAATAAGACGCCCTTTCGCGTGTTCATATGTAAACCTAAGTTCAGATCCTCGAAACATTCCAGGTAATAATTTAAGTCACAATCTGCGACATCAAAGTATAACACCTAATGTTATGTTGAATTACATGACACACTAATATCTTTCTTTCGTATGCGAAATGGAATTGGTGACTAGTGAAAGAAGTGTTTCTTAGCTTTTTTAACGTAGCCTATTAAACGTAAAACAGTATTGTTAACCTGCAAGATTAGTTAAAATAACAGTTCTGCAAAAAACATTGATCAGTCTAAACTGATTTAGAGTTTCTCGTTAGTGCTAACCAAGCTCCACAGATCTGATGAGACAATGAGCTCACCGCTGGAGCAGCCTGTTGGTGACGGCTTTTGGTCCACGCTGCTTGTCTTTTCGCTGGGAGCCTGCAAACAGGGTGTCGACCATACAGCCATGAGCAGCATGGAATGGCCGCAAATCGTACTACCCTATTTTGCAGAAACACTGTCAGCGGTCATGAACATTGAACAGGTCCACCTTAAACATTACATACAGACAAGGCTTCAGGTGGGTTCACGCAAAAATACAAGAGAAAATTCCCATAGCTAGATGCCTAGAAGTAGAAAAATTTAATCCGAGTAACAAGCCACTCTGAGTACATATATAGACGGGGTGTCCCAACTATCATGCACCAAGATTTAAGAATGCGCAGATGCCATGTAGCTGGACAGAACCAAGGTAATGTTAGCCGTCACTTGGAGATACTCGGGTTTATGCATTCCGCTTAATGAGTTAAGTTATTTATTATAAACTTCTCAATTATTACAATTAAATGAAAAGTGTCAATGAGAAAGTTGTAGAGCAATATGAAAAGCTCCCGATACAGCTTTCTGTTGCTCAATACGTGCTAAATAAGTGCTTTCAGAGCGTGAAAGAAGCCCACGAATACACGCAAAGTGCCTCAAGTGGCCAGTCGCGCGTTAATTTTGTGTGTATTCGCGGGCTTCTTTCACGCTCGGAAAAACACTTATTAAGCTGTATCGGGAGCTTTTCATGTTGCTCCACAATTCTCATTGACACTTTTAATCTGATTATAATATTTGAGAAGCTGATTAATTAAGACTTACTATGTAACTAGGCAGAATGCAAAAAGTAATCCTAGTATCTCCAAGCGATGGCAAACAACATTACCTTGGTTCTGTCCAGCTACGTGGCATTTGCATATTTTTAAATCTTGGTGCATGATAGTTGGGCGACCCTGTATTTGCAGTGTAATGCTGCAATGTACTGCATGATAAAATTTAATTGGGAGAGTGAACTAAGTGGCAGTCTATAGTTAGAAATGCAACTCTTGTATTTTAGAACTGTGTGAACAAGTAGAGTACATGCGGGAAAAATACAAAGCAAGCAGTTGTGAGTGGCGCCCTGTCCTGTTTTTTTAGGTTGAGTGTAATTTGGCACTTTAAAATAGTTTTATCAATAGATACCAAATATCCCAACAAGAAGTTCTTTTATGAATACATGCATTTGCGCTCACAAATATTTGTTGCCAATCTTGAGTCAGAAGACAGATGTTGGCTATTACGGTAACCTGACAAAACATTTCCAAAGCCCCTAATGTTTACGTTAGAGGACATCTACTGAGCTTGCAATGTAAAAAAAAGAAATATTGCATTTACATGTAAAGAAACCTCAACACACCAAAAAAGCTTTTTTGACAACAAAAACTTAATAGGAAGCAAGGTGTACACTGAAAAAGTTACGCAGTACATGAGCTGGGTGAGTGGTGTCAGGTGAATGTACATGTAATCACTTGTTTAAGAGAAAAGCGATATAATTTTCATGCACAACTTTTCAATTTGCCTTACATTCTTGTTGCGCATTCCATCATGTCAGTTTTCTGCTAAAACTTAGGCCAAAAGCTGCATCCCAAATATGCCTGCAGGTTCACAGGAAGGCCACCGCTATACAAGCAACGCGCCTATCATAGTTTCATTACTACGTGCAAGAACAATACTCACGCCAGCAGAGCAACCGTTGTTCACTAGGTCAGACAGCGCAGGGCGCCTTCCTTGGCTCAGCAGAGACTTCGCAAGTGGATGCACCGCATCGACCTCTGCAATTGAGACAACAGCAGGCAATACTATTACACTTGCCAGTTGCTAGCACGTCAAAAGCAGGTGTTACTACCACACTTGCAAATTGCTATCGCGTGTGCCTATGGCGAAGCAGCCATTGTATGATCCATTTCATAATTCACAGTCAACCCTGCGTAATCTACATAGGTAGTATGGCCATGAAGGTCTCAATCCGTGCATATGGCACTGCAGTTGTGTTTCATATACGGCACCTTAAAGGGGGATAACTACTACACTTATTACGTTAATGTTACACAAAGTTACATCAATGTGCGTACTATTTGTGCCATACGCACTTCCAGTATGCGTCATACTATGCTTTGGCTGTAAGGGCAAGCAGTGCAATGCCACTTTTGGTCGCAGAAACACGTCACTCCACTCGTTTGGGGTAAGTATATTCAGATTTGCAGCACCTTCCACGTAATAAGTCATATTTTGTGACAACAATCTAGGAAGCCTTCATATTACATGAAATGACGCGACGCATACCCACGTATTTCTTTGACATGCAATCAGACATGGGCACCGTCTTGAGGGCATTCTCACCCTCCCATGGCGACGCGAGGGTTGGCTCCAGAAAATTGTGGAGGGCAAGGGAGGGCGACGGTGCGAGGCTAAATGAGGAAGATGCAATTCACGTTGCTGAACTGCACAGAAGTCATTTAGATTGTGCACGTGAAGTGTCAGAGGTCTGAAGTTTTGAAGCGCACCGGCAGGAAGGCTCTCGAACTGAGATGTACGTCGAAGCCCACTTGTAACCGACCTCAGCCATAAAATGCCGTTGATGTTAGCTGTAGTTAAACTTGGCGACAGAGCTGTTAGCAGCAATGAAAGTGGGAACAGTGACAGTGGCTTTACAGTCACTCCGACGTTTCTTGTTTTTATTTTTATTGATTACCACAGTGCAGCCCATTCCTTTTCAGAAATAAACATTCTGGAAGTCACCTTTTCTTGCTCTTGTTATAGAGGCACAAAAACTTGGTTTGAGGCATTTCTGGCATAGATCGTGCTTGGCAATGAAGCCCGGACGCTATTTCTCTTCTATCAGTAGTGTCAGAAAAAATAGTGCTTTGTTTAGTTTTCCATCACCTCTGACAGCAGTATAAAACTAGTAGTTAGTACATTCTTATTAATGCTGAACAGCATGTTTGCATCACAGACAACAAGCATGTTTGACACACCATGTTTTCAGGACTGCACTTGCAGCATGTCAACTTCATGCTACTAAGAATCTCAGTACAAGCCTTGCATTGGTAAACGTAGACAATGTTTATTGTCCAGCGCCCCTGGCAATGAAACGCGACAATCCATAGGGGTCACAAGGACTTCATGGAATAGCGAATGCATGCGGCTTGCCGAGAATTAAAATGGGCAGCTCACTATAGCGATTGCAGAAATATCGGGTTGTGCCTTGTTTCACAGACTCCCATGTTAAAAAGTGCACTTTCTGCTAGTAACAAAAGAAAAAAGGTGGCAGTTGCGGTGGTCACTTTGCAAGCATTGTGGATAGCTTAATCTTTCGATTTAGTCAATGCCCCTATAAGCAAAGCAATGTAGCATGCTTGCAAAGCTCGAATATCAAGGCACGCAGTCATATTTGTAATTCAAACTCACGGGACATGTGAATGGTTTATTTGAAATTGTAGCAAACCGAAGGCAAGAAAAGGATGGTAGCCTTTTCAATGCGATAAATGTATTGTGGCGAGGGTGTGGCAAAGACCTGACTAGCATCGTGAGGGTGAGGGAGGAAAACCAAGAATGAGGAAATTTGCCTACCTCTGCATGTGTCGAACATTTTCTTTGGTCGCAAATGCGAGCAGTCGAAAAACGCGCATTAGCATCGCCTGCTACAGGTGAAATGAAGTAAACATGCTGTATTATTTGCAAGCACTGCTTTGCTGGACTCCTGAATTTAAAACGCAGCACTACTCTTTGCAACGAGTCGCCAAGCGAATCCAGGGGCCGTATTCTGAAACGTTCGCCTAGGCGAAATTTCTTTTTTCGCTTTCAGGTGTGCGCTGATTGGCTGTTTTAGTAAAATTGGATGAGCTGATTGGGTGGTTGAGCCCGACGTCATTCAATTTTGCTCAACCAGCCAATCAGCGCGCACGCCTGAAAGCGAAAAAAGAAATTTCGCCTAGGCGAACGTTTCAGAATACGGCCCCAGAGCCAACACTTTGTAACCAAGGTGCCCCTGGGTCTACTCGAGAGCCCTTGAACAGGGGAGCGTTTTTAAATAAGTTTCTCACTGCAGGCCAAACACAGCCAAGGACGAGCTCAGCTTGTCTGCGGTACTTAGCATTTTCTAGCAAGGCCACAGACGAGCCTAGTGTTCTCTCAATGCTTGGTCAAGCTTTTGGTAGATGGCAGCAGACAATGCATGGTACAGCACTAGGAGAAACGAATTTATCCTTTTTGGAGAGGTAATAAACATTGGCGGCTGGACTTTCAAAATAAGCTGACCATTTTCAGTTAGCATTCGTAATAACAGCGTGCCACGGAAGGGGTTAAACAGCCTGTAGTCGGCCTGGCGTCTCAAAACTTGTGCAGCATTTGCAGGTACTGCACTTGTAATTCATACTTGAAAGAAACCGCAACTCTAAAGAACACGACAAAGACAGCTAAGACACGAAAACAATGCTGTCCAGAAACTGTACTACTGCAACTGCGCTTAACTGCAAAAAGCTCTTGCCCGCACTCGAGCATTTCGCCCAGCAAAGTATGCATTAACATGCAAGTGCAGAGTCAATGTCCGCGGTAGCGTAGGCGCTCACCTGTGGTCGACATGGTCTTGTGGTGCGAGGTGAAGCTCCGGATGTCCGAGGCTGCTGGTTGCAGCGGTGCGCTCATTTCACTGGCCACGCCCAACAAGAAAAGACGCGCTCGTGCTCGTGTAGCTCGTGTTCTCGCGCGAGCAGGTCGCTGTTTTCGTTTAAATCCACCGCTTGGGTCGTTGTGCTGTTCCAAGCCTGGCTTCTTGCAACACCCACAGAAAACCGCAAATAGAGTAGAGGGCGCCGTAATATGGCTGCCTTCGATTAACAAAAATCAAATCTCAAATGCCATGCTTTTGCTAACTGCTTGCTAAAACGACTTCAGAACCGTAATCATTTGTGAACGTCTTGTGTTGGATTTGCTTGAACATTAGCTATACTTTTGAATGCTGCTTGAAGTTGGGGTACAGTTGGGGTACAGTGGTACAGTGGCTAGAATGTAACAGTGGCTAGCCACTGTAGTTGGCGTTCAATACATGACGTTTATCTCAACGTTACTAGATCTAGTAACGGTGGTTTATCTAGTATCGGTGGCTCTAGTAATCTAGTAACGGTGGTTTATCTGGCTACCGCAATGCAGCCAGCAAAAGCATAACCTTTGAGATCCGTATGTTTTTCTTTTTTTTTTCTAAAGGAGATAGTCACTGGGGCATTAATTTAGACACCACTTACACTACCTATTTGATGCACCCATAATACATGTTTAATGTTTCTTTTTTTTTTTCTTGAGAGCGTTTCTAGTTACCATCATAACTTCCGCCGCATGCACTAAACAAAAGCATAGCCTTTGAGATCCTACTGAAAAAAGCGTCAATTGGCTAAGACAAATATTACTGTCCCAACTTGCTTACACCCACCTGCGATGGCTCAAGTGAAAAAAAAAATACTGCTTCTTAGCATCGAAAATAAAGCAAAAGTTATGTAGGAATGTACCTTCGTTGTCGCCGTGGCGTTCTCAACGCGCTAAAGCGGGTCAGAAAGGGGTGCAGCATAGCCTCCGAGATGTCTGCACTTTATCGTCTCGGAGGTCATGCTTCTGGTTCATTGCGCTATGGCTGCCTGTCCTCAGAGAGAGAGAGAGAACATTAGATTCACACTGCACTTCGTGAACTACTGGCGCTGAGCCGTGCTCCCTCAAGGGCTGCAGAAGATAGCGCCAACCTTTCCTTTCTCAATGAGAACCACTTAGTAGTTCGTGAACTAGCTCCCGCCAGTTCAGTGCGAGTTGTTGCTCCTGCGGAACCGGCTCGGCTTCCTGCCCCACGAACGCTGCACTACCTCTCTGACGAGAGCAGAGAATGCTGCGAACTCGTCCTGCACGAAGCCTGCAAGAGTGGAACGAGTAACGTGTATTAGTGCAGTCGCCGCCATGTTGAACTGCTGAAACGAACAGCGAAGTGCAGCACCTCAAGAACTAGTTCAGAAAGTGCAGCCGAACCGCATTTGCATTTAATTTAAGAACAAACCTCAGTGCGTTTAATGAGTTTGAGCAGTGCCTTGATGATGCCTGAGGAGAAGTCCACAGGGTCTTCTTGGGGCGGAAGGCCTTGCCGCTAGACTGGGGAGGTCTCTTTCCTGTTAACTTGTGTAGTCCCCCCCCCCTCCCCCCCCTGTGCAGTGCTGCTCAACGTTTCTAGAACTTCTAAGCAAGTTCTATACGCTCCTGACAGTGGAGTTTGCCGGCGAGGGCAGCGCCACCTGTAGCGGCGAAAGCGCAACTCTGGTACTGATCCAAAGTCGACGGTGTGGAATCCAGCTGACAAACGTGTTGTTGTTATCGCCGCGTGTGATACAAAACTTCTGAACCACGTGTGCCGCCGTCCTGCAGGTGAACGTTCTCATACCGCTGTTTTACGATGGAAAATGTGCAAGACATCGAAGACTGACAAAAAAAAAAAAAGCGTGGGGAAGGCGGTACTGCTGCGTCAAAGACTTGCTTGTTTGCCTTGCTGAGAGTGACACTTCGCTAGCACAGTGACAACGGCGACTTCTTTCACGATGCGAACGTGCCCGGCAGCATAGAGCTTTTCCCCTTTAAGGCGGCGGTCCCACTCCGGCGGCATGAGTCCCCTGCCTTCAGCACCCCCGGAGCAGCCGTGACGGCTCCTCCACTTAGGATACAAAGTTGTCGTATACATCATAAAAAGCCCAAGTCCTGCAGGTTCCAGCCATATATAATATAAATAAATTGAATAATTTGATCTAGAAATAAATGTTCAAGAACAAGCATGAGACACATGGTTCCCGCGAACCGCGTCCCAGCCGTGACCATACCGAAAAGGAACCAGCGCACCCACTGCATTGCAGCCCGCTCTGCAGCTTCAGGACACACTCATCCGTTTCCCAGACGCAGCAAAACAATTTTGAACCCCTACCCCTTGGACAATTTGCCTTTGAAGACCGCCAAGCATCGCAAACCCCTGTTGCAAACAGCCCGGCCACCACACGCTCAAGGAAACCAAATTCTAGACAAACTAGAGTTCCAGCAACTTCCACCCAGGACGCAAAATTTCATTCTTGTACCTTTATTAGTTTTAAACCGCAGCTTCGTAGCTTTAGTACCTTCCCGCAAAAAATGGGCAAAAGTAAAACCAGAATTCTAAATATTACTTGATTTCGGCCGCATTATTAGGAAAACTAATGAAGGTACATCAATGAAACCACGCGTACCAGATAAAAATTCCCTGAACTCCAACCTATCCAAAACCTAGCCTCCCCGACCGTGCAGTTGCCGGGCCGCCCGCAAGAGAAATCCGCGAAACTTGGCAATCTTCAAAAGCAAACCATGCAAAAAGCAAAAATTCAAAATCACTTTGCTGCGTCCAGGAAACAGACAAATACGTCTTAAAGCCACACAGCAAGCCGCAACACAGCAAATGCAGCAACTCCCCCCAAACATGGCCACAACCGAGACACAGTTCGCAAAAACCACGCATCTCAGGCCCGTCCCTGTACATTCATTTCCACATGACAATAATAAACTTCTTTATATAATATATAGTTGGAACCCACAAGAATCAGGCCCCTTCATGGTATATACCACCACTCCACTTCCCAAGTAGAAAAGCCGCCACGGCCGCTCCAAAAGCACTGAGAACGGGGGGCACGTGCCGCCGGAGCGGAACCGCCACCTTAAGGCGAATGGCAGGGCGTATCCGACCATCTAGTTTTAAGATTGGTTTGAAACCACACAGCAAAATGTGCGCCATTCGTTCGTTTCAAAACAAGCGTGGACATGCGATCACGTTGGCAGATCCGTGCGGGCAGCCTGAGCAGCGTGGTCCATCAGTATCAGTTTTGATGGAAGGTGCCGCGAGAGGCGCTGACGATCGCCGCGCCGCCGCGCCGCCTGGGCAGTGTCAGGAGCGTATAAACGGTGGTGCTGTTGAGGTGTCCCCAACAGTTTTTCCGAGCGCGCGACTGGCCGCTCGAGGCGCTTTGCGTGTTCAGATTGGTGGCGCAACCCACCAGTCCGTTTCAAAGGGGACGCTCATAGCATCCATACAGCGAGAGTGATGCGAGTGACAGTAAGATAAGCGGAATGGAACAGCCGCTGTGAATGCAGGCATGGTCGCAGAAGTCTCCACAACATTGTGTGTTGTGATTGGGCTTCTGCCTCAAGCTTTTGCTAATTGCGCGGCATATGAAATAATTGACTGTGAGGTTTTACATGCCAAAGCCACAGTATGAGCTCAATGAACAGCGTAGCCGCGGCTACACCCTGGAACAATGTGTACCACTTCATGTTCTTCCTTTTAATTTTGAAAGCTTCCCCTTAGGCTTAACCAAGCGGGCATACAAGTTGTATGGGAAGGTCGAAAAGGGCAAGGATGTCCTCTGTCTCCATTGTTTTCACGCTTTATGTTAAGAATATAGAAAGACGACTGGAAAACAGCGAATTAGAGTTTGATTTATCCTACATGCGTAATGGACGAATGGCGCAACAGAAGGTCCCTGGACTAGCTGAAGTATACGCACGACATAGTGCTACTAGCGAACAATACAAGAGATTTACAGACACTTGCGAATATCTGTGGCAACGCAGTGGCAAATCTAGGCCTTAAGTTTAGCACAGAGTAATCGGGAATTATGATCTTTAATGAAGAGACGAGTAACTACGGGATGTCAATTCAACAGCAAGTAATACCCATAGTGAAGCAATATAAGTACCTCGGCGTACACATAAACGAAAGAAAGAATTACTCAAGCAACCACCAAGGTAATCTGAAAATAAAGCGGAAGCGGAATGCAGCAATAATGAAACACAGATCAGAACGAAAAACAATTCAAATTGGATGGCGCGAAAGCAAGATGAACCTCATCTACAAAGGCAAAGCTTGTACAGGCCAGTTACAGTAACATGGGTGATATGTAGAATGGCGCAATGCAGGCCATAAAATTTGAACTGTCGAGATGGGTGGACAAAAATGATGTACTGCCCAGTCAAAAAAAAAAGTTTGTTCAAACCAGTTGGAAATTTCCAATTGGAACCAATTAGATATTTCCGATTGTGTTTTGGGACACCCATTGGAAATATCCAACAGGTCCAATTGGACCAATAAGTTTTTTGAACACAATTGGACCTCTCTGAATTGGACTCGTTGGGACCAATATGAAAAAGGGAGGAAAGAAAAAAAAAGCCTAGATGGGACATGACGCAGGTATACTTGAAACTCCTTTCGAGAAGCATATATCATGCATGAACACACTACTGCAATTCTCTTAATTGACATATCCTACACTCACCACTTCACTATGAGAGATGCTTGTCAGGTGCTATACATGTGAGCAAAATTTCGGTGACCAAGTGGTGCCAGTGATTCATGAGAAAATGGTAAAGTTTCATGATAGATTTTTAACTTGACAGAAAGCTAAATGCTTCTCCCCATTGATCACACCAAAATACAGAGATCTTTTAATTTAAAACTAACATTATAATTGTGCTATTATTATAATCAACTATTCGGTTGTTTCGCGAGATTACACAGTGACTTCCAATTAATTGGGTCCAATTGGAACTTGGACCTCCAATGATGTCCAATTGGAACCAGTTGGGTTCCATTGAAAAATCCAACTGGACTCAATGATATTTTTTTTTTGACTGGGTGGAGCAACTGCAGAATGGGTTCAGGCCAGGCTTAGAGGATGATATGTTTGTATTAAGTGCATAGAGATTTCAGTAGCTCAGAATAGACCTTCATCGATAGCATTTCTAGACATTAAACGAACCTACGACCACGCAGACAGGGAACTGTTATGGTATATTTTTAAGCATGAAGGCATAGATGATGATTTCGTGGAGCTGCTGAGGGAGATATATAGAGACAACCGAGTACAAGTTGTATGGGAAGGTCGAAAAGGTTATGACGTGGTGGGAATTCACCAAGGACTGAAGCAAGGATGTCCTCTATCTTCATTGTTGTTTAGTCTTTATGTTAAGGGTATGGAAACACGACTGGAGAACAGCGAATGAGTGTTTGATTTATCCTACATGCGTAATCGACAAATGGTGCAACAGAAGGTCCCTGGACTGATGTACGCGGACGACATAGCACTGTGGGACCACAATAAGTATGAGGTGGTGCGTGGAATCTGTAAAGGAGTTATGGTGCCAGTGCTAACTTTCACAAACGCCATTCTATGCTTAATATCGGATATCTTGTCGGCGTTGGAAGTTAACCAAAGATCAGTAGGCCGGTTGGCTTTTGGAGCCCACGGAAAAACCACAAATGAGGCAGTGCAGGGTGACGTGGTCGGGCCTCTTTTGAAGTCAGAGAAGCACAGAACAAAATTAGTTTTGAAGAAAGGCTGGGGAACATGGATCAAAATAAATGGGCGGATAAAATGCTAAAATGCACAAGTATCTGCACATGAAAAGCGTGGACACAGAACGGAGAAAGAGGTCAAGGAAGTTGGCAACCAAGTACAGGATAATCGAAACTGTAAATAGACAGCCAAGAGTCATCAGAAAGAAAGTGAGAGAAATAGAGACAGTGAATTGGATGCAAAGAATGGAAACAAAAAGCACCATGGATATTAACAAGAATGAGAAGAAATTAAAGGGAAAATCTGTGCGACAACACAAAGGGCAGTGCCTTGCTATTTGAGGCTCGAGCCGGTTGCCTAAGGACCAGAACATACCGGAGCAAATATTCGAAACTAGATGAGGCATGTGTATGCTGCATTAAAGATCCAGAGACCACTCAGCACATCCTAATGGAATGCGACGGGATCCACCCAGCGAGAACCGTAGGTAACGTGCAACTCCCAGAGGCGCTTGGGTTTAAAGTGGAAGGAAACATCAATAGATCAGCCATAGAGAAAAGCAAGAGACGATTAGAGTACTGGTGGGAAAAAAATCAGGGTAAAGATTGATACGACCTGATCTCTTAAAATCATAGGTAGCGGTACAAGGCAAATTTTGAAAAAAAGAGAAAAATAGTAATGAAAGGTATGGAAAAATACTAGATAAAGAACATGTATAGTATACCTGATTAAATTAAGCAGGCTAGGTGACTATTTGTCGTCGCCCCGTTTCAAAGGGGATGCCGTTAAATCATCATCATCATCGAGCTTTTTTTTCATGCTCGGAAAAAAACTTTTATGTAGCACGCATTGACCAACAGAAAGCTGTATCGGGAGTTTTTCATGCTGCTCTACAATTTTCTAATAGAAATTTTCACCAAATTATAATATTTCAGAAGTTCAATAATAAATTAAGACTAATTTAGTAATCAGGCGGAATGCAAAAAATAATCTGAGCATCTCCAAGCGACGGCAAACATTACCTTGGTTCTGTCCAGCTACATGGCATTTGAATATTTGTAAATCTTGCTGCATGAGAGTCGGCACAGCCTGTATATATATATATATATATATATATATATATATATATATATATATTAAGCCCGAACACCATTCCACATCAAAGACAATTAACACAGCGTGTTTACATTTATTTTTGGCCATGGAGATATGTTTATTGGTACAAGGAAAACAATGAAATGTTATTGAGTAAAGATTACTAGTACGATAATTACTTAATTTGTCATTTATTTGCTCTACTATCACGACTGTAAACGTCCTCCAGCACATCAAAAACCCTAGTACGGGCTGTAGGTTAGGTCATTAGCACATACATTTGAATTTTTAGGCTTCAAATTCAGCGTATTCAAAATGACACGTTGGGCTTTGTGGGGTTAATCATATCATAAGAAGCCAACAAACAATGACACCAAGGACAACATAGGGGAAATCACTTGTATTTATTAATTCAATTAAAGAAAATGATAAGTTAACAGAAATTAAAGTGGATGAAAAAACAACTGTCCGCAGGTGGGGAACGATTACTTCGCATTACGCGTGCGTGGGTGACAACTTCACATTACGCGTGCGATGCTCTCACCATTTAGCTACCGCGGAGCCGTTTTCCCATCCATTTTCTGGGGTATTTATGTTTTACAACTAGAACTAACTCTGGGAGTGTTAGCCAGCGCCATCAGTCACAAACCTAGGGGCGGATGTGGAACATCCTTTCTGCCTCAGGCGTCACGAGCACGTGATCATTTTGGGTGATGGCAACTGGTCAATAAACCCACATATGTTGTCCTGAGTGTCATTGTTTGTTGACTTCTTATGATATGATTAATAAAGAAATCGGGCCCCTCGGTTCCTTTTCTTCTCGTTCACACACACACACACACACACACACACACACACACACACACACACACACACACACACACACACACACACACATATATATATATATATATATATATATATATATATATATATATATAATCAAGAAATGAGAGTACGACGCACGTCGTATTTGCCCAGTATATTTTGCGAACGTTTCAGATGGTGGACCAGCCTTCGTCAAAGCCGAAGTACATTAACGTACGTCGTACTCCCTTTTTTTCATTATACTACCGGGGTCAGCGTGATTTCCTTGTGCACAACTATATATTTAAATAAAGCACCCCCCGTCTTCAATTGCCGGCTTCGGCGGCGGAAGCCACGGTTGCTACAACTTTCACCTTGTACATTTTGCAGGTTGCTGAAGCGCAGAAATCTGCTCTTCCTTGAAATTTTAATCCACTGCTTAAGCTTATGTCACTAATTCTTTTTTTTTCTTTTGTACGTTTCACAATGTCAAAGGAGCTTGTTAAGCTTTCTGATGGAATAAAACGAGAGTTCAAGCAAGAAATGTGCCAGTTACGTGAAAGCTTGGACCGAGAGCTGAGAAAAGACATTAGAGAGATTCGGACCTGTCTTGGCTATATTAATGACAAGTTTGAGGGCATGAGAATAAAGAAAGCTATAAAAGCTAAATGAGAGGAGCGTGATGCCCTGAATACAGAAGTAAAAGCGCATGAAGTCACACTCGTGCAAACTGAGCAATACTTTCCACGCTTGAATATTGAACTAAAAGGTGTGTCGCAGACATCGGTTGAGGTAATACCTTGGGCATATTGAAGAAGGGTGGAACATCGTTATAATTTTGCTTTTGAATGAAAGCGACATAGAAGCCTGCCACCGCGTTGAATTTATGGGTAACGCAAATGTGCCAATAACTGTTCAGTTCGAACGCAGGACAACACGAGACTATTTTCTTGCAAAGGCAAAAAAAAAAAAAAAGCAGAAGCTGTCGTCGGAAGACATTGGATTGGTGCCAAAGGTTACAATACTTGTGAATGAATACTTGTGTCCAGCCATGAAGCACCTAGCAAATGCAAAACGTAAACAATGTGGCTGGAAATACGCTTGGACAAAGAACAGAAAAAAATCTGAAGGAACACCTGTCATTACAGTAAGTCATGCTGATGACTTGGTAAATTGCTCAGTAAAGCTAAAGGTAAACTATAGACAGATTATGGGCCTCAAGCCGTCTGAAATCAAACATTTTGGCAATGCAAAAAAAGTCAGTCATGACGTTCTTTCACCGAAACGTAAGGTAACTTATGGATAAAGACGATGAAATGACATTACTCGTAGCAAATATTGGCTTACCGAAATAAAGTAATTTCACTCACTCACTCACCCTCTGGGGACACTCGACTTCCACGCGTCCCCTGATATTGTTTTCCCCGCATGGCTCGCGTATCCTGTAATTCGGCTTCGCCGCGCGGCTTTGCGCTGGCGGCGGTCGGTGTGGTTGCAGACTAGTACGAGATATGGCGCGAGTGTTGAGATGCTAACGCCATCTAACGGCGAGTTTATTCGGGTGCAAAATGGAGTAGCCGGTTCCTTATTGGCTTGAGGTCGGCTAGTTGCGTGCGTGGATGTTTCGTGCGCTCGCCGGCCGTTTGCGGAGCCGCCATCTCCTGCGAAATGCTTAGGAGCAGAATACCGGAATGGACGAGCACGATCGTTCGAACGCGCCACCGTTCGCGTTACCGTACACGCGAACGGTGGCGTGAGACAGCGATTTGTCTCACGCCCATCGTCATCTTCTATTAGCATAAATTCGGCTGGCTAGATTGGTGTAGGAAAGGTGCAATAAATGCCATATTGTGATCGTGTTTACTACAATGTTGTCGTTCTTTTGTCCCAAGAGTACCTGTAAGAACCCACAGCACAGCAATATGTTGACAGAAGCTTGGTATCAAGGAGCGTTATGTGCCTTTTCTCCCTATATGATTATCATTGCTACTTTAGAAATCATGAAAATAAGTGCGGCGGTAGTGTTGCGCTTCTGATGAAAGAACACGTATTCGTCGAGTTTGTGCTTGGTTACGGCTGTGAATTACGACTATGATGTGCTTACATGGGGAAGTCCCGAAACCTCGTTCTGTCCACTCGTGCTTTCAAGCAATTTATTAGTTTCCTTGATTATTTTCTTGGCTTTGCTTCGGCGCACAATTTAGAGTCAGATCTCGCCAGCGATCTCAATGTCAACTTAACTTGCTTGCATCTACATGGCAGCAAAAAGAACTGATTCGAATATTGCTGCCAATGGTGCTTCCAATATGATCACAAGTCCTACGCGTTTTTCCTCAGACGGCAACTCATTGCTTGATGTTTTCATTACATATATTATACCAATATAATAACAGCTGATGTCATCTATACAAGCATTAGTGATCATTTGGGGATATTCATGCTAGTAGCAAAAAATCAACTTCCAAGGCAGCATCTTTCACACGCGCGTTATGTCCCAGTAATAACATCACGGCAGCTCGAATCTTTCCGGCAAGTTATCAGTCAAGAAACTTGAAGCGTTGTCTACGAATCAAAGGACAGCAATGTTGCTTACAGTAGCTAGTGTCATAAACATTTTTAAAAGCCCATATAACGCCAACTTTCCAATTAAGAAAATAAATAAGCTAAAAAGGCACGCAAGCCTGGATCACTCGCAGATCGTTAAATATGATGCAGCTTAAAAACACCTTGTACGCAAGATTTGTGAAAACCAGAGAACCAGTGTTGTTAGTAGAATTCAAAGCATATAGAAATCAGAAATGTTAAAGGACGCAAAAGATTTGTATTGCATCATTTTATTCTGTGAGGAAAACAAAAATCGCAGGTGCTATGGCGCAAACAACTAAACGCACTTATTTACCCAACTAGAGGGCCAGCTATCTCGGATGGCATCTTAAATGAAGACAAACAGCTATCAAGGCAATCGCTCGCGGATGCCTTTAACAGCGTTTTTGCGCAATAGTCAAACGACAGCAATGACCAAAGTGTTAAAAAACCGTGTTTCTTGCAAATTTTTTATTGTGAACAGTAGCCCGGGTTCACTTTTTTTCGCCCCAGCTTGTTGCGCAGAAGTTTTATTGCGAGCTGTTTATGGCTAGGCTTGCGTGCATTTTTGTTGTGTGTGCGCAAAAATGTGGGCCGTACCTGGGGATACTGCAGAAAGGGCCCAAGCGTAATGACACATACCTCTGTGGACTCGGGGTGGTGGGCTCCGGGACCTGTAACGCGCCCTTGAACTACCCTTGTCAAACTTGAGACCGAAAGAGGTCCCAGGCACAAGATAAGAACAGATACGATTCTATCGGAGCTTAGCACGGCGTCGGCCATGCCTACTTTCACTCCGCCCTCTCTTTTTCGGCGTTCCAAGCGCTTGCGTACCTAGTTTCCTTTGCTTCCGCTCTCCCGTGGTGGCGGTGCCGTCGAAACGTCAGGCGTGTCCAGTTTCCTCCGCCTCCTCGGGGCGGCGGTCCCGTCGTCCACGCGAATGTATACAAACAACAAGAAATACCAGTTGCTGTTCTGCATTTTGAATTTCAATTCTCTTCTGTCGTCGTAATGGGGAGGCCGAGCATAGTCCGGGATCCCGAGTAGCCGCGTTTAGTCCGGACTTCCGAGCAGCAACGCGCCTACGTGCCGAACAGCTTCGCTGGTCATCCACCTTCACAGAGTGGAATGGCTCACGATTTCTTTTTCTTACCTTAATTCAATGAAGAATAGCAGAACCAAAGACGCACATGGAATTCAAGCAGGCCCCGTAAAATATGTCCTATAGACATTATAACCCCTAGTCGTCACGCATTTTTACATAATTCTGCCAACCGGTGTTCTTCTAAAAATGATGCTGATTGCAGGCGTGGTGCCAACACATACGAATGCATGACAAGAGCATTCTAAATAATTACCGTCCTATATTGGTCCTGCCGGTATTCTCAAAATATACAGAGAAAATAATGCACTCTCGATTCACATCGTACCTTAATAAAAATAACTTTCTTCAAAATTTTCATCACAGTTTCAGAAGGCATCGTTCCACGAAAACAGCGCTAACTACGCAAAAAGATATTATCATGGAAGCGTTCAATAACAAGTACTCATAATAGGTGTGTAGATCGACTCTTGGAAAGCATTTGACCTTACTAATCACCCCACTCTTACTTTAAAGCTCCAGAAATGCGGCGCCCGTGGGACAGCTCATGCACTCCTCGAGTCATACCTTACACACAGAACACACTATACGTAGATATCGGCACTGCAAAATATTTCATGCAGCCTGTTAGAAAAGGGGTCCTCCAAGGAAGGAAGCGTATTAGGGTCATTATTTTTTGTATATACGTAAATGACATCGTACTCATCACAGATAATGCACATTTGGTCGCGTACGCCATTAATACTGCATGCAGTATTTATTTCAGGAACAGAGCAAGTAAATAAGAGTGAACAACCAATCACGTTCTCACACATGAATAGCCTAATAATGAACTCCACAAAAAAATGCGATTTTATATCGACCAAACGAAAAAAAATATTGCAACCAATTAACGCTCGCTTAGGCAATGATGCTATGTATGCTCGTATTTTACAAGCTCCGTGAAAATTCTTGGAGTTATTTTTTCAGAGCATTAAAACCTGGAAAGAGCAGACTGAGTACATTCCATCGAAAATTTCTTGCGCTGTCGGCATTATATCAAGGCTGAGGCACATACTTCCTGTCACAGTGAAAATTCTGTTTTATGATTCACTTGTCTCACTTCTAGAACATTGTAGTAGCGTGTGGTGCACAACTGACATCACAAATCTAAAAAAAAAAAACTGCGTATTCTTCAGAAGAGAGCTGTACGGTTTATAGCAAATGTCCCTTACCTCCACCCACCTCTACCCTACAACTAAACTTTTTCTTAAATATGATATTTCACTTGTGTTTTGTTTATTTGACAACATATTAACGATGATGGACAAATGCTTCCTCCATTATAACGAAAATTATTCTCTCCCCTTGGCAAACCGGAAAGAACATCCGTGCATTAAGAATACGAGGTTCAAGGAACCATACGCTGTGCCCGCCCTCATAGTGTACGGTTATACAGACTCATTACGTTTCACGATGCCTGTACTAAAAAATAGGCTATTCAAGGAAGATTTTGATCCTTTGTGAGCTTCTACTAAACCCATTAAATGTTTCTGTCGGGACAAACTATTCTAAAATGAAAGTGCTTATCGCGCTGCATTAATCACATGAAAGATTGTGCTTTTATGTTTTCTATTTGTCTATGAAATGTAAAACCACGTTCTCTTATGCATATTGAATGTGATAAGTGTTCCAAGTATTTGTTATCGGTGAACGATGTTCATTCTCCGCGACCGCTGTAATACCATGTAACAGGGAGTGGGGACCTCTGCCTAGCCCCTATTGCGACTTTTAGTCCTGTCCCCTCCTTTGACGAATGAAAACATGAAATGAAAAAAAAATGTCGCAGTTTCGTCGGAAAGGCGAAGCATCGATTTCGATTGCAAATTAGTGGATATCTATACGAAGTAAAGGTTTATCGGCCGTATAAACTTGTAAATATAGGAATACTAAATAAATTAACAAGCTTGGTGTCACGCGCGCACAAGCAAGAATGCGTTCATCCATCTCCCGTAATGTTCTACAGAGCCCCAAATGATGCTTTGCAAAACATTGATCCCCACGGTGCGTGGATTCTGCATACTTGTTCCTCTGCAATTATTTTTCTCACTTGGATACAGAGAGGAGTTGTAATGGTGCAGTGCAAGAAATTGCACTCCATTTTCAAAACAGGCCAACTTCATTTTATTACAATTCTTGCGCAGCTCCGGCAAAAGTTCTTACTTGCGCCCGACTTTCTATAGAAGGTAAAACAATAGCAGGCTTCAGTTTTGCCGGAGCGGGTAACGCTCCGGCAAAAGCGCAGGAAACGTAACCGCTTTAAACACGGTTAAAAACGTTGCAAGGCTCTTGTTTGACTTAGGCCGAGTGTTTTTCGCGCTGAATATACGAGCTTTGAACCACCAAACCCGCAGTCTGCCAATTGCTCCTCATAATACGGAATAGAACCTCCAGAGTATATATAGATATGGAATGCGGTCACAAATGTCGCCACCACCAAGGCAAATATGCATGCACAGTGTTTAGGGCACTCGCTTTAGTAAAATGTTTGAGAAGAGGTTTATTGGCGCTGTCCTTCAAGAACGCTACGAGTTCCAAGAACGGCGAGGCAGCGTGGAGCACCGTCTCCAAAAACTCCAGCGACCAACAGCGCGAGCAGAGCGGGCCGAGCGTTGGCGATGCCGCTGGACGGAGGCGCGTCTTCTTCTTCACAATCGCCTTCACATGTTATACAATCAAGAGCAGTCATATTCGGTTAACAGTACGTTTTAGGTTCCTAACCTAAAATGCAAGAACCATATGTATAGAACTATGCTAAACATGAAACCACAGGGCGCGTTTGGTCGCATTGGTCCAACAATTACGTACAGGCGATGCT
The DNA here is from genome assembly GCF_013339745.2 of Dermacentor silvarum. NCBI lineage: Eukaryota > Metazoa > Arthropoda > Arachnida > Ixodida > Ixodidae > Dermacentor > Dermacentor silvarum. The sequence continues at coordinate 94,616,026 of NC_051160.1, forward strand.
TATGGTTGTGCGCAAGGAGATCTTGGTGGCAAAGTGGTTACTTGAAATCCTGCCGAGGAAAAAAACAATGACCCTAAATGACGTAAGTCAAAACTCGGCGAAAATTTTGGTCAAGCGGCAGTTGCATGAATAGTTCGGAAAGCCGGCGTTATACTATCCATGCAGACAAAAATGGCAGAACCTAATCAAGAGCTTAAGGTAAACGCGCAAAATGGTGCAGCAGGCGTAGAGAGTCAAGCTACCATGGTTTATTGCGGCTGTCGCAAACGTACGTACTGCACGTACAAATCGAACGTGTTGGACGCATGTCGATGACAACGCATCATAGGGAAGCAATGCATTTGCGACGGCAATAGTTGTTCATTTAGAGTGCAACGGGTGTGCGCCTAGCAGCAAAAAAGCTAAAAAAAAAGACAACACCTTTAGATGATAAAAAATGATAAAAGAAATAATACGAAGTGTCACTTAATAAAAACAACACGAAACGTCTGTTCTCGGTGTTGGTGCATAAAAGCAGGCAGTGCAAAAAGTAATGGGGATAGGACGCCATGGAACTGCATTGTCCACAGAAAATATACTTCCCATAGAAAATTGGCACACGAGGCACCAGTAACGTCCATAAAGTACCACATCGCACGATCAGGGTTCGCTTGCCGCTAAGAGGGCTCTGCGGTCACAGTCACTGCGGGCTCGGGCCACGTAAAGTTCGTGACAAGTCGGTGTCGAGGGCCGCACTTGAATGCCTTCCGGAAACGCGGCGCCGCCGGTAGTGCAACATTGCAGGCAGCCATCTGGAGAAAACGGCAGGACAGGATTTGTATCAGTTGGTGAGGGATGATACGAAGGGCGACACACCGTAGGACTCAGACCCTGAAGTAAGATCCTAAGGGACGCAACTATAAGTATATATATATGAGAGATGTATCTTTAGGAGATCCCGAAGTAAGATTATACGGCTATCAGAAATATCTACAGAGGTACGAGAGATCCATATGGACAAAAAAGGGGGGCAGGATGGGCCAGTGGAGGATGGATTATATAGGCACATTGTAGATTGAGTTTAACATCTAGAAAGAAGGCTATGGGTCTGTAGGGCGACGAAAGATGTTATGGTTGCCAGAAAATTTTCGGCTATCGACAGTTCGGAATTCGACAGTCGAATTCCCACCCCGACATGCAGGTGGAGCAACTTTTGTCGGATGAATGGGAGCGTCTTTTATATGTATAGTCAGAAATAGCCATTTGTTTCGCAGTGTTGAAACATGGTCCATGGGTCACAATAGTTCCGTACCGATAACCAATGGATAGGCCTAAAACTTTACTTATCTTCAGAGAACTCCGCGAACAAGGCAGTATTCGCAAGAATATAGCGCACGAGTTTCAAAAGTACGCAATTTAAATATTCAGTCAGGCTAACTCAAGCTAATGAAAAGATTACGTTAATGAAATATCAAATGCATCGGTATTGTTGTAAGAGCGCGGTTGCTTGTAAAACCCAAAAGAAGGCAAGAACGACATTTCCTATGTTATTCTCAAGTTCCAGCACCAGATTTACGTAACGTCATTAATCCTGACAACATCTCACCAGTGTTGCTTAATTGTTATTAATTAAGGTTGCTTCCGTTGCGCATTGAAAGGCTACGGGTCAAGCTTGTTTGAGAAGGTTTCATGCATACCATATGGAAAAAAAATTGCTCCGTATACCTCATATCCAAACTCGTATGTTAATCTCCTATATCATAAATGTTGGATATGGGGTATATCGGGTATGCAGGCTTTTTCGATAGGGTATGGATGTGGAAAATGCACGAATGAATGAATCAAATCAACTTTATACAAGGTCCTGCAGGCCACGAGAGCTTTGGGGCTCTCATGGAATGGGCGTCTCCCCCACGACGGAACCGGGAGGTTCAGTTTCCTGGCGGCGCCAAACACGATTCCGGCGACGTCACAGTGACGTCACAGTGACGTCACCTCTGCCTCTGTCCATGCGTGAAATTTAAAAGACTATTTGGCAGTTTGGCTTTGTTGGGGCTGTAGGGGTATACGGCGTTTTGACTGTAAAATGTTTTGTCCCTTTCCATTTGCTTGACCCTTTCCATACAAATAAATAAAGGAAAGTGTGAGGTTCCTGTTTGTAACTAATACCGAGATTCATTTACCAAAGAAATGGAAATATTGTTTCGAAACGATAAATTACCAATAGGAAATCATTTAGTGTTACCACCCGGCGGGGTGGCTGAGTGATTATATTGGTGGGTTGTGGGTTGGATTCACAGCTGCAACGGCCACATCCCGATGACCGCGGAATTAATGCAAACAATATCAATAGACTTCTAATATTCATCCGGCTCAAGACTTTGTTACTGTGAAAGCACCAGGCTCCCACTGAGGACATCTCGTCAATCTCTTATGTGCGATGCACACAACTATTGCCTGATGTGGCTTCCGAAATACAGGTACGGGCGTCACTATTCTCCGAGTCCATGTGGGACGTGCACGCCTCTCTGCCTCTCACGTGATAAAGCCTCCGCCGAGAGTAGCGAGCGCTGCTGAAAGTGCGCGATTTTTCCCTCACTCCTGTCCGGCGCTTAGCCAATGACGGGTGAGCGCATTCGTCACACTTCTTCGAAATCCCTCATCTACTTACCCGTCACACCCCCTCGCACTACAGCTCTCCAATCATACGGTTAGAACCGGAAGCGATCATAAGTTGATGGGTTGATGCGTTGAAAGATTTGACCGTCCCAAGTAACCGAGCGCTCAAAAAACCAGATTGTGGAAATTAACCCGGAGTTCCACATTGTGACATCTGTCAAAGTCCGTTATTTTTTTTGGAAACGTCAAAACCCACAGTTTAGTTTACTCAAGGCAGTTTTCCACATGGGATCTATTTGAGGTATTCAAATGCACCCTAAAGAGAAACACCGAATTTACAGTGACAAAGCATTATTTCAATGCTCTACCTGCGTAAACGTTTAGGCAATTCAAGGAGAAAATGAAGGTCGGTGCTTTATTTTTTGAATGTCAAGCCTAACCACAAGAGCGTTTACGTCAGTGTGACGCCACGAATTTCAATACAATTTTTTTTTCATGTGCGAACTGGTGTATATAGCTCCGTAAAAGTTTTTGAAACTTGGTTAGTTCAGTCGCTGACTCTTTTGGAATACAACGTGGCTCATGCATTTTTGTTCTTCTTTAAACATGTTTAAAGAAAAAAAAAATAACTAGGCGCGAGCAGACGTCGTCTAAATCCATGACGTCAAGGCGCGATACGCTACCACCCGTCTTTTCTGACTTACCGAATGTCTTCTTGCGGTTAGAGTGACTTTTTGGTTCTGCAGGAGGGTCATTTACTAATAAAATTCAAATTACTTCTCCCTTTAATGTACCTTTAAAAGCCATAGAGGCTGGATGAAGCGAAAGTACAGTGGCTACTGTAGCGAAAGTCATGCATGAAACGAGTCGTAAGCGGCCTTGTTTCGTAAACAGTCGGGTGCGATACTCACTTTTTTGAGACGCTCCCGCTCTTCTGTCCCACACTGTGAGTAGCAGATGAGGTAGAAAAAGAGCCTATCCAGTTCGAGCGTAGTTTCGTTTCCGCCACCTGCCGAGGCGGGGCGCCACTCGGCAATACTCGGTATGTAGCTGGCAGCGTGCGCCGCGAAGCTCGCCTGGGACACTTCGCGCATTTCGTACACGCTGGCATTGGGCAGGGACTCGGCAGCGACTTGCGCGAGCCGACGCAAGTCGTCGGACAAGTCGCTCGCACCCGGCGGGAGCTCCTCCCGTGGGTAGCACTGCGTGTAAGAGACGTGTAGATGCACTGTATAGGCGTGTTGCGCTGGAGTTTGAGATATACTAGCGGCGCCTGGTGGCGGCGAGAGAAGTTATATCTGGGTAGTACCAGCTTGGGTAGTATTGAGCCCTGGCTGTGGCGAAGCACGTTTCTAGCCCGAGTTTTACGTCGATTCGCATTTTTTTTCGGCCCTGTTGCGAGTGCGAAAAGGCTCGTCACTTCTCACAGACCATGGCGACCAGGCTGCCAGCTGGCCGCAGCCTATAGTTTTACGAAAATGGACTCTCCGTTTGCCGTGGGACGTAATGCTGGATGCAAAAGACATCGGCGACGCCGATCCGGAGAGACCTAGCTCAGCCTCGAAAAAGCATCACCGCCACTACTGCTGCGTCGTGAGCTGTCACGAGCAAGAAGGCCTGAATCCCAACATCATATTCTACCGCTTTTTTTCAAGGCCTCACGAAGCGGAGCGTCGCGTGCGCTGGATAACTTCATTACCCCACTATGAGCAGCACAGATTTGAGAGTTAAATGTGCTCATCCTTGACCTCAAGCCAGCACGTTGAGACAGCGCAGCAAGGCAGTATTGATTGCAGCACATCGATGTTCGAGCGCTGTCATTAAAAGCTACATCAAGCGAGCAGCGCACGAGCTCGCGCTGCAGCGTGATTCGCACGGACGTACGTTGCTGCGAGCTCATATGCATTGCATCAGTTATTTATCAGTTCATAAAGGGACAGATGGCCGTTACTATAGCGCAGGCATGACTCCTTGTTTAGCGGCATGCAGTCAACAAACATTGCAACAGGCCCGCCGTTTGGCGGCATGCTGAAAGACCGCTACCGTCACGGCGCGTACCGTCGTGCGCTCGAGCAGTTCCGTACACATAATGTCTGCTTATCGCTGCTGTGAATTCATTTATAGCAAGCATTTCCTCGCGTTTGTGCACCTGAATCTAGCAGCGTGCAAACCTTACTTGAAGTTCAACTTCGTACGTGACTCGCTTCACTTGTGATTGACACCGCGCGAAAACTTCGCCGTTTATTTCTTGAACGGCGTGCATGTATTCGGCGTTGCATAATTTCTTGACTTTACGCCGCGTGCTACCCCTGAAAAAAATCTTCGGCGCCCGATATTCGCTGCAAGCCGTGGTACAACACAACCGAAAGTGGCGGGTCCATATTGTAAACGTGCTTTCCGAAGCAGGCGACCGAGCTTGGTACTACCCACTTTCGGATTGAGGGCGCTTTATAGCACCATTTTTGCAGCGCCCCCGGGGCAAAGCAGAAGCCCCATATGCTACCAAAGGTAGCAGAGTAGCACGTATGTCCGCGCGCTTGCGCATCCATATTGTGCGGGAAAGCCACTCCTCCTGACTGTAGGAGAGGCGTTCGGGCCAGCGGCGACGGTGCGCTCTTCGTTCGTTTTACGTCATTGCCGATAAAAACACAATCGTTTTAAAGTTGAAAAAAAAAAGACATTTTGGGCAAACAACGATTTCCCCCAGAACAAGCACTACAAAGTTCGCTTTAATTGGTATCTTTTGTGTCTGGATTTCTTCCTTGTAGTGCCCCCTCCGCTCCCCCCCCCCCCCCAAAAAAAAAAGAAAAAAAAAAGGGACAAGTAAAGCATAAAGTGAATTGTGTCAAACGACAAGACACGTAGCTTTGCTGGTCACACAGTCGAACAATAGATTCAAAGGAATTATTCGCAATAGCTCTGTGCAAGTGCTGTAACGCGGAGAGCAGACGACACAGCCGGAAACTACTCTGGACCTCACACTACTGGATAATATTAACGGAAAACCAGTTCGAGGGTAACGTCAGGCTAGCGGTCGCACATTATCGACAGTTATCGGTGATGCTGTAGTTTTAACCGAAATGGACCACGTCGAGTATTCGTGTCCTCGAAAACACTTTTTCTTTGAAAAAGAAAAAAAAAAGCAAGTATACAGAGCGCTGAAAGACATACTTTGCCGCGAGTTAAGACACACACAAAAGGAATAAACACAGACGACGACCCAAATACCAACTAGGCCATCAAACAGTTCTGTTCATACAGAACGTGTTCGTTCCTTGAGGTGCTGCTACTTGTTCAAAGCAGCGCCTCGTTGAAAGAACAGCTTTTGACTTATTAGCCACATAATACTGATCCGTGGTTGCAAACAATGTCTTATATTTCCAGCTGAAAATAAAAAAACAGGCAAGTTTGCACTCGGTCGCGCAAAGCTTAGGCACATCGAAGCTTACTGGCTGCTCCTGCTAGGTATGAACTTGGTTGCTGCTATGTCTTAACTTGGTTTAGCTTAACTACGCATGTAGGAAGGTATTCTCGAGCGATCATTTTCGGAGGTACCTTCCCTTTCGCGACATTTCGCGTGACTAGCGCTGGACGCGTGGGCTACTACGAGCGACAACGCTCCTAGCATGCCACAAACGCAGGCAGGCTAACCAAGTTTGGTACAGTGCCAAGAACGCTGTCGCTTGCCGACGCCGAACGCGTTGACGACATTTCGCGTGACTAGCTGGACAGAACCAAGGTAATGTTGTTTGCCGTCGCTTGGTGATACCCAGATTATTTTTGCTTTTCGCCTAATTAGATAATTAGTCTTAATTAATTATTCAACATATCAATTACTATATTCAGACGAAGAGTGTCAATGAGAAAATTGTAGAGAAACATGAAAAATCCCCATTACAGCTTTCTGTGCTACATAAAAGTGTTTTTCTGAGTGTGAAAGATGCCCGCGAATACATGCAATATTGTCGCGCGACTGGCTGCTCGAGGCACTTTGCGTGTATTCGTGGGCTTCTTTCACGCTCGGAAAAACACTTTTATGTAGCACGCATTGAGCGACAGAAAGCTGTAATGGGGATCTCTTATGTTTCTCTACGATTTTCTCATTGACACTCATCTAATTGTAATAATTGAGAAGTTGCTTAATTAATGAAGACTATACTTATCTAATAAGACGAAATGCAAAAAATATACTGAGTATCTCCAAGGGACGGCAAACAAGATTACCTTGCTTCGGTACAGCTATACGTGGCATTTGCAAATTTTTAGCGTTTGAGCCAAGTTACGTGAAACACCCTGTATAAATCTCGACATAACCGCACTTCAAGGAGGGAAAGCGTACTGTCTTTGATCAGCCGTATAATAACAATCTGGAATCACGAACATTTTATGTTTGCAACTGAGATTAAATTATTCTCTCTGGAAGTAATTTGTTTCATATCTGTAAGCACGTATCTAAAAACTATTTCTCTTACCTAAAACCAGATCCAACTATGGAAAACTTACACTTCGCTTCTATGGTATTTCACTATGGAATCGCATGCCTGTTAATATTAAGGCATCTCTTTCATTGCAGTCTATAAACGCAATATGAAAAGAATACTGTTAGCATAACGATCTTTTCAGTTGTCATACATTTTCATAATTACATTTCCTTTACATTAATTTTATTACTGCATCGTTAGGCTTCACATTTCTGTAAAACAATTTGTATTTTTCTTTGTTAGTAATATGTAGGAAAGCGAAATTCCTTGTTACACATTAGTAGATATTCCTGCTTATGAGTTATTTATTGTGATATTATTGTACAGCGCTGTTTTAATACATATCTAATTGTTTTCTATTGATTATATCTTGTTCCCAACGAATAGTATTTCTTGACGCGTGTTCTTTTTTTCCCCCTTTTTGTTTGTTTATTCGCCCTCTTCTTGCTGCTCCAATACTCTTATGCACCCAGGAGGTCCCCATAGGAGGTCCCCTGGCAGTTATTCACTCTGGCACCTCCTGATGCTGTATATAATATGTAAGGCCGTTTTTGTACATGCAATAGCAAACAATAAACTTGAACTTGAGTAGTGTAGCCTAACATGCCAACAATGTATACCTGGCGTGACGTACAATGGGGCCGACGTGGCTGCAAAGCTTTGCTAGGTTTTGATTTGCTCAGACGACGAACTATACGTTGACGCCACCGTAGGGGGAAATGTTGGCTACGCTATGTAAAACTGAGAGTGAGCGCATTGATATACACCATATGCGTCTTAGTGACACGACGGTGATGCGCATAGAACAAGATAAAGAGAAAATGACCGCAAATAAGGCGCCGAAAAGAAATGATAAAGAAAGTGCTGAATTAATAGATAATACACTACAATTTAAATTTTTGTTCACAGTGTTAAGGGTACCGGTTTGTCCCAAGGCTATCATCACCTTTGGTATGGAGGCTTTAAAATATTTTACTGCACATGACAACGAGCTCAAGCTAAACCTGCGATGAGAGAAGATATGGTTGAAAACTGAAATAATTCTGAGAACCTGGTGATAGCCGAAATATCTGGCACCAGCGTTTCTTACAATTTAATGAAAAAGAGCTACTTTAAACGTTGCTTTCACACAGTTCTCGCGTCATCTGTCGGAGGTATATAATCACGTTGATTTGTCACAAGAAATCGCGAAAGGAAAGAAAACACGATTTGTCCCCATCAACGATTCGATCTTACGCCTAAAGGGTGACGCTGTTATAACCAGTGGGACAAACCGAGCACCGTTTAAACTCTTAAGGGTGTTAAAATGTTTAGCGTGCACCGCACACAAGGGCCGCTACCTTGTACGCATTCGAAAAGCCGACCTTCGGTTTCGCATCACGCCATTGGCCTAGGCTGCGATATCGGCGTGGCCTGGACCAATCGCGTGTGACGAAACCGAACGTGGGCTTTTCGAACGCGTACGAGATAGCGGTCAATGTCTCAACAGCTCCGTCGGGCATCGAAACAATAGATGTAAAAGCAGAGTATAGTATTCTTCTTGGATGACATTGCGAGATACTAGCAAGCTGCAGCCAGCCGCAGCCACTAAAGTGTCCAAATTGCGGATGCAGTCTAACCCACAGCGGAAGTAATATATATATATATATATATATATATATATATAGTACAAGGATGCGTCACTCTACCGCAGTTATTCACTAAAGTGCCGTACTCTATATATACAATGAGCCTGAAGCGTCCACATAAAGAAACGAGCGCCGAGGCCTACGAAACCTCTGACGTGCATTACTCCAGTACTTCTGAGCTGTACTGAACAAACACGTTAACATGCAGTTTATTTCGATTCCTCTCATAGTAATCGCAGTAAGCTCCTGCACGCACGGTTCGTCTCACACCGAAGTCTCGCTTGAACTAAGCGGAATAAAGACAACCACACAAGAACAGAAGTTTGGACCAGATCGGTGACATTCGGGGCATTCCTTTGCACCACCCTCCCCAATACTCATCCCGTGTTGCCGACCATTAGTAATGTACGAGCGGTCCAATTTCCCCCCTGAAAATATTGCCCATGTTTTCTCTGACAATAGCCCCAAACAGGTTCCTTGATATGGTGGCGGTATGATTAATTTCTAGCCTTTTGTTTCTTCGGGGCATGTAAAACTATTTAACGGCACAAGCTTCGCACGAGCAGGAGAGTATAACAGAAAGCTTATCGAGATTTTAACTTATGCTGACATGGAATACCGCCTTCTTTGGTCGTGAAAAATAACATTGTTGCATGCCAATCGACGCGCGCCTTAATTGGTACCCCAAACCACGAAGTAGGCCGTGCCCCAAAGAGAATACAATATTAGGCCCCATACAATATTAGGTACTACAAGTTTTCAATCGCTTTACAAGACATCGAAGGTTGCTGTCATAGAGGAAAACGGTACTCACTTGAAAACGGCTGTTGAAAAACATGGTAAACCGAATAAAGTTGGCCAGCTGCACAGATATGGGTGTTCCAGAAAGTGCCGAAAGAACTGTTGTTGGTCGCCAAGTCCCATAGAGCGGCGGAGTTGTTAAGAAGTATTCAACCGACACCTCACGGCTCACCAACAAACGGTACTGCCGGTTTTTTGCGATTCCTGGTACGTGGTAGATACTGTGGTGTGGTCGGCGCAGAGAACGCGTGAAAAACGCGGCGGTGGCCATGGCAGCTCTGCGGTACAGCTCGAAGAAAGTAGGGACATCGGGCACGCTAGGAAGGTAGGCGTACATGCTGTCGAGCATTTGCCACGTGGTCGTCATGTTGAAAGCGTTCACTGAAATATGCGGCAATATGGCGGCCGCATGCTTCTCTACCGACTCGCCGTAGCTTCGCAGACATGCGCTCATAGAGCTGGTGGATAACCGAGCGATGCTCCTCAAGTGTTTAATGTCATCAGTAGCTCCTCGGTGGAGGTGGTACCTGACAAGTGGCATAACTGCCTCCAGGGCTTCGAAACACTTGAAGCAACGGTAGTTGACTTCGTCATTTTTGTGTCCCATGTCGGCAAGCATGCTCGAAGTCAAGTACCCTGAAGCCAATGGCGACAGCATCCACACGGCGTACGCACCCAGGAATAGATTGAAGCGTTCCTGGTACACGCTTTGACTCAGGTACATATCGTCGAGGTTCTGGAAGAACTCGGGCTGAAGGTTAACTATCTCGTCCTCGGGCCAGAGCTGCGACTCATCGGGGAGATATCCGTTGAGCGCCCTGCGCAGGTCTGGGTCGGTGAGACTGTGGAACTGTGGCAGCCTGTGCTCGCCGAAGAAACGGTTCACAAGGTCGCAGAGGTCCGCGTGCGCCTGCAGCACGTGATGTATCATAAAGGAGTACGACTGGCCTTCGCCGCCGATGACCTCAGCGCCACGCCTGAGGTACTCGCTTTCTTTGCCCCTGGCGGCAAGCACGTGGACTTCGTGAACCCAGTGCTTGAAACTCGGATCGAGCGTCATGTATATGGTGTTCTCCAACGGTCGCAACGGATGGCGGCCGATGTAGATGGCCCAGAAGAGGGGCATGCCGAAGTGCAGCGAGGCCCGCACGAAGATGTTGAAAAGCTGCGGACGTGTTGCGGATGACCGGTGTGGCCACGAAAGTCCCAGCTCTTGGAGGAAGGTCTGGAGACTCGACGCGCTCCGCTGCTCCACCTGGGAAGCGGTAGGCAGACGCTCATTGAATGTCGGTTTTATCATACACTTTCCGCGGCCCTGACGCTTCGGCAGGTTCGAGATGTTAGTTAAATCCTGGTCGTAGCGCTAGCCGCTCTCTTCAGAGCGAACACGTTTTCTAGATGCATGCTGTCCCAGCTTTGTCTGACAAACGGATTCGGGCCGGTGTACTTTTAGTCTTTTATGACCAATTGTGAACCGAAGACGGGTCACCAGAACCAAAATGTAGCGCCTTGTGTGGTAATGCACAAAGGTCTGAATCGAAGATAGTTGGTAAGGCAACATCTCTGAAAGGAACAGCGCCAAAGACGGGACAAGCGAGTTGCAAAACCAACGATGTTTTCCTCAAAGGCTCAAAGCATATAATGTAAGGTGCGTTCCCAGCGCCTGTACAGTACGTCAAATAAAATATGCCTTACGAACTAGCTCGGGTTCAAACCTTAGGGAAATACACATCTTCTGCACCGATTATTGTACCCCTTGTCATGTTATCTTTAATCTTTCTTCGCGTTCCTCACTTTTAGCTCAGGACACCTACAATTCCCGGATGCTTACGTTCGCCGTTAACCGGAAGTACGCTTCTCCAGTCAGGGATCTGTGTGCTTTTGCCACCACTTATCCAGTTTTTTTTCCCCGCGCGGTTTTCTTCAACATCTATGCGGTATTGTTGAAGAATGACATAGTGCAAAGATTCCACGCTACTGGCGCGCAGCGAAGCGAGGACGGAACGCGTGCAGTGATAACTTTTCTTGACCTAACTTCTTGCGTAGGTTCCACAGCGTTGACTGCTATGTATGGAACAGAGTATAGTATTACTTGTATTATTTTTGTTATCCGCTAAATTCGAAGATTTTGTATCTGCTGATTCAAATCTTGCTGAAATCTCGAACAGGGATTGTGGTATTTATAAATAATGTAGAATAAAAAACAGGGCAACATCTATTGCAACTTTTATTGTCTTAGATATTCGCTAAACTTAGCGGGCTCCTCTAAAGGGTAAAACAACTTTCATTTTCTTCGTCATAGAGTTAATATAACCACCCTACTGAAAAAACCCCGTAATCCCCATAACTCCTGCATCCGATAACATCATGACATATAGGAAAAAAAGGTTTTTGTATAGGATTCTATATCTTTCATATCGGATTATTGTATATGGGAGTTATGGGGGCATATGGATATTTCAGCAGGGCAACTCTTGAGGAAAAGCTCCACATAGCGCTCATGCATTGAAATCGGTAATTACAAGGACCGCATAGTAGCCACATAGTCATGTGGCTACAATGTGTAGGCGCGCAGGCGCAGATGACGAGGTGCGATTCACACGAGACGCGCTATCAACGTGATCCCGGGCCCCCCTGAGTAGGGTGGCGCCATCTTGTTCAGGCGTCTACAGACACATTCTTGCAGTATATCTTCGCGCGCCACCCGATCTAAGGTAGCTACAGGGCGGGGCGTTCATGGTTGCGACTTTATCGCCCTGCTTTTCCCCTAGAGCTAGTATACTATCGCCACGCTCTTCGTTATCCGCTAACTTTAGCGGGCTATTTCAGAGGGCAAAACCTATTGCAACTTCTGTTCGCTTCGACATCCGCTATATATTTAGCGGACTCACCTACAGGGCGAAACCGGAGGTCTCTTTTGACCTCTGTTTTTTTGCGGCCTGTGTCTTGAGACCGTAGGACGGTTTCTACTCACTCGGCTGATGCAGCGCAACATGAAGCGCGCAGCTTTTCCTCTCGCCTTCTTAGACAGGACGGGAATCCTCTCGAGTAGCATGGCTTTGATGACGCTTCGGCTGAAGGCTATTCTGTACTTGTCCAGAGGCGTGGTGTAATGAGCTGCTTTGCTGTCCCAGCCACTGCATACGTGACTGTGAATGGAAAGTGAAAAAAAAAAAACATCGGTGGCAGCCTTCAAGTCGTTAGCTGCGTTCTGCTCTTGGGTGCGGAGTCGCGGTTTCGATACCCGGCCACGGCGAAGGCTACAGTTTGACGAAAGACGAAAGGGAAAAATACCCGTGCACCCTGCTTTACACGTGTTAAAATTGAATCGCGAGCATCCTACTACGACGTCCCTGACAGCCAATGTGTTGCCTTAGGATATTAAAGCCGATAATATTATCCATGATAATATAACTTAAAATGGAAACAATGCTAACAGCTAAAATATACAAAACTTGAATTTTACTTTTCGTCCCTTTAATTTCTTGTTTATTTATTTTAATTCGGGGAAAAAGCGGGGAAGGGGGGGGGGGAGGGCGTTGCTGCACATATACAAGATTCCACGCTTGCGTTCTCAAACTGCAACACTGCTGGAATGAAAACGCTGGGCCTCTAAAGGTCGCATCGGCAACTGTCTTAGCTTAAAGCCTTAGCTTACACTGGGCTACTTACAAGAGACGGGTAACACTCTAATGTGGCAGAACTGTGGCCTGTTTGATCCCAACCTCCAATGAGGTCGTTAGGTGCTCTACGCACATTGTTCCTGCGTGTGAATATTCGACTGCATATGGCTTAGTGATATCGCGACCAGAGGATGGGACTGGCCTAAGAAATTCTGGGGTGCCAGCATTATATGATATGATTGAGGCACGCCATAGATAGTGACTACGGATTAATGTTGACCACCTGGGAATCCCTAAAGTACACTTAAATCTAAAAGCAAACGAGTGTTCCTGCATTTCTCCCCCATCGAAAAGCGGCCATCGCGGCCGGGATTGAATCGCCGATCTCGAGTTCACACGGCAACGCCATAGCAGCTGGGCTACTGCGGCGCGTATGTGAGACGCTTGCGAGAAACTCGGGCCTTCTTTTATATCAGGAAGCGAACATTGCTTAAAGCTTTCCTAGAAGGCCAACGTGGGAGAGTTACCGGAAGAATGACTCCAAGGCCCGCATCTGTTTTGAAGGGCAGGGCATAGGACCTGAGATGCTATATAAAGTTAGCGCAGCATTGCGAATCCTGGCTGTTCGCGCTAAAAAAATGTATATATTGCTCTCTAGTCATGCGTTGCGCCGAAGGACGATCTGCAGATCAAGCATACGCAAATCAAGACGACTCAGGCTAGAGGCATCGCTGGCTAAAGTGTTCTTTTCGACAAGAGTGCTCGTGCGCACCTGCGAATGTTTGCTCTAACCGATACCGCACGAAACAGCACAAGGCAGCATACGTTTCAATAAAGGACAAGCTCAAAACAAGCATCCGAACCATCAATAAAGCATTGCATACCCCCTCAGCAGTTGTGGCGGATTTGCAACCGTTTAGCTGGACATTCACTTTTGCAGGGTCGAGATGGCGAGTCATGTTTTACTTGTTGTGTTCTCATACTCAGATGGCCGATATATAAAGTTAAACGACGTTAATAACTGCCATACAGATGATTTGCCAATAAAAGCTTGATTTAATAAACTCTCCGGAACTGAAAATGCCATAGACGGACATCGAGCTTGCTTTAGCTGGTGCAAAGAAAGTCACCGCACCAAGCAAGTGGCTTAGAGACATAATGTACCAAAACGACGCACACACGGCACCTATGGCGTATGTCCGTGCGATATGCGTCGTTACACTACACGATGTTTTAGGGAAGCACCAACTATACAGCCCAACAACACGTCCTCCCGAAGCGTGCCTTGCCTCTCACCCGTAAAAGTCGTCGCACGGATGAACGCTGTGGTTGAGAGACGTCTTCAGGTCGTGTTCGAGGGAGAAGCACCCGCGCTGGCAGGAATTGATGTGCGCCAGGAAGACGACGGGTGCGCTGAACAGCGTCGACGACATGGCCACGGCGATGCCCAACACGAACGACGCGTAGCGTATCCAGCAGCCCGCGTGCGACGTGTCCTCCTTGGTGAACCACCAGTCGTGATTGCCCGGCATGATCTGCTCGACTTGATGCCCCTTCAGCCGCTGGAGTCTCTCGGCTTCCCGTATCTCGCGTTCCATGGCGGCCAACTGTCCGGTGCTGCGTTGGGTCCACACGGAGTGCGAACTTAACGGCAAGCGACTGGAATCCATGACGTGCGGAGGCGGAATTCCTGCGGTCACTTGCGAACAAATAAGTGCGAGGGAGCCGAACCGACGGGCGACCGGACGCCTTGTTCTTCAACTTCTTCTGTGGGCGTGACCTCGTGGCTAGCACGCGCCGTATTAATGTTGACAGTGAAAAAAGAAGAAGAAGATGGTGATAATATGGCGCACACCCACAACGGAAGATTGACAAAGTGTCAGGTGGTACCTTTAAAATACAGAATAAATAAATAAGAGGTAATAAATGAGGTAAAATAAATAGATGAAGTAGAAATAATGAAGGATTGCTTGAAGAGCCGTGAAATAAACTTTAGTCCTTAAATAAAACCTAGTTCATAACTTTGTTTCCTGGGCAACCAGGCTGATTCCTCTAAGCTCGGAAATATTGTGTTACAGGCGGATGCTGCACACGCCAAATACTGATGCACGACAGTCATTTGGCTGTGCAAGTGGCAATTCTGAAACATGCAAAGCATGTCGCAGGGGCCAACTTCAAGAAACATATTTAGCTCAGAAGAAAAATTACGATGAGATAACGAAGGGAATGAAACACCCAGAAGCTGGCCCATCAATGCACTTTGTGCCATATTTTTACTTGGACCGCCTCAGTGCTTCAATCACTCCTGAAAGCTAGAGCGAAACTGACACGGTGATGTTCTTATGGTAAAGCAGAGCTTTGGACAATAGAACACCGAAGAGTCGGTTATATTGAATATCAAAGATAAACTGCAGTGACTAAGGAATGTAGGGAAAAAAACTAGAAAAACTAAAGAAAATGAAGTGAAATCAGTAAGGAAAAAATAAATCCGAGGACGCTTAAGCACTACTTTTGAGTTGTGGATGTGAAAGCATTAATGCCCAATTGAAAGCAGCTGAGCGGTTCTTCGAGTTATGAGCTCCTCGCGCCAAGCCTCTCGCACGTTGAGAGGCTTGGCGCGTTTTGATTTGGCTTTATCGAGCCGCATTAATCACGCAAGCGAGAGCTTGTGCGGACAAGGAGCTCGCGGATAGACAAGCTTCCGAGGGCGAGGGTGATGTGGCGTCACGGCGACGCCCTTTCCCTTCACCCAACACCTGGCGCGCTAAGGCGCACGTGTCCCCTATCGCCCGCTATGTTCCATCGAAGCGCGCTAGTGACGTCGCGTCTCAGCCGATAAGACTTTAGGTGCTGTTTCGCTGCTACAGACTACAGACGCTGCGTTTTTCGCTCAATGGCCATTTGAAGCATTCGCATCAATAAAGTCGTCATTATAAACAAATCAGCGGTAGTATTTCCACTGAAAAAAAAAGCAAATATGACAGATTTTTCTAAACTTTTGGCGCCCTTACAGGAACCCCGAAACACTTCTTGAATATAGTAATGAAATGTTGCCAATCTGTAGAAGAGGCTCCTTTGAAAATCTGATCCAATTATTATTCCACTAAATTAGGCAGTGAAAAATCGCCTGATCTCGTTCACAATGATTTTATACACCAACATCGCAAGCAGCCAAGCCCACCAATAGTTATAAGTATGAGCTGAACACTCTCAATAATACTATAATTGCTATTTTGGAGGTAATACTGAATGAAAAATACACAAGTCTGTAATCTCAAGAAGTGCAAGAAAAGTTTTTCAGCTTTGCACTTCTGGTGTATATACTCTAGTTTCGCGTAGTTGCATATGCTGAGTGTGGCCTCCGAGATCTACCAGCATCCTGAGTGCCGGTTAATAACTACGTAGCACCGGGAATGCAACCGAATGCATCGATGAGCAGTAAGGGGTACAGTCGACTGCCGCTAATTTGATCACTGCGAGACCCCAAGATTGCGCAGATTTATCAGGCAGATTGAATTTACAAACGGTGGCAGAATTAAAAAATTCACATACTTTTTTTTATCATCCGAGGTGGTCTGTTGTAAAATTCTTCTCCTTCTTGTTCTTGAAGCGCAACTGAACTGGCATGCGCCATCGAGCGCCGACATGTTTGAACACTGCCTCAGTGTTAAACTGAAAGGAAAAGCAATGTTTTTAAAGTTTTCAAAATAAGGATCAAGCAAAGACAAGATAAAAGTGCTTCACACCTAGGGAAGCAGCAGCACTCTCTTTAGAATTTCTCGTTTTTCATGCCTTAGTAGCCGCTGCTCGCATGAGGGGACACTGTCGGGGCTGAATTACCGAAAGCGGCATGCCTTCGCATTCGAATAAACATGTTTTCGTTCCATAGCAATATATGGTTTCTTGTTGAGACTTTCCATTGCATTCGAAAGTAAAAAGTCAAATTAACCATGGTCAAATAATGGGAGTCGACGACTGGATGCGTGTTTTTTTATCTTGTTGTGATGGTAGTCGATATAATACTACCTTATGCTGTCCTTTTTTCTGACTAATACGACTGGCAATGCTGATAGATACGGAAGACAGCTTAACAATGTCTTTGATAAGCATATTCTCCAAGACGCTATCAAGGTGCCCACGAAGGGGACTTGCATCGCCCATGTTTATGCAGCGCCTTATTATAGCTATGTGCAGGGCTACAAAGGCTCTGCTGCGTTTTTTGAGGCGCATTGGCCTGTATGACCGCCTGTGACAAAACTGAGCGATGAACGCTTGACTGTGTAAATGTTGTTGTTGTTGTTATTGCCTCAAAACATGGCTCGTACCCACAGGGGGGATTGGCCACATTAGATTGTTTGAAATGTGCGTCTAACAAAACACAAAATGGGGGAAAGGCAAACATTTAACACAAAGCAATAGTCAACCCCATGCCAACAGAAGTTTTGAGAGGGCACATTCATAAATTTAGGGGAAAAAATGAAGTGAAGCGTCCCACGGTCGGTACCCTAGCAGTGAAGCCTTCCTGACGCTTCAATAAACTTGTGGTTAGCAGAGATCATTGACCCATGGCATGTACCTAATTGACACGCACCAAAGGACGAAATGTTTGGTGTAGTAAGCGCTAAACCCAGCTTACTTGTAGGAAATACGAGGAACATTCTGCGGAGGGAGGAGAAGCGGCGGCAAGAAAGAAAGAAATGGTTCATAGTTTCTGGTTCATTACAAAAAGAACACAGGTTAGTTATGGACAAACCAGATCTATGAAGGTAAAAATTTAGGCGGGGAACTCTACAACGAAAGCTTGATAATGTCACCTCACATTGTAGTGAAAGGCATTTGTTCGTGTTCCACCGGAAATTTAGATGTGGAAAATCCTCTGCGGAAAGTAGGGATGATTTAGTACAATTTAGAAATAAAAAGAGATTAAATCTAGCACCTGTTATAAAAGCGAAATCAGGAAGGATATTTAAGACAGGACCATTTAGTGAAAATGATGCGAGCGAGTCAGTTGATTCATTTAAAGAAATTCCACTATGACCGGGGACCCATACAAAGCGGACTTCAAACAAATTGTCTGGAGCAAGAGTCGAAAATATACTCAGTAGGTGTGACCAATTTGTAGAAGTTAAATGAGAACAAACCGACAGCGCATCGGTAACAATTATTACTTTCGATGTCTGGGGACCCAATTTTCTAATGGCTAGAGTGATGGCGAGAAATTCTGCAAGAAATATTGGGGTGTAATCTGCTAGACGGAGAGCAAAAGACCAGTTAAGCTGATTTGAAAAGATGCTCACTCCGGCCTTCTCCGCATTTTGTGTAGCGTCCGTAGAAATAACCAAGTGAGACTGAAATTGACTAGGATGATCTTGAAGGAGACCTTCAAGTATGCGTGACGGAAGAAGATTTGCGTGTTTTGGCAAAATATCATCAAAAATCAAGTCCACCTTCAACGAATCAGTTTTTAGAGAAATCAGGCACAGTAGGCGAACATGAAGTTTTGATAACAGTGTCTGAACAAAAACTACTTGAGGTTGTCGATAATGCCGCCAATGTGTTCGGAAAAATAAATCTGGATAATTGATGAAAACGGATTGCAAACGGGATAGGGATGCATCATAAAGCTTTAGAAATGTGTAAATGTGCAGGGTGTGAACTTCTCTCGTCCTTCTCCTCTTTCAATACCTTTTCCACCTTCCCCAGTGCAGGGTAGCCTACCGGGCTCAGCTTGTTTAACCTCCCTGCCTTTCCCTTATGAGTTTTCTCTCTCTCTAGCAGAGGTCTCATTTAAGTGACGGTCGCCGAAGTAAAGAACATTGCAGTTTAAATTATGAGGCAACCGTATGGAGTTATTGGGCCACTTAGTGAAGTTGCCCTATGGCAATATAAATAAAGAAGGAATTTTATACCTTATAGAACTTGTAACCTTTATTGACGTCTGTTGCCTATAGGCAACATACTAGAAAGTTTTTTTCTTGCTGATTTTCGGTTTTGAGTACAAAGTTTATGACTAAAAGTTTTCGGCCAACACAGAATGACAGGTGGCAAGCGTCATTCGTTGGTTTAGCGCCGGTACACAGGATGAGGAAGGAGTTTGGCATGCAACTCACTTTCTTTTGAAAGCACAGCCACAACAATAACAACAATCTGATGAGACAGACCGTTGGAAGATATATCTGGCTGCAGTGGTGCCACACGTGCATAACCACCAACTATACCGAATTTTCTTTAAATTTACGCATTAGTGCTCGTTCTACGATTTTACAAATTTTGCATCAAGGTTTAGGAATTCTGTTCTCGGAAAAGGTTAAAAAGTTTTTCAAAGATGGGCCAGAGCTCAATTGCACAATATACACGCAGAAAAGAAATTGCAACTGTGCCTGGGAACCCTCTTGCAATGCAAGTAGCTATAAGCTAGAGGAGTACTTGCATCGAAAAAGTTTATCAACAGGAATTCTTAAATCAAACCAAATCTACAAGAAAAAAAGCCTCTGGAAAAGCTTCACTGTGAGCAACACGCGTTATGCATGTAGCTTGTCAGGCTTTGCTGTTCCAAGTCTGCTGCTTGCGCGCTGCATCCAAAGTTAAATTGTCGTTAATAAAGTGTGTATGTATCCCACAAAAAACGTGTGCTTCAAACATTTCTTTATATGTGCCCTATTCCCTACTTTATCCCCCCACCCTTTGTTGCGTGTACAGAACTTTTACGAACATAGGCGTATCCACC
Source organism: Dermacentor silvarum (assembly GCF_013339745.2). Lineage (NCBI taxonomy): Eukaryota > Metazoa > Arthropoda > Arachnida > Ixodida > Ixodidae > Dermacentor > Dermacentor silvarum. Next base: position 94,635,884 of record NC_051160.1, read on the forward strand.
GGGGGGGCAGGGGGGGCACTTGCCCCCCCCCCCCCCACTGTCAGAAGTGGGGGGGCAAAGTATGCCATTTGCCCCCCCCCCCCCACACTTTTGAAAGCCGACACTTTCTAACAAAACACAGCTGAAGCAAAATTTTCGGTGACGGAAGCCGATTGCCAATCTATACTGTATTTTTTCGCCAGTGCGCTTGACACCGTGTACCCTTTGGCTACATCATTGCAGTGCTGTTGTAGGCTTGTTTTTAAGTTCCCAGTTGAGCCTTATAGCACGCCTGGCAGTCCTGGCACAAATTTTTGTAGAACGATGCCAGGGTAATTTCTTTTTTGAGGTGGTCTTTGACTCTGACGAATTGCTGCGTTATTTGCTTGTAGCGATGTGGCAGATTCGTACTTCGTAACCTTCGAAAATCCTTGAAATGACTCGTCGCTCACCTCTCGTGCCTAAGGAAGTGAAGCACGCTTCCTTGTTGTCCTTGCTCTGACATGAGGGTTGGCAGCACGCCTTTTTCCGTCGTTATAGGCTGGTCGGGATAGCCATTGTCGAGGAAGTCTTCAGCTCAAGTTTTCGTGCGACAGCAGTGGAGTATAAAAGCGGAATGCGAAATATAAAGGCGTAACTGGGAACTTAAAAGGAAAACTACAACACCGCCACAATGATGTAACCAAGTGGCACACTGTGTCAAACGCACTGCCAGAGCATCACGAAAAAACAGGACACGGTATTGATTGGAAATCGACTTTCGTCATCGAAAAGGAGAAGAAATTATCCTTCCGCTTGTTCCTTGAATCATTTTGCATATAATCTACGGCACACGATTGACCGGACACGGGGACTTCCCCTGAGCTATACGCAAATGCATTACGTCATGCGGCATGTATATAATAAAGACCGTCATGGTACCTCGTTCATTGTGAACAAGGCATTGGGTATTGGGTGCAAGGTATTGGGTGCAAAAACGCCAAAAAGCGTTATAGTTTTCTTTTTGTTTTTCGGTTGGCGAGTGCTCGTTTTCTTCAACCATCTCGCAATTTTTATGCGTTATACACGGCATTTAGGTGTTTTTTTCCAGGTATCCTCGGCAAACTATGCGAGGAACGTTGCTTATATTTCTTCGAAGTATGAAGCAATGTTCTGAGTGAAGAGCGATCAATGTTTATTCTGTGTAGGTTCATTACAGAGTTTGTAGAAAGTTACTCATTCAAGCATTCCAGGGTGCCATACTGCCACAAATGTAAATGTTTTCCAGACTCATAAAACAACTGCACGTTATAAGAACCTGAAATTTTGTCAGAATATGTAGAATTTTGAGTGAGAAGCGTTGCTGAACATTCACGTTCCTGCTTTAAATGGAATTACTGCAGATAATTGCTAAACCCTTATTTTTCCATGTGCTTCTCGTGCATCATATGAGATTCGTAATGTGTTTCACCGGTAGCCTCGGTGAGCTGAACAAGGCATCTTGTTTATATGCGGGGAAATCTATTGGCATGGTATAGGTAATGTGTAGGGGATGTTTCAAATGAGTAGGTTAAACGCGCATTTTCCAGTAAATTACGTATGCAAGTGGTCCATAGCGTTATTCGTGTGTATTACGAGCGGTGTTAAACTTATACTGCTGCACTGGCATAATTACAACTGAGGTCTAAAATTTTGCGAACATAAGGGGAGCAACACGCCAAGTTTATGTACGATGGTAAATGCGTGTTGATCAAACACAGTTTTGAAACATCGCAAGCAAGCATTTGAAAATATCACAGTACTGTTGTTGGAGCGATAGCTCTACTACTCCAGGTACAAACCCAGAAAACGTCTGGTTCCGCAAATAGGACCTTCAAGCTCAGCAAAGGTCAAACTGGGACTACCGGCGGCGGCTGCGTACGCCGCGCCCATATCTTGAAAGCGATGTGGACAAAGTGCGCCGAGTGCTGGTATGCGCTGTGCTTTCGACGCTTAGTTCGCGTTGAAGCGAGACGCAGCATGAAGGTCAATTCGCTCGCTGCTGCTGCCGCGCCGAGCAGCGTCTGTGTGTTGTATTGTGGTGCAATTGCAGATGCGGTAGTTGCTGACCGCGCTGAGCAGTGTGATTTAACTTGCTTTAACCGCGTTGAACCCCGGAAAATCTTTACCCAGGTTTCCCAATGTCCCAAGAGAACTCTGCGTTTCAGAAATTTTATACTTTGAAGGAATAAGCAGCATTTTAAATGCAATGTGTCGCGAAGTTCTAACGTTAGTGGCTTATTTAGAAGCGTTACGAATAATTCTTGAGCTCTCTTCTTTTTCTTGCGTGATATATTAGGCTCGCTTGGTGTTTTCACTGAACTAATAAAGGCAGCTTCTTTATGTTTGGTAACTGTAAGGATCAGGTAATGGGTGATGTGTAGGTAAAACTTAAAATAGATAGGTAATCAATAAATGGCCTATGCAAGTGCTCTAAAGCGTTATGAGCGTGTCTAACGAGCGGGGCAGAATTGAGACCGCTACCCTGGCACACTATGGTAAATGGTCTGGCGAAGTAACATGAGTGTTGATGACTTACTGGCCTTTTAAAAATTTACCCCAACACGAAGAGCTCCAAAACATTACACGTGGGCATGATTTCAAACAGAACAGTCATATACGGGCAACGTTTTCAAGCATGCGATATAATTACAGGAAACTGAAACTTTTATTGCAACTTCTCAAAAGAAACAGCTTCGCTGGAAATGGGTAGTGATTCTCCAAGGTCGCACACATCTGCTGTCTTTTTCTCTTGTGAATATTGCAAGTAATTTATGTGTATTGTATTTTGTTGTGTATGACCTCAACAGTAATATTACGTTAACTAGCGATACATTCGTGCTGTAGACTTCGACACCAAGTAGAATTCTTTGTCTAGTTAATGAAATTGTTTGTAGGTAATGTGCTTTTTATTATTGCGCACCGTCTGTGAGGCACTCATTGCCTTAGTACCTGCATCATCTTGAAATTTGTATAGTTCGGAGAAATAAATGCAAAGTAAAATAATTTCTCGGGCCCTCATGGTTCACCATGTGGGATTGAAAAATACGCCATATAAAAATAACTAACACACCTTTTCCGGGCTCTATCAGATTATCAAATAGTAATTCGCAATTATAATATATATATATATATATATATATATATATATATATATATATAGAAAAGTGTACAATCATTGCATTCTACCGGTGCTAACATATGGGGCAGAAACTTGGAGGTTAACAAAGAAGCTCGAGAACAAGTTAAGGACCGCACAAAGAGCGATGGAACGAAAAATCTTAGGAGTAACGTTAAGAGACAGGAAGAGAGCGGTGTGGATCAGAGAACAAACGGGGGTAGACGATATTCTAGTTGACATTAAGCGGAAGAAATGGAGCTGGGCAGGCCATGTAATGCGTAGGATGGATAACCGGTGGACCATTAGGGCTACAGAATGGATACCAAGAGAAGGGAAGCGCAGTCGAGGACGGCAGAAAGTCAGGTGGGATGATGAGGTTAGGAAATTCGCAGGCGCAAGTTGGAATACGCTAGCGCAAGACAGGGGTAATTGGAGATCGCAGGGAGAGGCCTTCGTCCTGCAGTGGACATAAATATAGGCTGATGATGATATATATATATATATATATATATATATATAGAGAGAGAGAGAGAGAGAGAGAGAGAGGAGCAGGTGGTTTGCGGTTTGCCCCCCCACTGGAGAAATAGTTGGTACGCCACTGTTTACGAATTTAAATTTCACACATTAGAGGTGTGCACATGCGATGTAAAGCAAATGTCATGTACACCTATGCCTCGAGGAACACCTATGGCACGTCGAGTAGGTGACTGCTCGACGTACTACACAGGCACTTGACTGATGCCAAAACATAAGTTGTGGGAGTTCCCCGGAGCAACGTTTTTTTCTTTATGGCACGGGTGAAGACCATAAAGTGAGTGTCGCTAGCTCGATTAGTCGTTGGAACCTTAATTTCAACCCTCCAAAAATAATAAATATGTGTTTTCAGATGCTATCTTTCGGTAACCCATTAAAATCAATTTGTGAACATGGATAGTAGGCTATTAGCAGCTTGCAGGCAGCCCGAGGGCAGGAACCATACCCAGGGACATAAAGATCTTGAGCAGTAGGCGCCACAGCAACCATAACTTAGGAGTGTGTGTGGACCAGGTACCAGGACACACTTGTGCCGTCGGCAGTTAGGTTGCACATGCACTGGCGATCGAGAACGAGGCAACAGAGTGCACCATCCCCCTCTCCTTATTGTACCCGCACTGAACGACCCAGACCTAAAAAGCCAAGTGCGCCAACATGACTAAACAAAAAGGAGAAATGCTCTGGTGGCGCAAACTCCAAAGAATGGCCACCCACTGCTGCCAAATCTACCATGCGGCACCCAAGTGCTAGTTTATAAAATGTGCACCAGCTATGGCCTAGTAAAAGATGTGCTGGCCAGGTGATATTTTTGTAAGAAATGCTTATGCCATAATACCTAGTACTACAATAGGGAGGTACCACAAAGCTACATCAAGGAAGTCGACTAAGCTGAGGATTTGCCGGACTAGGATGCTGCGGCCCCTAAACACTGGTCACCTGCTCGACGTGCCACTCAGGCACTCGACCGATGACAAAATGTATATGTTGTGGGAGTTCCCAGGCTACGAAGACATCGTGTAGAAATATCTGAAGCCTGCACGTTAGGACGTTAAAGAGCGGACAATACCCAATAACGACGGCCGAGCCCGTGCGACGCTACAGTCCTTCCAGGACTTTGCAAGCGAGGCAGGGATGAACTATTGCTTGTGATTTACCCGCTCTCCTCTATTCACCCGATTCCCTTATATAGGATTTCTAGCCAGTACTTTCTATGTACGTACAAATTTATCCTTTACTTATTGGAAATTTCCTTAATCACAAATGAAATGTGCTTTTGGTGTCGTGGTATAGCATCCACTTCATAGCTCTAGGATTCTTTGTGCGAACCCACATAAATTTATGAACTTTTGTTATTTTTTGTTCTTGTGCGAGACTCAAGGTCATGTAACAAGCAGCCGTGGTGTTGCAAGGAAGCTTTATGTTAGAGGAATACCCCGATAACCAGGTCTTAACTGCTTAGTGCAATAAAAGTATAGGTTGTGGGTTGTTTTTATTGTGTTTTCGTCGCTCTTGTGTCAAATTTATGGCGTTAATTGCTTGGTTCTTCTGAAATGAGCTTTTGATATTCTTGGAATCATTTTCTTGCATAACGTTAGTATCTTTTTTGCTTCACAGTTTTGGAAACCTTAAGTTCTTTGTAAGCATTTTTTAGCCTGTTTTCAAGTAAATGTGGCTTAGTTGAGTTTCTCTTATGACACTTCATAGTTTGATGTAATTCGTCATGTCTCTGCAGGTTAGCGCAATATTAGCTTGGAAACCCGTGATGTCTCTGTGTAAAAGTGAAGCTATCAAGGCAGACATGTGTGCGTCAATTGTGCTGCTGGTTATCCTCTGTGAAAGGGAAGGCTGTCAGTACTTGGATGACTTCCTGTTACTCTGTTCAGTGCTGATTACTTCAGTCTTACTGCCATGTCTGCTAGCTTAGGCAAAAAACTGACCGAACGCATGGGAGGACATAGTCTACAATGCTAGTGGTACTGTGCTGTGTTTTCTGCAAAACAGCGTGAAAAAGGACAATAGTTGTGTTGTTTTTCAGAGGTATAGACTGTGCTCTGTCTAAATATTACGAGAAATTTAAACAAGGTGAAAATTTTTGAAGTCTGAAATAAAAGAAATTACACATATATTGTATTATAGTCTTAGCTGTTAGTAGAATGTAATAGTATGCAAAAAATAACCGCCATGTTTAACGGAAAATATATTTGCCTCTGTGTGTTAGCTATTTACATTGTATTTCTAGGAAAAGTTACTACTCTCACGTAGTAGTGACGGTGCAGAACACACAGCAAAACAGTGTATGACGAAACTACCTTTTATCGGGCGAACCTGTGCCCACAAAGCAAGTTACACTCAATGCACAACGATAGCGGCGAACACAGTCACCGATCGTCGAAATCTGATCTGCGGTTCAAGCGCGTCGACTTTTATAGATGAGTCATCGAAGGTTACAGGGAAATCTCTGGTACCGGCGTGTCGCGCGTACAAGCAATCAGATTACGCAAGGTTCGGTGACAACAGACAGCGGATAGAACCATTGGTAACATTCGAAAAACTTCCGATACATGCAGGCGCGTCCTGCGCTGAGCGATAACACTTGTTAGACGGCGAAACGCGGTCACCCGAGAAAGATAAACAATTACACGTGTCACTATCATGTAAGTGAATATTTGTTTGCTAGTATAATGCACGCAGATGGTAAGTAAATGTATGGTTGCATATTATAAGCAGGTTTTCTAGGACCTATTTAGTTATTTAAGGTGCATCAATGCATATTCATGGATGAATATTCATTCACCGCATGTTCCTCCTGCACAAAATATTCCTACATACTAGCATTTGTTTTTAACAGCTGGCGTTGGCTATATGATGCAATTTTTGGCAGCACATGCTGCTACCCACGCGTAATTTTTCAGAACAGTAAGTCAAAAGGGTAGAAAATGAATTTTCTGCAGCCTATGCTTAAATGATAAGTTTTAGGAACGTGACATTTTGTGGACGATTTTGAGACTTGACCGGCTGTGAGAAAACAAAAATTTTTGTATCCTGTATTCGACCACCTCTGCGCATGAACGTGCATGCTGCTATCCTGCTGTTATAGCCATCATGCAAATGGCTGTGACTATAGATATCACTCGGCAGCTTTTGCATTATGCACTTATACTTACAGTCAGCATCTATATGCTATGCCAGGCCTGTAGCCATGGAGCCCCCCCCCCCCACCCCCAAAAAAATTAGATCGTTACCGAAAATAACGACTGAAAAATAGCTGCTTTCCTGAAATAGTCAAGGCCTTCAGCAAGTGTCCCCCCCCCCCCCCCCCCAAAAAAAAAGGAAAAAATTCTTGGTTAGAGGCCTTTGCTATGCTATATGGACAATATTAAGACGATAATCAGGCCAACCACACGTGAAACACTTCAAAGGTTCAGGATTAGGGTGAGATGGTAAAATATAGTGCAAGGCATATCAGCTACCTCTAGCGACGGTAAGATTCACTAAAATATACGCGAAATAATGCTGTTTTGATCAATACTTGCTTCACATTTTCATGCAAATGTAGCACAAAACGGCAACATAAAACGTTGTCACTTTAGCATACGTGAAAGAGGATGAATAAGAAAGCCTGCGCGCTCACGAGACGTTCATTGGGTGTGCGTTCAACGTGAACAGACGTAATCAAGCTCTTTTATTGATAAAAATTGATGGCTTATGGTGCATGCGTCACCAAATGTGGCTATGTTCGTAGCTTATATAATGATTTCGAGCTTGCTTCTACTAATGATAACAGTTTCTTTAATGTGTCTGAGACGTCACCTGAGAGGTCACTCGAATTTTGGTGCCATAACGCCGGACGGTAGTAGGAATTTTCGACCCATGAGCCCTCTCAGGCTTTCGCCTTAAAAACTACTAGAATGCATAAACTGTCAAGCAAATATAAATTTAAGGGCTTGCAGTGTTGTCAGCCGTGCGAGAGCGAACTAACTATACCTGTTCAAAAACGCAGTTTGGTGGCAACAATCTCCGCTTTATTCAGCAATATCAGCTTTATTCACAGCTTTTGTGGAGAGAGAGAGAAAGCAAGCGAGTGAGGAAAGGCAGGGAGGTTAACCAGCTTTTGTGGAAAAGAATACTAGCCTTACGAGACCGAAACTTGCAGCTTGGATGCACAATTGTCCTACTAAAAAGAAAGAAAAAAAAAGCATAATGTAAACGATAATGTACATGAAAGTAAAGATTAATAAACGATGACGTATTTCTGCAGAAGCTTTCGAACTTTTTCAAATCTATTTTAGATATGCTGTAGCACCCTCTGGTATCGATCACTACGGCATGCCTTAGCTAATGGGAGAGGGCATACTTGGAAGAGCAAAGAGAGAAAGGCTGTGAATTTAGTATTTAAACAAAAGCGAGGGCTGGTCAGCTTGACCATTTACCTTGCTCGCACGAAAACGCCTGCACGTGTGCAGTTTGTCTCGGCGTCTTGTACATGTTTGGAAGTAGAAGCAGTACCACAGATACGCGTTTTTAAGGGCACAACGTCGACAGTCGCATAACACTCTACCTGTGAGCCCTGTGCCTGCTGAGGGATTTGTTTCGTGCCTTCACGGCAGCCCGAGAACGACGCCGCCCCTACAATGAGCGCTGCTGTGCTAATGGCTGATTTGGACATTCGCCGCCTTACCAATGACCAAAGGACCGTGTCGACGACAAGTAAGCATCTGTATATCCTCGTGCGTTGACTGTGTCGCTGCGTTTTAGTGCGCGCTGTTTAGAAGCGAGGCAATGCACATTTGACGAGCCGGAATCGAACGCACCATTGCCCCTTCGTTATGCGAATGCGTCACCTAAACTGTGCGTATGGCCTGGACGTGCTACAGCTGGCGTCACCGTCTATTCGTGGGGATTAACGTCCCCTAATCAACACTGGGGCTTAAAGAGACAACGGAGTCGTGAGCTCCGGATAAATTTTGACCACCTGGGGTTCGTTAACGCGCACCTAAATCTATTAACTCGAGTGTTCTTGCATTTCGTCCCCACCGAAATGCGGCCGCCGCGGCATGAGATTGCACCCGCGACCTCGTCTTCAGCGGCAGAACGCTACGCCACAGCGGCGGGTAGGGCGTCACATCTTCGCATCCAGAGTTTCGTCATGGTCACGGCAGTCTCGGTGTGCAACACTACGAAAGCGCTGTTGCTGCAAAGAAGTGCTCGCTTCCCATTCAGCCTCTGTAGCACCTGGCCGTGTATGCGTGTAACCCAAAAGATGGCATTATCCATCTTGTCTGCGCATTGAGCCTGTTCTTCAGTGAACACGCTTAGCTTAGTTTATGCGATACACTGTACACAATACCATCGTCTGGGCTTGTGAGAATGTATCCGTTATTTTCCGCTACACTGGAACAGTAGTACGTTACAGGTTCTTGCTCTGGCGTTATCAACACAGGCGATATAGACCTTGGCAGATAAATTTAGCGGCATGATTCTAAACTTAATTTCAACATTTCTTCTTAGGAGCACTGCAGCAGGAACGTTTCGGCGTTTGACCGCGGTAAATGGTTTGAATGACACGTTGCGTAGTGTCATTTCATTATATACGCGTGATGGATTTCGGTGCACTGGGATTCGTTGTCTGTGTTAAATTTGCGTTCTTTTAAGTTTCGTTTATTTGCACCAATTCCGGGCTAGGAATTAAGGTAGCACCAACCCACCTTGAACGGAGTAATACTTGCCAACGCTGATGTTTCGGCTCACCCACTGTCCCTACAAGATATTTTTTTTACATCTTGCTCGGCTTACTCGAGTTGTGAGACGCGATGTCGCGCGACATTAGTTGCCAATTCGTTTCGTAGTTCCTAGAGATACGTATGTTTGGGTTATGAAATTATATGAAGGGACGAGATGTTTTTTGGCCATCAGGTAAGAAAATTCATACACGAAACTTTCGATACTTCTGAGTGCAGCGGGCTCTGCTATTCAGAGATACTGAAGCAGGACCATTCTGTTTGCAAGATCACAGTAAAAATGCGCAACTCCGTGCAAAATTCGAATACTAAATAGATGGTTCTCCTTATTATGTGCTCCGTATTATTTCTTAGGGCCGCGAATTTCAAGTACGGATAAAGAGCGCAGTGGCTGAGAAATGCATCGATTATATGCAACCGTTCATTTCCATGATTAGATAGTTTTCAGGTGACCTCACGAATGCAGATTTTCACCGTGTTAGTACCTGAGCATGGCAGCCACGATGACGTCAGCGGAGAATATTGTCAAGTGTTCATTGTTTTACAGTTTGACATTGATGGTTTGCGACGGATTATCGCTGTTATCAATTTGTCATTCGGCACGAGACGAGCCTGTCATGCTGCCGCGTTTCTTGTACCTCTAGACGGTGACCTCAATGACGTCAGCGCAAAACATGTATAGCAATTAAAAAGCACGGATGTCTGCCCGGTTGGTCAACGTGTTGTATTTTGTAGGGTGTTCTGCCGGTGATACTTGTATTCTGAGGTGTCCTTTCAATTCCGGTCACTGTTTGGTGACAATTCCGCCGCCTTTATTTCACAAATATATTCACACACCATATTTTGCAAATGAGCCTGCAGTATTTCGTGGATTTTCCTCTATTGATCTTGCAGAAGGTCACCCGCTGCACTTCTGAGGCTGAATACGAGGCCGTGGGCTTAGTACTCAACCTCAATGACCGCATTTCGTTGGAGAGCTGAGTGTAAATAATGCCGTGCACTTACATTTATGCACTGTAACTAAGCTCAACTGGTGGAAATTAAATGGAGCCTGACACTACGGCGTCTCTAGTACCCCGTGTGCTGCTTTGCGAAGTTAGTCATTGATTTGATTTAATTTTGGAGCTCGTGATAATACTGGGGTTACGCTCGAAAACTGCGATCTTATTAAGGTACGCCGTAGTGGGGTACTCCGGAACAATTTTGACCGCGTGTGGTTTTTTAACGCGCACCTAAGCACGGTACGCGAGTGTTATTGCATTACTTCCTTCTGAATGCGGCCGAGATCGAACCCTCGTGCTCACCAGCGCAATACCATGGCAAATGAGACATAGCGTTTTGGGTAGCAAATAAATCAAGCGGGGTTTAACGCGATAGCGTTTAGGGCCCCGTGTTGCAGAAAATCCGGAGTCGGCAACCAGCGTGTGATCACGGGTGGCGGACAATATCATCCAATCACATCGACCGTGCAGGCCCTCCACGTGGTGCAGGGTTTTGGTGAACACAAATTGCATTTTTCAGTGAAATCCGTCAGAAAAATGGTGAAGTACGACTTTACCATTCCGCGTCGGATTGCAATTTGAATGTACGAGAAAACCTAATTCTGCTACGAGGAAACGCAAACATTTCTACCGGACTTGCGCGCGTCGGGGCAATAGCAAACGATTCATAAAACAATAAAAAAAAAGGTGCTAGGGTCTTCACATTTTAATGACCACTTATATTGCCCCTGGAAAAACGTCTTTCCAGCAATGCATTTCAGTTTAACAGTGAAGCCGACTTAAAGGGGATCGGTGTAAGCTGGCTTTCCCACGTTCACTGTTGCAGTGAACTAAGTTTACTTGCCGTATGCGAACGATGCGATGCGAACGGGTCCCGATAACGCTATCGCGTTCTACTCCTGAAGGCGAAGCTTAAGCGTCCTCAGTGTTTTTGTACTCTTGCAGCTGATAAGGCACGTTGCGTATGGCGTAGGAGCCAGAACATCACACTTACGGAGCTTAGGTGGTTCGCTGTCAGGACTCGACAGAGAATCGAATGTCATTGTCAAAGTAAGCGCATAACTTCTACAGACAGCAGAAATCAAATGAACGCTTTCCGAATTTACGGCTGATCTCGATGAGGGTGTTCGATGATTTCAAATGATTCTTGACATGTTTTCATAGACAGTATGACGTCGTGACAACGGCGGCATAACCAAGATTACAGAGACACCAGAATCACGGCAGCGTGACAACGGGGTAACAACGGTGCCGTTAGAACAGCGATGTCATGACAAGTGCTTCGCACCTGCGCTTTCTTCGCTGACTGTTTACTTCACAGAAGCCAGTTACCCTTCCGACCACTCGCTTTAATATAGGACGCAACGGCGCATCTCGAATAGACGCGCAGCGGACTACAGCGGCAAATGCCCCCCGTGAGCCCCGGCGGGGCACAAACGCGGCACAGCGCCATTACCGACCACAGCATCTAGACCTTCGGACTCAACAAAGCTCTCACGCGAGAGCACGTGATACTCAAAGTTGGCTTTGGGCGAGTAACGCGCTCCGGATCCCTCCCTCCTCGTCCCTCAGCGTCCCCGCCTCCCGTTTCCGAAGCCGGCAGGGAGCTGTTCGTTGCAGTGCGTTCCAGAAGGGCCCGCCTCTTTTTAACCCGAAAGTGTTTTATGCCGGCCTCAGCGTGTACGTACAACACGCAAATGACGTCACGGAAAAAGAACAGGCTAGTTATCACCCCGCCAGATGGCGCCACTTTATATCGAAGCGAACCGTCTATTCGATAGCCGTTGGCTCATCAAATACGAAGACAGTAGGCTGAATCTGCATCTCGTGACCAACCCCGTCTACACGACAGGTTCGAAGACATGTATTGATGCCATCTCTGCGCGGCATTCGCCATCCTCTGTGTCCACGTGTTACATAGATTACTTCAGCTACCACTAGGGGTTGCTGATGGTCGGCAACGTTGGTCGCCGGGAAGAGGAAGATGTGGCACAAGGCGTCTACGTGGGTGCATCCACGTCAAAGGCTGGCATGCTGGGCCAATAACAATATTCGCGGTGCAAATTTATGGTGTTGCATTTCTTAACGAATAAGAAAGCTGCAACTACTTCTATGAAGGCACGTTTCCTTTTCGTGTTATGAACGATTTCTATGAAAGAGATCAACCTATTATGTCTTTCGCGCTTCGTTCCGCGAAAACAATGCGTTTACTGTGTAATTCCGTAAATCATTTCGAATTGGAGAACAAAAACCTTACCGGCAAACGGAGGCCTCAACGCACCAGTAATATAACAGAGCGTGTCCCGCAGTATCCGTGGAGTATACCAAGGGCCTGCAGGAAATCGATGCTGCACACAGGGCGGTCCGTTGGCTCGGGCCGCCGAGGCCAATGAAAGCCGGTGGCGTGGTAAGTCTGCGCCATGATTCCGTTGTGCATTTCTTCTGCTGAACAGCAAGTTCTCTGTGGCAGGCATTCTTCGCAATAGCGGCATTAAAACGCCGGACTATACGCGCTCATTTAGCGTCGCGATTTGAAGTACGCATAGGAAGTGCAATGGGTGAATATGTTGCTCAACTGTTGAGATAAAGACGGAGGACATACAAGCGTCCATCTTTATGTACATTTAGTTGTGACGTAGCATCATGGACGCAGCTTCTGACCGCGCTACTACTCGAACATGGCGGGCATGATGACGTCAGTGCACAATATTATCCCACGTACATTGTTTTACGCTCCGTCGAAGACGTTTTTCACTTGATTTATCACTGTCATCAATTTTTCACTTGGCATAAAATGTGCTTGACGGCTGTAACGTTTCTTGTACCGCTAGTTGGCAGCGACCGTGACGTCATTGTGACCATCCATCAAAATTATTCAGAAAACATGGGTGTATCCACAGTTTGTCGAAAGGCTGCTTTTTTCAGGTATTTTGGCGTTGATTTTCAATATGAGGTTTTGTTTCAATCCGGCCGATCTGAACGTTTAGTGACGATTTCACCGTTTCTTAATTATTTGTAGAACAAGCCTTGGGTTTATGATACTTTGGTAGCGAAAGCTTGATTTGTTGTACCGCTCGTAATTGCACAAGAACCATATATCATTTTTACACCATATATGCAATCTTGTATAGTAACGCATCCACACACATATAGGATTTGTGTATATGTACAAGGAGATTTCAGTGACAAACGCGTCCGATCGGATACCATTGTGGACCTTCCAGAGAAGCGTACGTTTTATTCATCATTAAAACGCGTTGAATAATTGTGTTGAATCACAATCGTAATGCACCTGACTTTGTAGAAAGGCGGCACAGTATGTTGAGAGACGCACAGCGAATTTCGGCTATGAAATACTCTGATCACACGCACTGTTGGAATCGGTGTACCCTAAACTTTCATGCGCCAGCATAGCAAAATGGCGCATTAAGAGGCGCGCTGCAAATTTCAGTAGACGCTCTTTTTGCGTGTCACTTTCGCTGTCAGAGAGCCTTCGAATGTGAAATATTTGTTCGCGAAGCTCTTACTGGCGCTGGTTCAATGAAAATTTCTTCGCACAGCTAGATAATCGACGAGAATGCGTTCTAAACTGATCATTCTCTTTATCCACCTAAGATGAATGATTAAGGGTAATTAACGTAAGTCCCTTAGTTACTCCTTATCTATAGGCTGGCAATCTGGAGACTTGCAATGGGAATATAACGTCACCGTAATTATATTGCTCGAATAATACAAATTTGGTACAGTTAAACCATTAGTTCAAGTTTGACGACCGACTGGTGGTCTCGCCGCTATTATGCTGATTGAAGTGTTCCTTGTCCTTCTGTGCACCAGTTCGGTCAACCGTCAATGATTATCTTCTTAACTCATACTTTTGACAATTTGTAACGCTATTGTATGCACCATCAGGAGCACTATTTTCTGAACGATACCAGGGTTTGCCATGCCGCACTACCTTCGCACTTTACTTTTCGCAGGCGTAGAGAGTAATCAACATTTGTTTTAGTACATGGCGGTTGTTTCGTTGCAGAAGTGGACGTGGTGCATCCCGTGGTGAAGTCTCTGCTGGACACAGGAAATCGGAAAGCCCTCTGCAACTTTAACAGCGTTTCTTCTATCGCACACAGCAACCCAACTATAAACGTATGTTCTGCATGTGAGGCAAAAGGTTCACAAGGATAAATCTTTGTAAAGCATGCAAGCTCAGACTAGTCGAGGAATTATGTAGATTGTGGCTCAAACTGACGGAAGCACGTTCGTCGCTGAAACAAGATATTCAGTTTGCACAGAAAATTTTGCGGCAGTGCAGTGGAGTCACTCGTTCAGCACATAAACCACAAAAATTTATGGCAATGTGTGCGGCTTAATTGTGAAATGCAATTGTGTCCGTTAAGATTTTTCGTTGCTTTAATTGGGGCTTCTGAACCGGATTTTATATTCTTAGTTCTACAACTACGCTCGAATTATTTTTGAATGAACTCGCAACATCCGCCGCGATCGCCTAGGGGATATGGCGCCGCGCTGCTGAAGCTGAAGGGCCTATACATCAATTTTGAGTTCATCTGTAGTTTGTGGAATCGGTTAGCGTTGAACAATGACGTTCAAGCTGTTTAGCATATCGACGAACTTGTTGGTGTCGACGGGAGGCCGCCATGAGATTAGAGCAGCGGGAATAAACGTTGCCTTGACGACCTTTACAGATAATTCAGCGGATCCTGAAAGCCGGTTGCTTACTTTCGCAATCATCTTCGCTGGTTTTTTTTACATAACTTTTCATTATATTGTTACGCGAACGAAGAATTAAGTACGGGAGACTATTTACAAGTATATTTACAAAAGACATAGCTGCAGCGCTGGCCAGATCAGCCAATAGCTCGAGAGCCCAGAGCAGTTCGTCTTCTTCGTCTAGGCGCCCGCGCGCCTCGTTCAAACAATAAATACCACACGCGTGTAGCATAATCCCCCGGCGGCAGAAGCGACGTCCCGGAGCGTCTAAATGTCATCACTGGGAAGGTGATACTGCTTCAGTCGTGTAACGTGCACGATATCACTGGACTGGGAAGCAGATGGGGCGTCAGGGGCGATCTCGTAGGTGACGGGAGTCACGGCACGAATCACTCGGTAGGGGCCTGTGTAACGAGACAGCAGTTTTTCTGACAGGCCGACCTGACGCGACGGAGACCATACAAGCACCAAAGAACCAGGCGGGAAGTGCACATCGCGGTGTCGCTGGTCGTACGAACGCCGTTGACTCTCTTGGGAGTGCAGAAGGCGGCCACGGGCAATTTCCCTTGCGTGGGCAGCGCGGGCGAGGGCGTCAAGTGCATATTCACTGGTGGGTGCTGCGTGAACAGGGAGGCTTGTGTCGAGGGGCAGTGCTGGTTCTCGGTCGAACAGAAGGAAAAATGGCGAATAACCGGCTGTGTCGTGGCGCGAGGAATTATACGCAAAGGTGACAAACGGTAGAGCGAGGTCCCAGTCAGTGTGGTCGGAAGACACATACTTCGCGAGCATGTCTGTGAGAGTGCGATTAAGACGCTCCGTGAGGCCATTCGTTTGCGGATGCCAGACGTGGATAGCTTGTGCCTCGTGGCACAGGACTGCAGGATGTCCGCGATAACTTTTCACAGGAATGTCCGGCCACGGTCTGTGAGAAGTTGTCGCGGAGCTCCATGTAATAAACTCGCGTCGCGTAGAAGAAAATCGGCAACATCTGTGGCGCAGCTTGTAGGGAGCGCTCGGGTGATGGCGTAGCGCGTGGCGTAATCCGTGGCCGCAGCGATCCACCTGTTCCCAGAGGTAGAAAGAGGAAAAGGACCAAGTAAATCTAAACCAACCCGAAAGAATGGTTCCGCGGGAATGTCAATTGGTTGAAGGTACCCAGCAGGGAGCGTCGACGGTGTCTTGCGTCGCTGGCATTTCTCACACGCAGCTACGTATCTTCGAATGGAGCGAGCAAGCCCTGGCCAAAAGAAGCGTCGGCGGATCCGGTCGTAGGTACGTGACACACCGAGGTGACCGGCAGTGGGGAGGTCGTGAGGTTCGTGGAGAACAGCCGAGCGAAGGTGTTTGGGGATCACAAGGAGTAATGCTGGGCCGTCTGGGTGAACGTTGTGGCGGTAGAGTACGCCATCTTGAAGTGTGAATAAGCGAAGGGAACTGCCGGCAAGTGGAGATTCCAGGCGGTCAATGATGACACGCAAGGACGGGTCACGGCGCTGCTCGTCGGCGACATGGACCAGTGGAAAAACAGAGAACGCAGGCGTCGGTGTCAGTATCAGACGTAGAGGTCGGGTCTTGGACTGGGTAGCGAGAGAGGCAATCTGCGTTCTGGTGTTGGCGTCCCGACTTGTACGTCACTGCGTAGGGATATTCTTGTAGTCGGAGAGCCCAACGACCGAGCCTACCAGTAGGATCCTTGAGCGACGAAAGCCAACACAGCGCATGATGGTCTGTGATTACTGAGAAGGGCTTGCCATATAAATATGGGCGGAACTTTGAAACAGCCCAGACGACAGCAAGACATTCGCGCTCGGTAATCGAATAGTTGCGCTCTGCAGTTGTCAGGAGCCGGCTAGCGTAGGCTATAACGCGGTCGTGTCCGTGTTGTCGTTGCGCTAAGACTGCGCCGATCCCATAACCACTGGCATCGGTTCGGACCTCTGTAGGTGCGGACGGGTCAAAGTGGGCCAAGATCGGTGGATTGGTCAGAATCGTGATAAGGCGTGAAAATGCGGCAGCCTGAGGGGAACCCCACGTAAAAGGCACATCTTTCTTCAGAAGTTCAGTGAGTGGTCGATCGATTGCTGCGAAATCTTTCACAAACCGTCTGAAATAAGAGCAGAGCCCCACAAAACTCCGGACGTCTTTGACAGACTGAGGTACAGGAAAAGCTGTTACTGCTCGAACCTTCTCCGGGTCGGGTTGTACTCCGGAAGCATCGACGAGATGGCCGAGCACTGTAATCTGTCGGCGCCCGAAGTGGCACTTCGATGAGTTAATTGGAGCCCAGCCTTGCGGAAGACGTCAAGGATAGCTGCGACGCGCTCAAGGTGCGTCTCAAACGTAGGAGAAAACACAAGGACGTCGTCGAGGTAACAAAGGCAAGTTGACCATTTGAAACCTTGAAGCAGAGAGTCCATCATCCGTTCGAACGTGGTGGGGGCATTGCATAAACCAAACGGCATAACCTTAAATTGGTAGAGGCCATCTGGAGTGACGAAAGCGGTCTTTTCTTGGTCTTGCTCATCGACGGAAATCTGCCAATAACCAGATCGAAGGTCATTGGACGAAAATTATTTGGCACCGTGAAGACAATCAAGAGCGCCGTCAATTCGTGGTAACGGGTAAACGTCCTTTTTAGTGATTCGGTTTAGGTGGCGGTAATCAACACAGAAACGCCACGTGCCATCTTTCTTTTTGACGAGCACCA
This sequence comes from Dermacentor silvarum, assembly GCF_013339745.2. Lineage (NCBI taxonomy): Eukaryota > Metazoa > Arthropoda > Arachnida > Ixodida > Ixodidae > Dermacentor > Dermacentor silvarum. The sequence goes on from NC_051160.1 coordinate 94,653,707, forward strand.
CCGGCGACGCCCAAGGGCTCGACGAGGGCTCAACAATGCCTTTGGCGAGCATCTTGTTGACTTCGTGCTCAATAACTCGCCGCTCTGCCGTGGACACGCGATACGGTCGGCGGTGAATGGGAACAGCATCACCATGTGTTTATCCGATGCTTAACAAGGGACGTCTGACCAAGTGGGCGATTGTCAGTGTCAAATATGCCGCGATAGGAAAGCAAAAGGTGATATAGGGCGGCTGCTTGGCCAGGGGCGAGGTCCGGAGCGACCATGGGACGTAATGGGCCATCGAGGTTCAAGGCATCCTGCGGGTAATCAGGAGGATCTGGAGACGCGTCGGCTGCAAAAGCAGTGACGTGGTCGTCTGTCACTGACCGGAGCGTGGCTTGCTTTTTTTTTCTACAGGAACTCGGTCCTTTGCGCTACTGTCAGATGGATGCCCGTTTTCTTTCAGAGAAATGCTAAATTATACAAAAGGCAGCTGTATTCCTGGCTAATGAATCCCTGTAATTCTTGTGCTTGCAGGATAAAATCTCCGGCACTGGCGACGAAGACTCCGAAATCGAAGCAATGCACTTTTACGACGACGAAGGTAAGGGCGTTGTATATTTAGTGGTCTTTTGCGCACGGGGATTTCCGTCATGTTTCTGTACGGCGTGGGCCCACAGCGGAACTATACTTGTGGCTAGCATTTCTCGGACGACATGTTCATGTTGGAGGTATACCAGTTAGGTTTATTTTGTTGAAGGTTTCTAAATTTAGTTCCCTGAATGTGTAGATTAAAGGATGGCCCCCAAGACGTTTAGCTTATCGGTAAATTTTTCTTCAGGTTTTGTTATAGAACACACTGTTGAGGACGCGAGTGGGCGTTCACCTAGACAAACCTCGCCACGTCTGATTGAAATCTGGTCGAAATCTGGTCGTATTGTACACGACGCTAGTTTCAAACTGGACGCCTTGAAATGAAGTTTGAAGGCACGCTGTTGTAATCGAAGCCTCGGCGTGGCCATGAGGTCGGCCGATGAAATGCTTTGAAAAATTATTGTCCGTGTTTCCTTCGGTTAACGGAAATACGAATGTTTTTTTCGGGCGATGGCAACCTATACATATATAATGCTTGTTTTCCATCAGCCCAATCAGTATTTTGCCTATACATTCCCTAGTTTCAAAACTGCAATCGTTTTTTCCCCGACTTCATCTAAAGAAATTGACGGCGGATATAAGCGTAAGGACATTGCCGGTCACTGTACAAGAGAGAATTGGTCTCTACGCACGCCCACGTAATGTATCGGAACTGTGGATTGCATGTGGAGTGGGGGACGTCATCTCATGGCTGCGCGTATGCGGAATATCCTGGATATTGAGCATGGACTCATTTTACCTTGTGTCTCACTACTTTCTTTTTGCCAGCCTTGTTAACACGTGAACCGCATTTGTTTTTTCATGGAAAGAGATTTTTAGGAAATAGGCAGCGTCGTTTGAATTGACCGGCTTCAAATGGCGTCGAAATTCACAGTGCGCACACCAAAATGGGAAAATATTTTGAATATAAGTGCAATTTTAAGTTTTCTGTATTTCAGAAACGTCCTCGAAGGAGCCATATTTCTCTTCGGCCATTTATTTGACTCTTAAGCCTTTCCTGTCTTCTCTGCAGAGGATCTGTACCAGGTGCCAGATGAATTCAAGCTAGACGACGAGCATTTCGAGGTGTTCAGGAACGTGTGTGGAGTCCGCTTGCAGCGGGAGTTCTGCGTGGCCGTCCTTCCGTCGATTCCCCCAGAGTTCGCACTTCCAGCCGAACTAGACTTGTTATGCGCCGAAGGTCAGTGATGGAAGTGTGACTCCAGTGAACTGAGATCAGACATTACTCAGCTTTTTGTAATGGACTAGTTTTTGCCATACTGCTGCTTTAACTCGGAGGCATTTCATACTTGGGTAGCTGCTGCTGCACCTGCTAACTGTTGTGGTCGTGTAAATATGTACGCGTTTCGTGGTGAACTGGTTTTCGATGCCCTCACCTCGGGCTATAACATTCAGCTGCTAATGAAGTCGCGGCAGTGTCGGATCACAAACTCTCCTTGTACGAGTCAAGTGATCCAGGTTACGTCTGCGATGACACATGGCGATGCACCAACAGCACCACTTGGTAACGTTTCTTTATGCAGAACGGAAGGTTTTGCCTTGCGCAAGTCTCGTCGACAGTCTGGATGGTCGTACTGGTGCCACGCTAACCAGTTTGCTATTGGAACAAAGCAGCGGCACCTTTTTCGTAGCACTGCCATCTCCACCGCGTCATTTTCAGAGAGTGGTGCTAAGCGTTTTGTGTCTGAAAGGGACATGCGCAATCACAAAAAGAATGGTCATTAATACCGACATTTAAGGTGAAAAGGGAGGCACTGCGCGGACTGTTACTGACTTTCATTGCTTGTTCATCCAAGGAGCGCTTATGCTACTGCCAGGCATACTCTGTCCCCCAACAGCCATTTCGCGTCTGGCGAACTCAAGGAGGTGATTGACTATAGTGTTATCGAGCATATAACCAAAATTTCCTATATGGACTTTAGACAAGTGTGGCGTATCGCTCACTCGTTTCTCTTCCATCCGCCGCTAAATCGCCCTTGAATTTTTATTTTGAGATTACTATAAAAGTATTTCTCAGCTAGACAGTGAATTGACTTCCTTTTATTTTTACAGAGGACTTTGTGGACCTGTTCGCCATGGAGAAACCTATACCCATTGACCAGCTCAGACACGTGCCGATGGACTGACCGCGTGCTGTGTAGTGCTACGGATCCTTCATCAGACAACTGGATCTGTTCGGCCCGATTGACGAAGCTGTGCCCGGCATAAATGTTTTTGTAAAGCGCTCAAGTGACGCGGCAGCCCGGAACATAGGAAGGCTGGGTTATACATTTATTCATTTACTTACATGCCCGGAATTCCTAAGCCATTATAGACGGAAGTGGGTTCACAATAGAACTGTGCATTGCATGATATAATGAAACAATAAAAGGCGAGACAGCCATAATAAAACGACACAAGGAAAACTAAAAGCAAACAAATATCTCGCAACATTCACCACGATCGCTAAGGGGCTATGGCGTTGCGCTGCTGAAGTTAAAGTCGCCGGTTCGAACCCCACCACGGCGGCCACATTTGGATGGGGCGAATTGCATACGCACTCATGCACTTAGATTTATGTGCACCTTGAAGAAACCCAGGTGGTCAAAATTAATCCCAATTCCCCCAGTGCGGCGTTCCCCATAATTGGATTGTACTTCTGGCACGTAAAACCCGAGAATTTCTTTTTCTAGTTACCCGAGATGTTAAGGTTCACGACTCAAAGTTGCAATGTGAGCTTGTTAGTATGGCATGCGTGAGGTATTCTATTAGCGTGAACAGGATCATGTACGCAAACATAAATTCGCGTGCACGTCGCTAACGTTCAACAACAGTTTTAATGCGTAGGCATTCATTAGCGAGCACCCCAGACCCGCCACGCGAAAGGTGTACTGCCTTGTATCTGCACAAAGAGGCGTAATTTGCAAAGCTACGGCATATGACCACTATAATAGATGACTGGTAGCTTTGTAAACGATAAGGAACAATTTAAACCAAAAAAAGTTGAAGTGTACTGTGCATCGGGTACCCGCTTAAGAACCCCAGGTGGTAAAAATTAATCCCGAATTCTCCACTACGGCCTGCCTCATAATCACATCTTGGTTTGGTCACCGTAAAACCCCTGAATTCTTATGTCTTCGATACAATAAATTTTATTAAAATCGGGCAAAGGGATATCTCAGAAAAGCATTGCTGCGATTTACGTGTATTTGAATAGGCGGCATAGGAGTTGGGCCAGAGCTTAAGCCTCCTCTTAAGATGGATTTTTGATGGCCATTTTTTTAAATGCACTTTGCTCTGGCATGTTTTATATGCTTGTGCACGTGATTGTCAGGCGTTGTGGCGGAGAGTACAAGCATTTTTCGTTTCCAAAAATAAACTGTTGTTAGAAGTCGGCACCGCGTGTATTTGTATACTTGTGCTCGTATCCCTGCTTGCATTACTACTAGAATACTAAATTGTCTTAACCTAGTGTAGCACACAGCGGACGGGGAGCAGATAAAAAGGTGCGATGAGGACTTGTTTGGACTGTTGTGCTCTTGCGTGTATTATCTCCTCAAGGGGTAAATTCTTCATCCGTACGCCTGTTCATCTTACACCGCATCGCGGCCTCGAGTGCGTGTTTGGAACAGATACCTGTACATGTCGGGATTTATTATAGCATGCGGTGAAACCTGTTCTCGTCCTTCGTTTGTATATTCCAGTGGGTATATGAGGACTTCGTGTATTTTCTCAACTTCTGTCTGCGTATAGACTCGTGTAAGGGCCGCACCTTTTTTTCACAATCCTGTCGAGGTGTGGTGCTTACACGGGACCGAATGTTTCGGCGAAAATGGTGCCGGCGCAGCCAGCGACTTGTGCACACCCCGGATGTACCATTGCATAAGACGTCAATGCGCAGCGCTTGGCAGCTAGTAACGGCACGCGGAAGTGCGCAGCGCGCGAAAATTCGCCGATGCGCGGGCGCGGCACCTGGGCACCGAACGCGAATTATCTGTTGTGGATACCGCGCGACCTGCTGTGCGGTCGAAAGCTTTGTAGTGCAAAGTGACAAGGTGGCTGCGACAAATCTTTTTTTTTTATTCAAAATAAACTAAAAGGCGAGATGTAGTCACCCTATAATGACGACGGCTACTTTTCGCGTAGCAGAAACGCCAATATAAAATATTTATGTACTGAGAAAACGAAAAGAAACAACGTCACAGGGCCAGAAATCCACAGGACGCAGTCCTATAGACCCACAAACATATAAATATAAAAGGAAAAGGCGAGTCGCACCACAATGAGTTAAGTCACAAACACGCGCAAGCGACCGCGATGTAGACTGTGATGAGCATGTAAACAGATGAGGCTATAGAGAATACAAAAAGAGTATAACACGTGATCTACAAGCGCTAATAAATACAAATAATAGAAGCAAGTTGTAGTTACACTGTGTGACTATTCAGTGCGATATCTAGTAATTGTTAAGGATGCCTTTGTCTTCGGAAAAATGTTCGAGTGCTTCCAAAGCTTTTCGCTTAACAATTTTCGATGGCCATGGGCTGAGGAATTTTGCGAGCGAGAAAGGTCGGTGAAGATTAATGGAGTGTAGCTCTTGTTCTAGTTGCCGTTTTCTGGGACATATCTGGGACATTCAAGGAGTAGATGGCGAATATCCTCATCGTCATTGCCACAGGAGCAAGCTGGAGAACAAGCCCGTTTTATGCGGTACAAAAAATTTTTGGTGTATGCTGTCCCAAGGACCAGTCGATGATTTAGTGTTTCGGTGTATTTCGAAGGATTTACATCCAGCTGGTATTTGAGTTGAGGGTCCACTTCATAAAGAATTGATTCCTCAGTATTTTCATTGATCCAGGTTTGACATACACAAGTGCGTCTTCAGTACTCTTAATATTCGTTGCGTGTCCATTGGGGATAAAGGGATGAGTTGAATTACTGCTTCATATGGGCTTATTTTGCCAAGGAGTTCACTGATTCATTGCCTGCTATACCAGCATGACCTAAAATCCACTTTATTATCACTTATGGCTTCTTTCAGTAGCCTGAGTTATACTGTTCAGTTTACTGCGTATATTATTAGTGCGTGTAAATATTTTTATTATATTATTAGGCTGTGAATATTTTCAATATATCAATATTTAATTAAATCAGTGTTAATATATTCAAGACATGTTAAAGCCTATAAGGAGTCCGAACAAATTACCCCCTTTTCTGGTGTCTCGTATATTTTGACAAAATAAGTGGCTTGGACAATTGCCATTAAGTTCGCTATTCTTGGTGAGGACGTGCGTCCGAGCTGACATGCGTACTCTACCTGTAAGGATGGTATAACATAAGCTGGAGCCACACTTTCTTTGATTACAGAACCATCAGTGTAGATGTGAATCAAACAAAACAATTCACAAACGTATTAGTCAATCAGTTATTCGATAAACCAATGAATCAGTGCATCAGTCAATTACATAAAGCGCGTCATGACAAGGTTGGATAATAGGGGGCGTAGGCGAAAAGAACCACCTTTTTACAAATGCGATCAAATATTGCATGTGGGGAAACTGGTCGCTTGAACCTATGTACCTCCTCGCGTACCCTGGGTGATCTCAGGTGCTCCTCGGGAGCGAGACCGTCGGTCACAGCAGACGCACGGAGACCGCTGAAGCCGACACTTGTCCGGTGTTTTTCACTCGGTTCTTGCGAAACTTTTCCCCGAACACTTTTAATCACGATATAACACTCCTCGGAAACACCGCGCTCAGGAAGCGTAAGATTTGCGTCACCGGAATTCAGAAATTACACGGGGGAGCCAAACACGAAAACATTGGAAGGGGTACGTATCTTATGAGACAAACTTTACGTGCGCGTTTTTACACGGTGGCGTGAACGCGCGCTTATTTCTTTCAGGGGCGCTAATAAAAATAAGTTTTTTTTGGTAATACTAAAATAAATGGCAATCGCTTTTTCTTGGCGCATCACATCTATTGAAACCTAATTAGGAGTTACGTTTTGTTAGAAGCAAACAACGCTTGGCACTGTTTTTTATTTCGAAAGGGATTTCTTCTCAATAGTGTTTGTCCCCCGGTCAGGTAGTGGCGCTTCAATCACAACCTCCATAAAATCATTGATGATGTCGTTCACAATTGGTTCTGGACCGCTTTTCGTCCAAAGCTTCGTGACCGTGAGAATTGACCTTGCTCTCGATGCCAGAACATTGCAAATGCCTGTTAGATTTGATTTGCTCGACACTTTGAAATCACTGTTTCATATGGTTGTCGGACTGCTCCTGTTAAACACAGGGTATATATATAACGGATGATAAGGTATGTGGTACTTTTGTTTCCAGTTTCGTTGCTGCAAAGTTCACAAGAAATGCCTTCTGTTTTAACCACAGTATGTTAACGTTGTGCCTATGGGCGGCCAAGCAACCTTGGTACCTTCGTTCCGTTTATCTGGCAAACAAGTTTTGTTTATCCGGAGTCCATTCAACTCGCATTTGCGCTCGAATCCAGATTTATTTGCTTAGAGGTTTATTCATGATTTGAAGATTAATATGCAGAAGACAAATATAATGTTCAATAGCATGGCAAGGAAACAAGAATTAAGGATCGGCAGTCCGCCTCTAGAGTCTGTAAAGGAGTATATGTATCTAGGTCAATTACTCACAGGGGACCCTGATCATGAGAAGGAAATTTAAAGAAGAATAAAATTGGGTTGTAGTGCATACAGCAGGCATTACCAAATCCTGAGTGGGAGCTTACCACAGTCGTTGAAAAGAAAAGTGTACACTCATTGCATTCTACCCTTGCCAACATATAGGGAAGAAACTTGCAGGTTAACAAAGAAGCTCCAGAATCAGTTAAGCACCACAAAAAGAGCGATGGAAGAAAAAATGTTAGGCCTAACGTTAAGAGACAGGAAGACTGCGGTGTGGATCAGGGAGCAACGGGAATAGCCGATGTTCTAAATGACATTAAAAGAAAAAAATGGAGCTGGACAGGCCATGTAATGTGTAGGACGGATAACCTGTGGACCATTAGAGTTACAGAATGAGAAGAAAGGGAAGCGCAGTCGAGAACGGCAGAAAACTAGGTGGGGTGATGAAGTTAGATAATTTGCAGGTGGAAGTTGGAATCAGCTAGCGCAAGACAGGGGTAATTGGAGATTGCAGGGAGAGGTCTTCATCTTGCAGTGGACATAAACATAGGCTGATGATGATGATGATGATGAACTTACCTGTCCTTCACAGACGTCGTCATACACGACGTCATGAGTCTGACTACGAACAACGACCTCTTGTGAACTTGCCAGGCTCTGAAACGTTTGCTCAGTCGTACACATATATTATACCTAAAAATATTGTTTGATCGGCGATTAAAACGTTTCCTCGTTGGCGTCGTCGCTGCTGAACAGCTTGCCATCTTCAAAGAGTAGGTTACCGAGATAATTCCCGATGATCCTTAGACTTTATACTTACGCAGCTAACATCTAATATTGGAAACAACGTCTCTTTTCCTGACATCCTGCCAACATGGTACTATCTTCGCTCTTATTCCGACGACTATATTGGTGACTGAAAGTTTTGTAAGAGTTTCCTGGGACATTTATGTGCGCTCCCTCTATACTGCTTCAGGACGCACTGCATGCGTTTATGTTTGAATCTGTACTGAAGTAAGCCAGTCCTCTTAATTTATGATGGATTAGAAAAGAGATGGTTCTTTTCTTCAATCTTCTCAACTATTTGATGAATAAGTGACATGGATACAATCTATTGTTGAATATCTTTTTTTAAAGCTTGCTTGTTCACTTGTTCGATTGCGCTGATTCTATTCGTGCTTGCGTAGAGTATGTGCAGTACAATACTAATTAAAAGTATGTGGGTCTAAAATTTGAAGGTCTTTTAATGGCTAATGTTGCATAGGTCAATGTTATTTTGGTGAATTCCCTGGCACAATTAAAGTTTTGATCTATATCGGTCCTGCGCCAGCTGCACTATTGTTCCATTCTGCTGTTTCTTCCCCTCCAGTGATTGCGCAAGATTCCTTGGACTTCAGCTGCAGCTATTGACAGCGGAGCTGTTTAAGGCCGAGGTTGAAACGCGCCAAGCGTTGATGGGGTACTGAAAGCAGAGCGTAGGACGAGAGGAGGTGCAGAGGGAGAAAGAAAGAGAGACAGACAGAGAGCGAGACAAATAACGTAATAAATAAAACAAAACGAACTTTCTCGGTGAGGCGGCATTCGAACACGGGTACCGACGGTCCGTAGGCGAGCGGCATATATAACCACTGCGCTATACACTCACGCTTGCAGAAAATGCATTTATGGGAATCATATGGTTGCATTGTACTGACGATTTGCTATGGTGAGAGAGAGAGACAGGGAGAGACAGACAGAGAGAAAGAAAAAGAGAGAGAATAAAACAATAATATAAACTTTCTTGACGACGCGGGATTGGATCTCGGATACTGACGGTCCGAAGGCGAGCGTCATACCCACTACGCTATAAACCCACGCTTGCCGAGCTCCGCGGTTTCATCAGATTTCACAAGCGTGGAACTGGCTTATTTTTGTACTTTTGTACTTCACATTCTCTCTGCGACTACTTCCAATCGCGACAATGGGGCAGGTATAGGTACTTTAGAGTCCAGAATAAAATTAATCTGCTGCAATTGTTACCTCGCTGAGTTGCTGATGACATTGCCTGTTTTATGTTTGGCTGCGTAATCTTGGCCCAGCCAATGCCAAAACTCCGCTTGCTGATCACCTGTTTTTGCTCTTCCTTACGGCTTCTTCAATCATTCCGTTGTTAAAATTTTAAATGACACTTATTTTCCAGATATTCATCAGTCGATCTGTCACTGTGACCGGATCTCTAAGGTACGAGACTCAGCAATGTAGTTTCTTCATTCGGCCCTCTGTCCCTCGGGGCAGCTTGAATGTTTCCTGCCTTTGCGCCCCAACTCCAACTTGAGTTGAAGTACGCGAAGTTGTTTACTTTAATGTATTAATTTAGGATTATGTGCTATACTGTTGAGCTCGAAAGCCTGATATGTGTTCTAATAAATAAACCCTAATCTTGTTTACTTTTCCCATGACCTTAGCTAGATGGTTAATCTTCATTTCGTAGATTTTTCCTTTTTCGATGCCGTTCAAATTGGGGATAACGCCGGCCCACAATAATATGTGATCTTTGCTGTTCACCCTAATTAACACATCTACTGATCGCCAATGCAGTGATTTGCACACAGCATAAAATGCACATAACTGTTTTTCGATTTCAGTTTCTGATTACTGTGTTTTCGAAAAAGTAATATTGAGTATTAGCGATGGATACATTTTTGGCAACTCTATGAATAAGTTTCAGTATATTATTTAGTTTATTACTCGTTAAAATACATGAATTGGTTACAGAGAATTTAGATATCTGCTCCACCATTTTTAGAGTAAATGGGTACTATTTGTAAACTCCTTCACGGTTCCCAGGACATTTAATTATTCGCGTTCATGAGGTTGAGGCGCATTTATTGACGGCGGAAATGTAGAGACGACGTGGGCAGCGCGTATTGCCGAAAGAATATAGTAGGCAAAGGCAGAATTTTTTCTCGGTGGCTATTGGGTGGCACGAAATATTGTGTGAGAAAGTGTAAAAGTTCGCCTGGTCTTTGATTATGGTTTCTGCACAATCCTACCCTTCTGCGCAAGAACTTTTATATCTTTCACAAGCTATGGGTAAGCTTCATGGTATAATGAAAAAATTGGAACACAAGCCTGCAGCAAGAACCACGACAATGGTATATTTTGCACATGATTCCATGCCATCAAATGTAGTTTGTTGATATTGCGTGTCTTTTTGTCCGCCGCCTTAAGCGGAATTTTAGCATCATATCGCCATAGATCTGCCAATGTATGTAACAATGCCATGCGCGATTTCTTCGACGGCGTAATTGTCAAATTGTCAAAAAGCACTCACCATAATTTATTCAGTATATTCTATTTCAGAGGAGAACATTTCTGTTGAAAGTCTAATGCACTCCCCTTATTGTCTACCGTGAGAACATAACACCTATCTACCGTGCAACTGACATGATCTCATTGAATATTGTGTCCTACTAATTTATTACTTGGTGTATTTAATGTCTTTTAGATATTTGTGCAGTGCCCTGCACTAATATATCTGCATCCATGGTGTGATCACTTCTCTTCTCACGGGCGAGCAAGCACCATACGGCGCGAATAGCAGGCTGCCTGGCATTGCGCGTGGTTGTTAAAGTTGTTCCGGTTGCCTTCACAACCACCGTACACGAAGTCTTCACAGGCTTCGCTGTTGACGTTAAAGAAGACGCGCGGAATGGCTGCCTCGCATGGTCCTGCTTTTGCTGGTAGGCTGCAGTACCAGGCCGGCCACACTGCGGGAATTTATTTGATTTATATCACACTGTGGTATTGACACGAACATGCAGAAACAACAAGCCATACAAAAACAAAATGCCCATAAATAAACGAAAGATTACCCCAAAAAAGGTTATATACGCAATTCAGTCATTGTTTACTCCGATGCAAGAATTAACGTGCTTCGGGAGCGGAGTGTGCTAAGCAGCTACGTAAATGAGGACGACATACCGCGTAATCAGCGTGATCCGCGGCCCGCTGAAACTAAACGAGCCCAGAGGGCGCCGTGCGTCGAAGTGGCATGACCCTTCGGCGAAAAAGTGTAACAGCTTCGCTGGCTCCTTGGACCTACTAAGTGCCATAGGATTGCGTAGGTTTGCTATGGAAGCGTCACGGGGCCCTTAACGCGGTAGCGTTAAGGGCCCCGTGTCGCAGGAAATCCGACGTCGGCGTCGGTGTCGGTGTCGGCATCGGCGTGGCATCCATGGCGGAGAAATGCATCCCGAACCACCCCGACCACACAGGGCCTCCGCGTTGCGCAAAGGATTAGCGAACAAAAATTGAATTTTTCAAAGTAAAATACGTCAGAAAAATCGCAAAGCACGACTTAACTACAGCCTACACACATGGTAGCATCGAATTGTAATTTGAATGTACGAGAAAACATAATTCTGTTACGAGGCAACCCAAACACAAACCCCTTTTCCAGCATTTCTACCAAAACAACAGCGGCGCGCTCGGGTAGGTTACTTGCGAAAACCCAATCCAGATGGCGCTCTCCTTTTCGGCAGCGTAGGCTTACTGTATATGCTCTTCTTGGGAAGCAGAGTTGCGCATCTGATTGAACGCACCGCTCCCACCCCTATTCGCCAAATCTCGTCACATGCGCAAAAAGCATCTTGTGAAGGAAAACAAACTTCACGGCTGCAGCTACACCACAGCTTCTTTGGACTTCTTTGCCGCCCGCCGCGCCACCATCGTCGCAAGCCTCTGTGCGCTGCCGCCCGTTGCGCCACCTGGCCTTCGCGGAATGAACGAGCAAGCCCGCTCGGTAGCTGAGCGGTGTCGCGCCGTATCCTGCATTCAACAGGAGTGGCTTTTCTGCTTAACATAAATGCGTCGGGGGGCGAGATGGCGGGCCTATGCACAACTCTGCTTCCGTACGGAGCATATACAGTAACTCTACGGCAGCGTAAAACGGTGGCGGCGCGCAGAGGCGAAGGTGGCGGAAAAAATTACAGGACGCTTAAGATTCGCCCTAGAGTGGAACTTGAGAGCGTTATCGGGCCCCGTTTTCATCGCATCTTTCTTCATGAGCGGGCTTCACTGCAACAAACAACGCGGGGAAGCCAGCTTACAAAGACCAAGCTTATCCCGATTCCCTTAAAGTCGGCTTCACTTTTAAACACAAATGCATTGCTGGGGAAGACATTATTAGGGGGACAATATAAGCCGTCATATATCAAAATGTGAAAGCCCTAGGACCTTTTTTATTATTTTATTTATTGGTCGGTGTTGCCCTGAGGCGTGCGCGTGTCCCAAATTTGGAGAACGCTTTAGCATTCAAAGATCCCTGAATGCTTGTCAGGCTTCCCGGCAACTGCAGCTTTATTTTTTTTCTCGACCTTCGTCTATGCACGCCGCGACCGTTTTATGCTGCTGAGGATGCGAGCGCCATGTGGATGGGATTCTCGCAAGTAACCTACCCGAGCACGCTGCTGTTGTTATGGTAGAAATGCTGGAAAGGGGGTTTGTGTTTGAATTTCTTTGTAACAGAATTATGTTTTCTCGTAATTTCAAATTACAACCCGACGCTATCAGGTTGTAGTTAAGTAGTACTTTACGATTTTTCTGAGGCATTTTACTTTGAGAAATTCAATTTTTGTTCACTAACGACTTGCGCCACGCGGAGGGCCTGTGTGGTTGGGGTGGCTCGGGATGAATTTCTCCGCCACGGACGGCCGAAGCCGGATTTTCTGCGACACGGGGCGTTAAAGGAAAGCTGCAGTTGCCGGGAAGCCTGACAAGCATTCAGGGATCTTTGAATACTATCGCGTTCCACTGTTAAAGGCCAAGCTCAAGGGCCCTCTAAATTTTTTTAAATACGATACTCTTTCTTGGGCTACCTAAACGCGAAAAACTTTGGCTGCCTGCCTGTCTGTCTGGCACTTGATGCCAGACAGACAGGCAGGCAGGCACGGTCAAAACCGTTTCAATCGCCTGGCCAAAACCAGCCAAGCTACAAGCCCTGGTGGCACGGGGTCATACACGTCAACATTTAGCGCAAAATAAACCTCAGGCCTATTTGAGGCAAATTATACGTACATAACCGTGATCCGCAGCGTTCATTTAATTAAGAATACACATTGGACCTGTTTTTACGTTAATAAATGAAAAAACAACGCGTTAGAAATGGTGTCGAAGAGACGCTACGCGTTAAAAACAAGCCCACTGAAGCCGCGGCTCTGTAGCCGGCTTTAAGCCAGCAGTAAGAAAAGGTCCCAACAGATGGCGCGAGAGCATCGCGAGCGCGGGAAGTTTGAATTGAATTCAGCAAAAATTTCCATTGCACCCATCATGTGAGGAGTGAGAGGGGAGGGGAAGGGAAGAGCGTAAGGGGTGGGAGAGGGGAGAAGAGAGGGCGTATCTGTAGCTGATATGCGGCTTTAACACGAAAGTGTTTTAGCCGGGGTCCACCAAGCGGAAATAGTAGAACATAATACAAAGAAAGAAACCAGAAGAAAAAGAAAAGGTCCCAAAACCTCTCGGTCCGCGACGATAGATCGCCGAGCGTTTAACCCATTGCGCCACAAACGAATTCACGCGCCTTATATATCTAAACTCCTCCGTGTACCCGCGCTCTTGCTCGGGGCGGTGCCGCCGCCTACGATTGCAGAAAAGAGAAGTACTGCATTATGACACTAACGCGCACCATCATGTGAGGAGTGGTCTCAGCACTAGAGGATGCCAGCATTCGAGGGGAACGCTGGCATCAAGAAGCAGTTTGAATTGAATTCAGTAAAAATCTCCATTGCACCCATCATGTGAGGAGTGAGAGGGGAGGGGAAGGGAAGAGCGTGAGGGGTGGGAGAGGGGAGAAGAGAGGGCGTTAGGTATCAGGGGCAACAGAAGACTATCGAAGCAAGCTGATATGCGGCCAATTTTTTGCTTTAAGTTTTCAATGAATTATACAATCGGTCGCTTTCGGCGGTAAAGAACCTGAAAACCCCGAAAGAACCAATACGAGAAGGTATAAAATAAAATTAGAAATGTGAGCGGCCACAGACTTTGTTTACCGCTATTCACGGCCGAAGGAAAGAACAAATATCATGGGGGGAAAACAGCAGTCCCCTTAATGGCGCTCACAATCCAGAGGTGGTATGCTTCACTCACTGACATGTATATAAAATATGACATGACATCACTAGCAAATGGTTTAGCGACCATCCGTGACTGGCAGAAGCGAAAAAATGGAACTAACTATGACACTGCAAAGGAAACCACCTGAAGGCCATAAATATCTCTACTGGTTATGACAGCGCGGTAGAACAAAGCCACGAGTTCTGTGCAAAGCATGGACGTATAATTTGGATCGTGAGGGGGGTTTGAGGAAAAAAACAAAACTATAGGCAATAAAAACGAGCCGAGGGCGGGAGCGGAGATCACTATATCGATCAGTATGTTGCACCGGGGTACTACATGAGATATGGACATACTGCTGGCAATACAAGTCACCTGCACGAGTCTCTCGGCTGGGCAAGGCATGCGTACTTACCCCGCAGCTGTGGAAGTTCCACGGCGTCGGTGTCCTTCCCGAACTCAGGGTATGCGGCCCCTGCGCAGAGTGCATTTACAGTTCCTGACTTTTGTACGTAGCACAGCAAGTGCAGCAACAATGCACAAAAACACAATTGAACAGCACTGTGCGTGAGGGTTTTGCAAACGACAGACACTTCGATAAAGTCATTTAATTTATACATGTTTGCGAAATAAGCCCGCGAATACACGCAAAACTGCCGCCCGACTGGCCGCTCGAGGCACCTTGCGTGTATTCGCGTGCTTCTTTCACGCTCGGAAAACACTTTTATGTAGCACGTATTCAGCAGCAGAAAGCTTTATCGGGAGTTTTTCATGTTGCTGTACAATTCTCTCAATGACACTTTTTAATTGGGACAGTACTTCTATTTGATTTGCTTGACACTTTGCCATCACCGTTTCATATGGACGTTGGAGTGCTCCTGGCAAACACAGGGTAGAATGGACGATTAGGTACGCGGTAGTTTTGTTTCCCGTTCCATTTCTCCAAAATTCTCAAACATTACTCGTGTTTTAACCACATTATGCTAACGTTGTGCCTATGGGAGGGCAAGCAACCTTGGTACCGTCGTTCCATTTATCTGGCAAACAAACAATTAAAAATACCTAATGAAATCTCAGTAAAGAAAAATTACTGGCGGGTACTCCACCACATTGGAAACAATATGCACTAGGTTTCCTTCGAGTAACTAATTGCTCTTTTTTTTTCAATCTTGGTACATTATAGTTAGGACACCCTGTATAACATACACACGCACACCACACATAAAAGAAAGAGGGAGTGAGAGAGTCTTTCAACTAAGTGGCTGGAGCAGAGGAACTTCAGCAGCGCCTTCGTCCCTTTCCGGTGTGAAGGCCGTACAAGCTGGCACTCCAGGATCATCGGCTCAGAAAGGTGCCGATCATGGAGGCGTGCCAGCGCTGTCGTGAGGGGTTGGCTCCGGGAGCTGTAGCGAGGACAGTGACAAAGGACATGATGGATGGTTTCCTTGCTGCCGCGATCGTCAGAGACTGCACTGTCCGCCATACCGTTACGGCATGCCAAAGTAGGTATTCGTGAAAGATACTCCAAGCCACACTCGGCAGAGAACAGTTGTTTTGGTTCGGGATAGTCCCGATGGAATGCCGAGTCGGAGGGATGGGTCCAGGCGGTACAGACGGGTATGCCGGAAACCTGGCGTGTTCTTCGCGGATCGTGTGACATCACGCGCGCTCATGGGGCGCTTTGTTGCTGCATCTGTTCTTGACAGCGGAATGGGTTCCTGCCCGCCATCTTCTTGAGAACTGCTTCCTAACTTCATCAGCATGGTCATTGCCCATGAGCCTGGAAGTCACTTAAAAGCGTGATCGTGTCTTTTCTCGGCCACTTGCTGATATAGCTGACTTATTGTCAGCCCTAGTTCTTGTGGTTCACGACGAAGAGCGAATAGCAAGCATTGCTGGGCTGCCTTATAACCGTCGCTAAAGACGCTCCAACGTAGTGGTGGTCCTTCACGAATCATACGAAGTGCGCTGCGAAATTCAGGAAGCTCCGTAGCCGTCGACGTTGTCCGGTGAGAGGTTTTAGACTGGATGGCGACGGCTTTTCCGCGGAAGATTGCAGCTCCTGCAGATTTGCCAACAATTGTCGAGCTATCAATGTAAATCTGAAGATGAGATGATGCTTGCATGTCTCTTGCATCATGAGCAGAGATAGCTGCTTGAGAGCTGGCGGCGACAATCCTGCTTTTGTCCGAATCCTTGGTACTGAAAGGCAACCTTGTTGAGCGAAACACCATCGATGCGCCAACAGTCTCTCTGCAGGCGTATAATCAGTAGAAAAGCAGTTGCGCTAAGTCGATATCTTCTGAGAAAAAACAATTGCGCCAGGACCCATCTCACGATGACTGTCGACTGGTAATGCGTTAGAATTGGATCAATATAGTGACACAACGTATTGCCACCGTCGAAACGAGTTATGTATGAGGTATGTACTGCAGCGGGACTTTTCTTTCAGGCTTCCCTAAGAACACTCGGCGCCATCTAGCACCTTCACCGAGAAGCCTGCCCGTCGCCTCCGAAATGCATGGTGCGCTGGTGCGTGCGAACGGCGAGAAACGCATCATAGGACAAACAGGGTTCTCTCTCGCGCTTATTTCGGGACATGCTGCGATATCTAATGGCACTGCCGAGAAGCCCGCGCGTGGCCTCCGAAACGAAAAGCTGTGGCGCGCCGGTGCCTGCAAACGCTGAGAATTGTGCCCTCACTTGGCCCCATGCTCACTGGCACATACTCAGCTACCCAAGGTGGCGAGAACTTCATTGAAGAGTGGCACATACCAAATGCATTCGTAGCGCATCTCGCTAAAGCATTGGCCTTAAAGGCATTCATTGAAAAAAGGCACACACCCTGTACACTTGTGGCGCCGCCGCTCATGTGTCGGATTGGTGTCCTTGAGGAACCCTTGTGACATGGGTTCGATTGCGCTGTGCAGCAAATAAATTTAAGGGATATTTTTCGTCATCTTAGAGCCGAACATTCCTAGCGGCACCTGGTTACTCAAGTTGACGTCAAAGACGTTCACTGAAGAGCAAGCAGCACACGCCTACTAGCACATACCAAGCGACCGTAGTTGGTATCAAAGCTGCTCATTGAAGACCAGCCACATACGCAGTACTCCAAGTCGGCATCACAGTTTCTTCGAACAGTGGAACCTACTCAGTCTCGCGTTTAGTGACCCATGTCGGCGTTAAAGGGGTTCGTTGAAGGGCGGCACGTTCTGTACACATTGCCAGATACTCAGTGACTTAAGTTGGTCGGATGTTTGGTTTGGAAGCCTCTTACCTCAGCACAGCAGCCCGATGTGCTACCCATTCGGCCACTTACCAACCAGTGACCGAGGTAGGTAGTAAAACGGTTAGATACAGACATACTAACGTACATACATGGCTAGATAGACCCCGGAGAGTTCGTGAAGTACCCTACGTATGCTAACTCATTAAAATGAGGCACAGGGCCGATCTTCTGGCAACGCGGCGAGGGTGTTGAAAGGGGTGTGTGCAAGTTGCCTGATATGTGTTCTGAGCCTTTCCAATATAATGTGAGTCGCGACTGGACGATGTTCCACAATTTCAATGGTTTCGGCTGTTGATGAAGAGCGTGGTAATCCAATACAAATCCTGAATGCCTGAGCCTGAGAACTTTCTATTGTGCAGATATTACTATGCAAGTGCTACTGGACCAGTACACGTAAGCTGCAACACAGATGCCCGAGATACAGAGTCCTTTAGAGTTGTAACATGGCGTGCACTGAAGTACGCCCACGTCTTTTCAAGATATTTCAATAGGTATGAAATGGCCGTCAGGCGCTTCATCAGGTGAGCCGCATAGGAACTTCAGCAAAGGTCTCGATCAATGATAGGGTTGTCGTCCTTACCGGCGCACATCACTAATGGATCTAGAAATAGATTAGTATGCGAGATAAAGTTATACGCCTTCTGGCAACTAAATAATTATTATCAACGTCTCAAGGCAGTGCTGCGTTTCAGGGAGCAGATGTATTTGCTGCTCCCGGGCGTTTTCATAAGTTGTCTGCACATAACTAAAGAAACGCATGAATCATCTTTTGACAAGAAGATGTGACTGATCAGTTCATGGCTGTTAAGCGTGATTATAGACGTCAAAATTCATTCAACACTGGCGAGCATGAACAAAATAACAATAACTCGTAAAAACCATGGAAAATTGAAGTTACCTGAATGATTTGGTCTGTTTTCGATCAAAGTTTAGCGCTAACAGTTTCTGTGAGTTTCATTGCACGCGGCCGATTCGGTTGACACCCTAAGCGGCAGCGATACGGGGCATTTGTCCGACATGTATCTGAAATGGTATCGCCCAGAGTCACGGCAGTCGTGTGAAGAGATCACCAGGTAATACAATGAGCATTCCCAGATTAAAAACCGATCATATATGCTCCGACGTCAAAACACCCGACTCATATTTTTGAGGTGTCAAAAAAAAATTAAAAATTACGTTTTATATGGCGTACTAATCACGATAGTATTAAGAATGAATGACGCAATGGGAAGTAATAGATTGTTGTGTAGTGTGTGAGCGCGCTTTTAGAGGCCTGCTGGACACAAAAACCAGGCTATAAAATGAGCCTGCATGGTCTAGTGTGCCGAAATGAAGTCAGAATGAGGGAGATAAATCAGGCATTGCGCGTGAAGCATCGTACTAATCAAAACACACAAGTTAAGAGGGAGACGGAGGCTTGAAGTGATCAACTAGGGTCAAGCAATGGATATGGTTTCAGACTAGTTGAACACGGGGACTTCGTCAGGTTATAAACAAGCTGCCCTTGTCAAGCACTGGCTCAAGAGATATCCCTTGTTCAAGCTCTGTTATATTCTGCGACGTGATCTATTGCCACTTTGCTCATCTTACGTCGAGTAGGACAAGGGTGACAAAGTCCCTTTATTTATTCGTGCCAATAATGAAAAACAGAGGGCATTGAACGCATGAAGTTTGATGTGACATCCTCTTTCGCGTCCTTGTTACCGAATGATAACCACGCTCTAATCTCACCAAGCGCTGATGATGCTGCGCGCCGGGAGTATATTCGCTGCGGTGACTACGTTTACCTTAAACCCCTTCACTAGGCGTCCCTTGTACATGCAGCTGGCATAGTGATAGGCGTGATAATGGGAATCACAGCACAGTAACCCTTGCCTAAAATGTTATTCTGAGGCGATGTTCTGCGGTAGCAGGTGTTTATTAATTAATTGATTACACGCCCTTTAAGGCACACAGGCACAATAAGAATAGTTGCACAGGAATGGGAACAAAATGAATCAACCGATACGAAATTGTCCCGGTTCCCACATTTATTATGCATACATTGCAGAAATGGAAATGAACGATTAAATGCATTGCGAACTTGTGGCTTTGTAAAGGGTGGCATTCAAGTAAATTCCGAGAATGGCAGCTGCAAGAAGCAGGAAGGTATTTTAAAACGCTAATATCGTGAGACAATTAAGAGTTATGGTTCAGGTTTGCTGACAGGACGGTACATCAATTTCTGTGATAAAGAAGTGGCAAATTGCTAAAATAGGACGCGCAGATAGTTTTCCATTAAGTACTTGGCTGTATGCAGCTCACCAGTTAAAGCCGGTATGCTACAGGTATTTTTTTACCATAGCACTTTCGTTGACAATCCTCCAGCCTCAGGAAATTGTTGGTATTGCCTACGCAGCCTTTGAACAAGAACTGCTCACACCGCTCGCTGGTTGTGTTAAAGTAGAATCGTTGATCGGGTGCGGAGCAGCCAGCCGTACCCTCAAGCAGTGGCAGGTAGCAGGCGAGGGAACGTGCTGCAAAGGAAGTTGAAGGCTACTTTAAAAAAGTGCATTCTTGCGTGTCGTGTTATAGTGAGAGAATTAAGCGGAACTTCTGTAATGAAATTGTAGCGTTTGCACGATGTTTCGATGCTGCATTTAAATTCGACATAGTGCTTCCTGCAGCGGCTTCTTACGTTCATCAATGAATTACGCGTGTGATTTCAGAATAATCAGTACATTCTCGCTGCAAATGTTCGTTTCCAAGTCCCATATATATATATATATATATATAATGAACGAGAAGAAAGGAAGCCGAGCGGCGCGAGTTGTATTGCGCATATCATAAGAAGGCAAGAAACAAGGAGAGCATAGGGGAAATCACTTGTATTTCTTAATTGAATTAAATGCAGGATAAATAGATGGAAATGAAGGTGGATGAAAAACCTGTCAGCCCTTCCACTGGGGTGGAGATGGAAAGCAAGCGAAGCTGCACTATGGTGGGAATTATGTATTTCCAATTATGAGTATTCAGATGTGACGGTGTAATTGCTTATTTGAACTATTAAAGAATCCCGGCCACGGCGGCCGCATTTCAATGGGGGCGAATTGCGAAAACACCCGTGTACTTAGATTTAGGTGCACGTTAAAGAACCCCAGGTGGTCCAAATTTTCGGAGTCCCGGACTACGGCGTGCCTCATAAGCAGATCGTGGTTTTGCCACTTAAAACCCCATAATTTAATATTTCTACGTTTTAAAGAATGAGAAATATATATGATCCGGTGGTTTCCATTTATTTAGTGACCACAGGGACCATGGCCTTTTGGTCGCTATGGTACACCTCCATAGGGTGTACGGCAAAGCTTGGCACGTTCTTCAGAAACACGTCACCAACGCCGCGCGCGTTCGGTGCGAACGCGGGAAAAACGCCGCCGCCGTCGACAACAGCTGTGCGCGTTGTTTGTGTGACCGCACACTACCGCTGTCAAAATGCTGGCTACGTGACGGAACGGCTAAAGCCGTTGTCGACACTGTTAGTATAGTGCCTAGAATATACTTACAAGTATATTCTAGGCACTGTACTGTTAGGGCAGAGCAAGCAATTTTTTTTAACGTCCTTGGGGCAGAGGCGGGCGAGAGCCCAGAGAGAGACGGCGCCACAGGCGGCAGAGGCCGGCAGGCCTGCGCGCATGCGCCGCAGTGTGAGAGCGGGCACGCACACGCACAGTCTTCAGTCGCGGACAACTTTCTGTGGCAACGAAGGGAAAGCTGCGGGCGCGTGGGTGCTGTACATGTGTTATTGCGTCATGTGTCCGGCAGCGTTTCACAGTGCTTTTGGTTGCTCGGAACAGACGCTGAATCGACGCAGCTTCCACGTGCGACGGTTTCGCGTTTGCCCAGACGCGGAAGGGAAACGCCGCAAAATAAGTAAACTTTTACACTCAGTGGTGTGTTCTGTCTTATTTAACTGTTGCTAATAAGCTGTTTATGTTTTCTCTTCCCCAGCCTAAACCAACGTGGATTAAAACGCGGGACTCTTTTCAGAAGCGCTCTCACTTGTGCGCGCTTTGCCTCCGTAGCTTTCCCTTCATTGTCACAGACAGTTGTCCACGAGTATAGGGTGCCTCGATGCAACGTTTATAGAAATAAAAGTTGTCGCAGTTTCACCCTAAAGGCGAAGCATCAATTGCGATAGCAAATTTGTAGAGAGCTATACGGAGTATTGATAGTAGCTTAATCAGCTATATAAACTTGGACATGCAGCAGCACTGGCAACACGCAGAACTGTTGTCGACGCCGTCGGCGTTTTGCCCGCGTTCGCACAAAGTGCGTGCGGCGTTGGTGACTGTTGCCGGAGCCTCTGATATAAATAGGCACTTGGTGCCGCAGCTAAACGTCGCCACCCCCCCCCCCCCCCCCCCGTCCTTTCGCGCGTCGGAAGAGGGCGCGTTTGCTCTACATATATGGTGATTGTAAAGGAGGAAAGAGACAGAGACGCCTACTTCTGCAGCCCTTAAGGGAGCACGGCGCAGAACGCGTGTTTGTTCTCCGCCGTGCGTTCACTCCTCGTGAAAGCGCGCGTCCCTCGCCCCCTTTCACTCGCACATACAGCGTTCGGCGGCTCGCGGCGACGATTTCATCTCGATTGACGTCATACGGAACCTCACGGCGACGGCGAAGCCGACGGCAGAAATCTGCTTTGGAGTGTCCATATAATTGCTATCGCAATAAAAGTATCTATAAACGTTGCCTCGATGCGCTCCTCGCCCACCGCTCCCCTTCCACTGGGAAGTCGCGTTTGCTCTCCGCCATGCGTTCGCTCCCCGTGAAAGCGCGCGTCCCTCGCCCTCGCGCGCTTTCACTCGCACATACAGCATACGACCAATTAGAGTTTTTTTTATTGCGATAGCAATTATATGGACACTCCAAAGCAGATTTCTGCCGTCGGCGTCGCCGTCGCCGTGAGGTTCCGTATGACGTCAATGGAGATGAAATCGTCGCCGCGCGCCGCCGAACGTTGTATGTGCGAGTGAAAGGGCGCGAGGGACGCGCGCTTTCACGGGGAGTGAACGCACGGCGGAGAACAAACGCGCGTTCTGTGCCATGCTCCCTTAAGGGCTGCAGAAGTAGGCGTCTCTTTCCTCCTTTACAATCACCATATATGTAGAGCAAACGCGCCTTCTTCTGACGCACGAATAGCCGCGGGGGGGGGGTCAGGGAAGGGAGGCGACGTTTAGCTGCGGCACCAAGTGCCTATTTATATCAGAGGCTCCGGCAACAGTCACCAACGCCGCACGCATTTTGTGCGAACGCGGGCAAAACGCCGACGGCGTCGACAACAGTGCTGTGTGTTGCCGGTGCTGCTGCATGTCCAAGTTTGTACAGCGGATAAAACTACTATCCTTACTCCGTATAGCTCTCTACTAAGTTGCTATCGCAATTGATGCTTCGCCTTTCGGGTGAAACTGCGACAACTTTTTATTGCCGGACGCGACCATGGAAGAGTTAGCCCTAAACAGCTTCGCTGTAAAAACTGGCCGCTGGTCGGATACGAATCCACGCATTCGCATTACGCGAGCGGTGCTCACGTAATGGAAGTATCCACTTGGAACGAAATCTTGGAACTTGGAACGACTGCATCAGTTTCAAGATATTAATTTTCAGTGTCCGACAAAATGCATTGGGATTCCAGTTACCTTTACGAAAACGCTGTTTCATGCATCAAAGCACAAAAGTAAATGGAACACCAATGCACTTCGTCGGACACTGAAAATTAATAACTCGAAACTGGTGCAGTCCAGAGTATTCGTTCCTAGCGGATACGCCTTGCGAACTCACCGGCTGTAGCTCGTAGATTAAAATATGTGCCGCAAAGTAATTAATAAAAACGTTTATTAGCGTAGATGTGTTAATTATTTAATGAAGCATTTCGATTTGTCGCAGAACAAATGGCCGCCTCATCGAGTGATTTAGATGAAGGGTTAGAATTGGCGCTGTCTACTACAGGCAAATTTTACAAATTCTGGATCTTCTAGAAAACACCTGGTATATTTGCTTTGAGGCATGTTGAGCTCCTTGTTCATGGTTGAAACATTTGCCACACCACCTTTTAATAAGAAGTTCTAATAGAGTCTTGATGGCGCCAATGTGATGTCGGCATGGTATGCTATGTTATGACGTCGCGATATTACCATATATTACGTTATATTGAAAAACACGAGCGAGGCCATGATAGAAAGAATGGTGAAATAAGCTCTTACAGAGGGCTGGTTTTTGCAGAAGGAGATATTTAGTGTATAGAACGCGCAACAGGAAAACAATTAACAGAAAGATAGATTAACTTCGATGAGTAACTAGATTTGATAGGCCTGTCAATAATGAAACGCAATGCGTGCTCGTCGTATGTTCCCACCGCTCCGACATTCTTTCCAACCGTACCCCGCTCCCGAGTTTTTCCAATACCACCTTACATAGCCACAGAGACGACCACATCGCTGCTAGACGCTAGGTGTTTGACACAGCGTCAACAAAGACAAAAGTCGTCATTACAATGACGCTATGCAAGGGACTGGTTAGTGGGGTGTTCACTTCCTTGTGAGACACGGCAGCGCACATCGAACCGGCAAAGTCTGCATGCAAACGTCTATGCAAAACAAAACGTAAAATGCGGGTAGGAGGAAGGCGCACGTTCAGTGGTGGTCCTTGCATAATAAAACTGCATATTAAGGTCACCGCTATAGTTGACCTCTTGCCTTGCATAAACTTACGTTTGGGACGCTTTGTTTCATACTAAACAGCGCCGCGAATAAGTACATCCTGAATCTCTACAGCAGTTCCCCGCCCGAGCGTTTGTGTTACAACATTGCGCATGAACCGCACAAGCTGCTGATCAAATCGTTTACCCACCTTGTTGATGCCATTCAACCGTACAAGGCCCCAATGTTTTACATCTAATCGTCCCTGTAATTCTGACGCTACCTGCGTCATCCTACTCAAGAACACATGACACAGCTCTTGAAATCACACGCAATGAAAAAGCAGAAAAAATAACACTTGTTCGCGAAGAGAAGTACAAACGTAGCAACATTGCCTGTGGGGAGTTTGCAGGCCCTCTCGCACTTTTCCTTGGTGCGGTACTGGTTTTCGGTACCGTGGCAGCCGCCGTAGATGAACTGTTCGCATTGGCCCTTCTTGAAGTTGTACGTCCACAGCCTGAAGAACGCCGTGCACGGTCCCGTCTCAGCCTTCGCCATGCACTTTCTGTCGTACTCGGTTGTGGCTGAAAATTCAACGTGGATTATAAATGAAGGTAGGGACGACAGGAAGCATCGTCGAGAGTTAGAGCCACAGCGATAAGCTTTCCGCGACCTTCTGGCTGCTTAAAAGCAACACACCAGCGCAAAACATGTTCCATGCTTCACTTCATCCCAGAGAACACTAAAGCTAATGACTAGTGCGTTTTGTTTAATATGAAACACTGAGGAAATTCGAACGCGTATTAAGCCTGGTTCGAACAACAAAAACCAATATTCCAGGGCTGTGCAGCGCAGCTACACGAAGAGAGAAACACATTTTAGCTTTGAACAGTTAAATTCTTGGGTATTACGTGCCAAGACAACATTACGACTATGAGGCACGCCGTAGTGAAGGACTGCGAGTTAAGTTTGATTACCTGGGGTTCTTTAAAATGCATCTTAATCCAAGTACACTACCGTTTTTACATTTCGCACCCACTATAATGCGGCCGGCCTGGCCGGCGTCGAAACCGATACCTCGAGCTGAGCAGCGCAACGCCACATACGTAGCCACATGGGCTACAGCGGCGGGTCTGTTTAGCTTCCGTTATACGTGTTTTATGTCTGCTAAGTTCCAACGCGAAATAAGTATTAGAATATCCTGAAATTGGCGCGTTTAAAATAATAAAGTAAAGAAAGTATGTTCGCACTCGTTCTTGCACGCATTTAAATCTGCAGGAAGCCAAAAAAAGAGCCAGAAAGAGGAGGTATATTTGTGCCTCCGCAGCCATTAGCAAATGACTCCAAATTGACGCAGAAATCAATTTCAGCTAACAAAGAAGAAGAGTTAACAAAGGTGTCTTGCAATAAAAGTAATTCGCTTTATGCGCGAAGATATCATAGACAGAGACAGTTGAGATGTTGCGTATTTGCATAAAAAGACGCGACTCACATCCTATCTATTCACACCCGCAAGAAATGAAAGCTCGTACGTGCACTCCGAACTTTCTACAACGTTAATGGACGTCTGTACCGGAACGAATAATAAAAAAAAGATAGCAATCCCCAACGAGAGCCGCCAGAAAAGAATATCGTGGCCTGGCAAAATTTTCTTAGCTGCACATAATCAAAAACAATCTCAATAAACAAAAACCTTATAGAATGCTTGTTTCTTCAAGCATTTTCTGCGTTGTTCAAATGTTTGCCAATGCTAACGCAAGATCTGGTACAGCTGTCTTCATGTCGCAGTTGGAAGATGATGGGAAAATATGTTTTCGGTTTGACAACACAACAACCGGACTAAGAAAAGATGAGAGAAATTTGTGAGCTTCCCATGACAGCGGCAACATTTCTGTAGCTATGCAAATATTGTCAGCCACGGCTTCATTTGCTGATGGCTCTCGTTGGGATGTGCGTACTTTCTCATCATTTTTTTCCAGTCGCGTTATCTCTAATGGTTTATACCTTAACGTAGTATAGCATTTCTTTCCTGTTGCTTTTTATGGTTGACCGAGCCCTTGCTTGCCGTAGTACTGACCTCTTTGCCGTTATAGAAGCATGGCGTGAATTCTAGCCCCGTTCAATTCTTCGACGTTAAATAAATGGTTACCGTTAACGTGTGAGATGTGAACCATGACAGGTGTTCAATCATGAGCGTCGCGAAGAACATTATTGCCCGAACTGCTTTCTTTCTTGCCTTTTTTTTTCCTTGGGAAGGGGTTAAACGATATGTATGATCTGCAGATCATACAAAAACATGATTGGGAAGCATCCGTTTTATGGGCGTAGCGCGAGTCCACGGCAAGTTTATATACACTCAGAAGCTCAACAAAACGACCGCTGTAAAGTTTCTTGTAAGATTTCGCGGCATGCCAACTTTCTCTTTTCCTTGACTGCGGTAGCCACCATCAGACTCAATGCGACGTTGGTCTAGACATGGCTCAGAGTTGCCTGAAACAATGCAGGCAACATCTCGTCCAGAAGCACGCCGCATACACTGGCTAACACTCCCCGCCTGGGAGTGTTAGCCAGTGCCACCACTTCAGGGTTAGCTCTAGTTGTAAAACATAAATACCCAAGAAAGTGGATGGGAAAACGGTTCCGCGGTAGCTCAATGGTGAGAGCATCGCACGCGTAATGCGAAGACGTGGGTTCGTTCCCCACCTGCGGACAGTTGTTTTTTCATACATTTTGATTTCCATTTTAATTTATCATTTCTATTATTCAATTATTAAAGTACAAGTAATTTCCCCTATGTTGTCCTTGGTGTTAATGTTTGTTGGCTTCTTATGATATGATTAATAAAAATCGGGCTCCTCGGTTCCCTTTCTTCTCGTTCAATACATAACGAGGGTCTCGAAACCGGCAACATTGATGCCTTCAGGTAGCATATGTGGGTTTATTTACCAGTTGACATCACCCAAAAAGATCACGTACTCGTGACGCCTGCGGCAGAAAGGATGTTCCACATCCGCCCCTAGGTTTGGAGTGGTTGCGCTGGCTAACACTCCCAGGGTTAGCTCTAGTTGTAAAACATAAATACCCCAGAAAGCGGATGGGAAAACGCTTCCGCGGTAGCTCAATGGTGAGAGCATCGCACGCGTACTGCGAAGACGTGGGTTCGTTCCCCACCTGCGGACAGTTGTTTTTTCATCCATTTTGATTTCCATTAATTTAACATTTCTATTATTCAATTAGTAAAGTACAAGTAATTTCCCCTATGTTGTCCTTGGTGCTAATGTTTGTTGGCTACTTATGATATGATTTATATATATATATATATATAGCTCCGACTCTATCAACGCTAGCGTCCAGCTGTGCGTCTTCACAGCCTAACAGGGCTCCGTTCCTGGACGTTCTGGACGTTTCTGGACGGCGGCAATGGACGCCGACGCCGGCGTCCAGTGCCGCGTTCAAACTGATGCCCTGTCGATATGCCTGCTTCAGGTATCAGACGCCAGCTGTGTCACTGGCTGTTGTCTGGCTGACATTCAATATCACCCACACCATGGGCCTATGCCACTGCAAGAAAACAACGGTCGAACTGCCTTTAACAGCCTTGCTACAAAACTTAATCGCTTCTCGAAAAAAGAACTCAGAGACACGAATAATGGTTTAGGTCGGTGATGCTTCTGAGCATACATAGGTACAGCATTTCGAGGTTCTGGCTATGAATAAAAGAAAAAAAAATTATTCGGCTGATAAAAACGGCGGCAGTTTGCAGTGCTTATCTACGCGAGAAGACCAGTAAATAGAAATAATCAGAAATGCTCTTCGCTGCAAATGATGATTTTATACCTTATGAGTCAAGCAAAAAATAAGTAACAAGAACAAACCATTCCGCATAGCGATAAGGACGGCAAATGATAAACCTGACTTCATTATAACACGATACTAGCAGCTCAACTCTTCCTGACCTCATCATAGCGGATAGCGTTATATTGTACTAATATGACGATACGTCGTATTATTTGATATGATTTATGGCTGATAGAGCGGCTGCCTGGAATTCTTCTTGTTTTTGTTTTTAATTGGGTAAGCAGTCATAGGATTCGCGCACGTGTCTGTCTATATCTGTACCCGTTATCCCGCCACCGTGGATCACTGGGTAGCCCATGGTCCATTAAGTAGCGCGTCGGGCTGCTACGCTGAGGAAACAGGGTTAGGAACCAACAGTCGGAAAAATTTCAGTCACTAGGTACGTGGCACTGCGAATCTATGTTCCACTGTTCAATGAATCTGCTTGATGCGAACTTGGCACTTGGAACAATGTTCAGCTTGATATGTGCTGAACTTGAATGAACCCCTTTCACGTGAACTTTGGATTATGGATATGTGCCACTGCATCATGAACATTATACAGTACTAAGCACATGA
Organism: Dermacentor silvarum; assembly: GCF_013339745.2. NCBI lineage: Eukaryota > Metazoa > Arthropoda > Arachnida > Ixodida > Ixodidae > Dermacentor > Dermacentor silvarum. Next base: position 94,682,453 of record NC_051160.1, read on the forward strand.
AACCACTCTTACGGTAAATGTTCAAGTGTCCTTCGTGAAATGATGATTCCGTAAGCGAAACAGTGGTTGAAGGTCAAGAGTTACAATCGGCATTACACCTTTGTGATGTAAAATAAATTTGTTTTTATTTCAATGGGTGCGGCAGGAATCGGAAACAATGCCTGGACTTTAAGGAAGCCTCCAAATAATTGTCTTTCAAGACCCTGCACTTAAAGCTTAACTTTCACAAGAGACATTTTGCATTCAGCCAAGACTTTTGTAGAGCCTGAAAGATGAATCTGGCTGCTGTGCTGAGCGAACAGGTGTCTGGAATGTCGTACGACGGCCAACTGGCCACTGCTCCAAGCGAATTACGCACCTATCGTAAGAAAGAATAGTGATCGCAATACCGTTGCCAATTTTCTCCAAATGGTGGATGCGTCGGCATTTTTTTTTGTAAATAATTTGAGTTCACTCGGAAGAGTCTGTCAATGTCTGTTTGTTAAATTTGAAAGTAGAGTCGCGTAGCCCGAAACTTCCTCAATCAAGCCAGCCACCCCCCTCACAGTCTATCCTGACTAACCCTGCCTAGAAATCTTCTTTGGTGAAATTTCCCCCGGGTTTTCCTAGTTTTACTTCCCGCCTTTTACTAACATTCATTAAGGCATGCAATACGATGCGTATCTACTGGCTGGGTAATGGATCGAACGACCTTAAAGTAAAAGCTAGCCCTAGCAAATGCCTAGGCGGGAGCTAGTTATGGCTAGACACGCTGCTTCACAGCGTAACAAAGTCGACGTGAATGACAGCCTCGTATGCGTGTCATGTACAAAGACTTATGTGTGCGTGTATGGTGCGGCGGACGGCCAGTGACCATAAAAGAAGAAAAAGAATGGCGGGATTGGGCGCGAGCTCGCCTGACGCGGCACCTCGGCCAACAGCCAATCACGAAGACACACAGGTGCTGGTAGAGGGGGCAGAAGAAGAGAAGAAGGACGGCGGCGTTCGAAAAGAAAAAAGGCCGGTGAATACCAAGTTAATTTACTGATATATTGTTTATTATTAATTTACAAAATTCCAATTTACGTTAATTTACTGATTGATTATTTATTAATTTCGAAAATTCCAATTAAACTGATTGAAATTTATTACCTTCTACCTTGATCTCCTTCCAAGAAGCACACTAATTCCCTATAAGATAAAATAAAATACGGCTCTAACATCAGTTAGGTTCATTGCATAATTTCAACCCATCTGTTTAACCGCCGGCTTCTTCGCCAATCCCCCGTGGTGGGTATGCGCCATGGCATAGGAAGCAAGCAAGCAAGCAAGCAAGCAAAGGCCGGTGAGGATCAAGCAAGCAAGCAAGCAAGCGAGGCCGGTGCTCGGAGTGGACGAAGCGAGGTTGTCGGGCTCCGGGTCCGATCCTCAAGACTTCAAGAGCACCGGGCGGAGAAGCGAGGTTGTCGGGCTCCGGGTCCGATCCTCAAGACTTCAAGAGCACCGGGCGGAGAAGCGAGGTTGTCGGGCTCCGGGTCCGATCCTCAAGACTTCAAGAGCACCGGGCGGAGAAGCGAGGCTGTCGGGCTGCGGGCCCGAGCTTCATGGCTTCAGCGACGATCCGGCCTCTGTCCTACGTCCAGCCTTTGGTGTTCGTGGGTCCTGCAGTGACATGGTGCTGAAGGCAAGCCCTTCCTATTTCCCTCCTACGACTCCTTGGCCGAGCTGCGGACGATCCTCAAGACGCAAGCAGTGTCTTATCGTCTTATCCTCATGTGACCGACGCCCTGCAACTGACTGGCCGTCGCAACGCCGCCCCGTACAGCCACACCAACGCATGCCAAGTAATTGTGACCGGTCACGAACTTTACTATTCTATATAATAATTTATTGTGTGGGAACATTTAGAAGTGCATGAACCATCGAGTGCATTAGTCTTATTATCTTGGTTAGCTAGTATGTGTGTGTGACAGTTTGTGTTAATTATATGTTCATGTCTTGTTAACAATCGGCTTCAGTTGTTTCTTTTCCCCACTGCGAATTAGTCTCAGTGGTGGCCACAATAATTCGAACCATGCAAGTGCAAATACACTCCCGGGTAAATAACCCCTCGTTGACTTAGGAAGACCAAATCATCACAAATTGGCGTGACCTTGTCGCTAAGCTGTCCGTTACGCCACGAAGCAGCGCGTCTAAGCATGATGTGTCGGCACGTGGAAGAAGTTTAGGAAAATAGCACTCGTAACAAATGTATTCTGCGAGCAGTGTCCGCAAGCCTTCGTTTGCTGCGACTACGAGTTCTTATCGTGTTCACAAAAGCAGCATCGCCTTTGCAGGGTAAGTTCACGTGTGAGGCGCTATTGCTTTTTAGCTAGTGCTCTGGTTCAACGACCCCTGCCACGGGGAAGGGGATCAATGGGGGATTCTGCTAGGGAACACCGCAGCGTTGTTTTCGAAGCCAGGGGCTGCTCTTTGAAGTATACCTTGAGACAGTCTAGGCACATATTATTCGCCGTCATTTTTCTTCAGTTGGTTAGAAAAATCTCTCACGTTTGAAGACATTTTGGTGTTGTTGTTGTTTTATACTGGTCGTAAAGAAATCGGCGAGAAGACTATAGAAGAACGACCGGCTCAGCATAGTGTTACAACCATATAAGAAAGTAAACAATTGAGCCATGAAAAGCATACTCGAAATTGACTTTTATTTTAATTAAATTTTAAGTGAGCGAAAAGACGACTTGCCGTAGGTGGGAGCCGAACCCACAACTTCCGCGTTACGCGTGCAGCGTTTTGCCATTAAGCTGCCGCGCCGGCCAGTCCCGCCATAAACTTTCTTGGGTATTCGAAACAGCAGCATGCGTTTGTATGTGTCAGTGTCTGGTGGTAGGCTATAAATGGTCAGCACTAGGTGCGCCTGTTCTGCCTTGGTTTAGGCAAATGTTCCGTAAAACAATTTATTCGCGTCAAGCTTCGACGAAGTCGTTGTTTTAAAAGAAGGAAGTTTGTATATTGCAGATGCAGAGGTATAAGTGAGGGGGAAAGTTTCTTTTATTACTTCATTTTAAACGATGTTATAGTTAGTGACACGAACAGGACGCTGTACTGGTAGAATTATGTAGTTTCTGCTTTACAATACAATACAGTATAATTCAATACAATACAATTTTATTGATCTGCATACATACAAACATATAATATGCTGATCAGCCTGTCTAAAACGCGCTTGTTTGGCAGACCAGACAACTGATGGAGTTTGCACACAAAGTCCACATTTGTACGAAGAAAATTATTCTGTGTACTATATGCAGCGCAATAATACAGAAAATGGAACTGAAAACAACGCAACTAAAACAAACAATTCACTCCTACATCAGCATTACGATAAACGAAATGTAACTGAAAACACTGAACAAATCTTCTCAGGTAACGAACAAGTCAAGGCAATTTATATAGAGGCTCCAGTACCGGCTCACCAGTTTCTAATAGTTCCAATCATTTCCTTTTTTCCATTATTACAGCGGAGGTTAGCATTAAGCTCATTAATTACAGCTGCTACGAAGAAGCTTCGCGTAGTTTCAGCATACTGCGTGAAAACAAGCTGTTTGATATAGCGCTCTGTATTTTCGTAGTATGACGGGATATGTTCATCAGGGTCTTGTAGTTACTTTCGCAATAATAGCGTGCACGCACCGTGAATGGCGACACTCCCAACATGCTCTACATATTTTCTATCGAGGCTGATTGTATATAAGTGCCATAAGGTAATTGTGTCAATAATTCTTATTACAGCATTTAGAGCTTGTAACTATTAATTTGAACAATTGCCGTATAACGTAATTCCATATCCATATGCAAGCATAGCTTCTACCCAAGATTTATAATTTAAACACCAAAAAAAAAAGCGGGGATTTTTCTCTTCGATGGTACATCATGTGGCTGCTGTGACTCTTGCTTTTGAGAAAGCTGACCAACGTGGTGGATCCACGTGAAGTGCGGATCCCGAAAAGTACTAAAGTATCTAATACGTTTCACAGGCAGGCTAATGAGTTTGCAAAGGTAACAATTTCATCATTGTAGGAATAATAGATTACAGAACAATATCGCGTATGAGTATTTTTATAACAAGTGTGTTTTTTTGAAGATTTCAATATATTGAATCCTGCGAGAACCAGTCAATGACTTGGCTGATGTGCGCTTGGAAAATTTCCATTGCTATATTTTAGTTATTAGCCTGAAGTGCCAGCGCTGTATCGTCTGCCTATTGACATACTCTAGATGTCAACTTCAGTAACCCTCAACTGGGAAATATATACGTTAAGTAGTAAAGGGCGGAGTTTATTTCCTTGTGATATAACAAATTTAACAGACCTAAAATTACCGTTTATGTCGTCAATTTGAACACACTGTAGCCAATTGGCGAAATTATTAATGAAAATAAACCATTGAGCTGACCTGCAAATCCAAGTACTCTTAATTTTTCCAGCACCAAAGCATGACAGATCGTATCAAATGACTTGGGTAAGCCCAAAAGTAATGCTACAACAAAGTTATTCTTTTCTATCGCACCGTTAATAAATCAAGCCGTGCGTTACAGCCAGCTGCCGCCGACAACGACGCACCTGATGTCACCTACTAACCTCTGAAAAATAACCTGCCGAGGATGACGAGGGCGCCTTTGACGAAGATAAGCACAGCTATCCAAACGTAGGCCATCCTTTCTGAGACACTTCATCACTGTCTGTAACTTTTATACCAAAGCGTTGTCACTGTATTTTTCTCTTATTTGTAAAACCAAATATTGCTAAGTTTTACAAAGGAATAATTTTCACAGAATTACTGCATAACCGATGATACATCCTGATCCATTACATGCGCCAATGCAGACAACATCGAGATAGGCTTATAATTCCTGCACCCATTTTTTTTGTGATTTTGTTCACTGGCCAGACAACAGAAATTTTAAGCTCCTTGGATATGTCGCCAAGGCGAAATATTCAGTTCGAAGACTTTTAAAAGAATGTTTTTAAACACATCGACGTTACACCGGAATCGTCTAAGGAGAATGCCGTTATACCCAGGTGGCTCGAAAAGCTTCATTCCATGCATTATTTGCTTCACTTTATCTGATGATATCGCTAGGTAAGCCGTATGTGCGTAGGATCAGCGCGGTCTACACCCCGGTGTACACTCCGCATTCTTATGAGCTTTCGTGCTTCGAATCTTTTCCGTCGCATTGGCAGAGGTGTTGCTGAAGTTATTACACATTTCCTTCGTGCTTGAACCAGGAAAGTTCGTTTTTTTTTTATCGTGACGTTGATAGATGCTTTATTACTTATGCTGACCAAATCATTCGCCGGTTCTTATGTTTCTTACAATAATGGTTATTAACCGACAATTCCTGCAATAAATGAGACCTCTTCGCTTGTACAAAATTCCACTGTTACTAAATTTCTGAACTTTCCATAGTACTCTCTTAGTACGGTGTCTTACGTGTCTTTTCTACACTTTTGCCAGGCCTGGTCTTTAGCCTGGTCTTTAATGTACGACAGATACGTTATCTCATGAGGAATTTAGATTTTCTTAGAAGTTGTACATTTAATTGTTGCTGTATTGGCACATTTCTTCGATATTTCTTGCACTTCGTACATTGTTACATTCATTGTACATTGTGTTCTTGCAGTCATACATTGAGACATTTTGACATTGTCTTGCCATGTTACAATCACTCGCCGGGGTAGCTCAGTCAGCTAAGGCGTTGCGCTGCTGATCACGAGGTAGCGGGATCGAATCGCGGCCCCGGCGGCCGCATTTCGATGGAGGCGAAATGCAAAAATGCCCGTGTGCTTGCGTTGCAGTGCACGTTAAAGAACCCCAGGTGGTCAAAATTAATTCGGAGACCCCCACTACCGCGTGCCTCATAATCAGAACTGGTTTTGGCACGTAAAACCCCAGGAAGAAGAATGCCATGTTACAATCAGCATGCCTACTTCCACGTGCTTTTGTAGTGGACCTGATTGATCTTGTGTTACACAGCAGGTTACTATAGAGACGTTCCATGCTATCTTGTGTTTTTATGCCCCCTCCCTTTGTAACCTAAATATCTTGAGGGTGATGAAAAAGGAATTCTCAGTTTCACCCGAAAGGCGAAGCATCATTTGCGATAGCAAATTAATAGACAGCTATACAAGTTAATGATTATAGATTTATGGGCGGTATAAACTTGCGGCCATTCACTCACTAACTAAATTACCAAGCATGGTGTCAGCGCGCACATGCAAACATCAAGGCATTACACTCGATGAGCACGGACACTCGCTCTCAAAGCGCTGGCGTGACGAAGCGCGGTAGCAGCAGTGAGCAAATTGACCTTCGTGCTGTCTATCGCTTCAACGCAAACTGAGCCACGAGAACGCAGCATGCACAAAGGTATGAGCCGTCGAAGCGCCTACACTCTGCCCGCAACGCAGATCGCTTTCAAGATATGGCCCGCGCGGCCGCAGAATACGCGGTTGCTGCAAGAGCACAATGCCGACCCCCCCCACCCCCCCCCCCCCCCCCGGCGCGCTTCCTTCCGCTTTCCTTCCTTGCGCGGGCGAGATTGAGCCGAGATCGTCGGCTCCCCTTGCACGCTTTCACTAGCACATACAGCATACGGCGTGCCGCGACGGTGTTATCGACTTTGGACTTTATAGTGAGCTTCGCGGCGACGCCGACGGCAAAAATGTGCTTGCAGGGTCCATATAATTGCTATCGCAATAAAGCATCGTTCAACCTGGTGTAGTATTTGAATTTCTGCGTAACTTGTGAATGATGTACAGTATGAACACAAACAAAGCGTCAGGTTAAATCGGTAAAGTGTGCGGTGCCTAGTATAAACATTGCATGGGGTCATCCCCATGCACTGAGGGTGTACTAACGAAATTACATGATTTATTTAATTTATAGTTATGAATAAAATAATTGACAATTAAAGCGTGGATTTATTTGCCTTAGAATAATTAGTATGCGGTTCCTGTGCCGTCATTTAACTTTCCGTCGGCGTTATGGTTTGATCTGTAACAAATAGCAATGTCTCATCATTCGTAAATCTGAGATAAATCTCAGCTGTGTTATTTTGTGCCAATGAATGATTTTCTGTATTTAGGTACTATTACTGCATTATTTGCGTAATGTGTCAACTGCTGGTATTTCTACGGTAATACATTTTGTTGGTACATTTTCTGCATTTTAGTAGTTTTTTGTAACACATTATAAGAGGTATTCCTGCAGACATTTAGATGAGACCTTTGTCTGCATGGCACATGTACCCATTTCTGTCTTTGCACTAAAACTTTCCAACTACAATATCGCAAAAATCAACTGTGTTGCACGCATATAACATTTTTCAATACAATTTATTTCGGTCTTTATTGAAGTTGCGCTTCATATTCGTTTCAGCGTGCGTCTTGGATCTGCATAATTTTTGGTACCCTAAGGGTCCCATACGCAATAAAGCTTTCCATATGCATTTCAACAATTTAATATGTTTCGGTACCATTCTTATGGAAATGTTACGAAATCAACACCAAAACCATACAGATACCGTAAGAATTGTACGGAAACATAGGGAAATATTGGAACGGTATATGAAACCTTTTAATAGGAAATTATGCAGCGTATGCGTCTACATTTGTCTACAAAGTTTGCCGACTGCTGCAACTGAGAAAGTGTTCATTTTATCCAAGAATATTGCGACCGATGGTGATGAATCTATGAAAACTATTTTATGCGCGCATTCTATAGTACATAGCAGACATTTGAATACTGGCTGTGTTCTGAGGCTGTGGAGCTATTCCGCTTTTTTCTTAGATACTGGGGCCCGTAAACGGTTGCGGTCGTGTATACATAGGGCTTGGAGTAAGTACATGCTGTGATCCACGATGTTGCAATATTGGATTTGTAATAACGAATCTTGAATCTTACTAGCCATTATATATGTCAGGAATATACTTCCGGATGAAAACTCACCAAGGACGGTGCTGAGAAGCGTTAAAAGAATAACAGACTTCATGGTGTGCACACGGATAACCAAACTGCTTCAGGGCAGCACTTGAATCCCGGGCTTTATAAACAGCAGAAAGTGACCGCAACTTCTCGAGTCCTATCACGAGTGTGCGGCGTCATGAGAGATAAGGAACTCTCTGCGAGCTGTCGTCCCGAAGAGTGCAGACTATACGCGAAATTGAGTGCTAGTGTTTTGCGCGTGCATTCGAGAAGGGCACGAAATGGCACGTGTCGCTAAACAATGCATAGTTTGTTCACGCAGAAAGATAATTTAGGAAATGGTGATCACATGGTTAGGAAATAACGCAAGAGCGAAGATGCAATGGAAGAGTACGCTTCAGCACTTGTCCCACTTGTCCTCGCGCATTCATTTACAAATATACGTAGCTTATAGACGACCATGTTTGTGTCAACGGGAGGCCGCCATGAGTCTCGTACATATGCAAGTGTACTCGCAAATGAATAATTGTTATACATGGGACCTTGAGCACTGTGACTTTGGAATATTTTTGTCTATATTGTTCGAGTAAAAAGGCAACAGGGCTATAAGGAAGGCTATACAAATTGTTAAAAGCTGAAGAACTTGTGACAGTAACGAAGCTCTTTCTTCGCGCTCACATTGACCGCTAATAAAGGAAAAATGATTCGGCAATTGAATACCTTTACTGCGAAATATTTTACCTAAATAATACACTGTTGATGAAACTTAAATGATAAAACTGTTTTCTGCGAAAGCGCGACACCATTGACATAGCGCCAAGAACCGAAACACACGAGGACGAGTGCTAACTTGTATAACTGCGGGGGTTTATTTCCACGACAGACTTATAATAATGCAGAGCACACGAAACATACAGGATAAAACAAAGAGTATTGGTTAAGACAAAAGAACAAGTTAAAGACACGACATTGCCGGAAGATTATTCATTACTGTACCTGCGCAATGCCCATCCACAGAAAAAAATTTTTGTCCGACACTGCGACGGACGGCCTGCTTACACATTTCTTTTTGCGCGCCATTAGTGCTGCTTCACTGATGATGCGGGTTTGGTTATCATACTGCCTGCTGGCGAAAGAGGTGTGCTCAAACAAAGGACGACATTTACAATCACCGCAACGGCCTACTAGAAAAGAGAGAGAGTGAACAACTTTATTGAGAATGCCTGCAGAACCGATCAGGCTCCCTCCACGCCGGGAGCACGAGCTTTCATCGCGACGCGGCCACTACGTCAGTCTCGTGCGTTATGCTCCTCGAGGTCTTGCTCCCTCGCTACTTCCGCGGGTCCGAGAGGGCCGCCGCCCACTTCCTAGGGGTGCCGCCGCCCTTCGCCTCGGTTTCGCTCGGTCGCTGCCTTTCTAGATCTGCCGAGACCTGCTGACGGCCTTGAGTTGTGTCTCTTGATCGTAGATCATCGTTGCAGCCTCTAGCTGCGGCGGAATCGTCGTCTTCTCACTAGCTTCTATCGGATTTACGCTACAGTCCCAAAGGATGTGAGCCGCGGTAGCTCTGTCCTTCGCACACAGTCTACACACGTCACTCACACACTCGGACACACGTGCTTAGCTAGCACCAGGGTGAGCAGGGACCCCGTATTTAATTGTCTGTATAACACTGCCTCCTTCCGGGTAAGCCCCGGGTGAGGTGGCGGCATAGTCTGTCTGCTCAGTCTGTCCCATTTCACTGTTTCGTTGAAGGTGGTCATCTTGTCCTTGGCACTGTACCGCGACGAACACTCCGAGTCGGCCGTGTTTGCAGCCGCGCGGTTGGTTAGTCCTCGCGCGGCCGCGTTGGCCGTCTCGTTGTGGCTCGCGTTCCCGCGTTACATGTCACTGCCCATGTGGGCCGGAAACCACTTGATCACTGTAGCACTTTTGTGCCCGATGTCTTCGACCGTGCGCAGTATGCGTGCGGCCTCACTACATACCCTACCCTTGGCATAGTTCTTCACTGCCGTTCTAGAGTCACACAGCACTGTAGTGCATCCGGGGTCGGAGACGACCAAGGCGATGGCCACCTCCTCCACCCGGTGCGCTTCTCGAGTCCGGACGCTCGCTGCAGACTTCGTTGCACCCGTCGATGCGCCGACGAACACCGCCGCGTATGCGTCGCTGCTCCCTCGATACTCCGCCACGTCCACGTAGACGGCGCCTTCTTCTCTGGCGTGGACGTCCACGAGTGACCTGGCCCTCGCCAACCTCCGCTCCTTGTTGTGCTCGGGGTTCACGTTCTTCGGGATCGGGCAGACCCTGAGCCTTCTATTGACGCTATCCGGTGTAGGTACGTTGTTCTGCTGCTTGCCTTCCCTCGGCTCGAGGCCAAGGTTCCGCAGTATCTGTCTTCCGGTTCTCGTTTCAGAGACACGTTCGAGTTGCGCCGTTCTCTATGCCTCGGCTATTTCGTCCAGCGTGTTGTGGACTCCCAGCGCCATGAATGTTTCGGTGCTCGTGCTCCTGAGGAGACCGAGTGCCGCCTTATACGCCTTGCGTATGGCGCCCTCCAGTTGTGGAAGGTGGTCACGTACGTAATGTGGCTGACTGCGAAGGATTGAACGAGCCCCTAGTCAGGCTCTCCTCCTTCATCCCCGCTCTTCTGTTGGACAACCTCTTGATGCGTCTCATTGCGGCGGCCGCTTTGCCCGCGAGCTTGTTCACCGTTTCACCGTTGATTAGATTTTGCTCGATAAGAAGCCCGAGCACTCGAATCTTCTCGAGCTCCGGTATTACTTGTCCTCCCGCCGTCTTGATCGTGATCTTGGGACGCTCATAGTTGACTTCCATATTCTTTCTTTTCCTGCCCACTCCCGCAGGGGCGTCTGCGCAAGCGGGCGTTTGGTGAGTTGCGCCACCACGGACTGGAGCACAAGAGGGTTGGACCCTACCGCGCTTAACCGTGCGTGGCTTAGCCGTGTCCGGGGAAAAGGGGATCCTGGAGGTTGAGCCGAAGCCGGGTGTTTGGACCTTTATGGCCCCCCGGCGGAGGCAACACACCTCTTTGGCCTCGGCTTCACGTAGACGGCACCCCCGGACTGACCCACCCGGGGGAAATCGGTAGTTGCCTTTTCCTGTCTCTCTCTCCAATCTTCGTCTTTCTCTCTCGCCTTTTCATCTTTCCTGTCTTCTACTATCTTCTATATTACTTCCGATCTTCTTGGCAGCGAGGGTTAACCCTGTGTGAGTGGCCGACCTAGGTTATCTCATATTCGGTTATAGTGGTGACGTACGGCTGGCGTGCGCAGGACTTGTTTTTATAAGACCTGTGGCGTCCCCTTGTTGGGCTCCACGGTGGGCGGCTGGCGTTACTGCCGAAAACTGCAAATTTTTTATGGATAGTTCCTTTCCCAAACTCTCCGATCACCCTCAGAAACGAGGGCGCACCGAAGTATTTAAATGTTTTGGTCGCAACACTGAGAACTTTCCCCGATATCAAGTAATACACTGTGAGAAACCAGGAAAGACAACGAGAATGATCTCGCCTTTCCTCGTTTCCAAAAGTCTAACTCAGACAATTGGCCCAGGCTATAAGGCAACCAGAATAGCAAGTGGTGACCTTCTTCTGGAACTTCACGACAAAAAGCAACATGACAAACTATCTAACCTAGTGTCTCTCGGGGACATACCCGTTTCAGTTACCCCACACCGCACCATGAACACCATCCGCGGTGTGATTTCCGATGATGATCTCATGGAGCTGACCGAAGCTGAACTTCTGGAAGAATGGAAAGAACAAAACGTTATCAATGTAAAACGAATCAGAATGAGGCGTGATGGTAAAGAAATTGACACGAAGCATCTAATACTCACATTCGGTTCCAGTGTGCTGCCAGAAACCATCGAGGCAGGTTATATTAAACTCAGAGTAAGGCCGTACATCCCCAACCCTCTCCGTTGCTTTAAATGCCAAAGATTTGGCCACAGTTCACAGAACTGCCGAGGCCGTCAGACCTGTGCAAAATGCAGTGCGAATGAACATCTCTCTGAATCATGTGAAAACTCTCTCCACTGTGTGAACTGTGATGGGGAGCACGCCGCATACTCGCGGTCGTGCCCTACCTGGAAAAGAGAAAAAGAAATAGTAACAATCAAAGTAAAGGACAACATATCATTCAAGGAGGCACGTAGGCGGGTATCATACCTGCCCAAGAACACCTTTGCCGATGTGGCGCGTCAGGGGGCAGCGACACAACGGTTTCCGGCGGCTGTCCGGCTCACACGCGGTGAGCTGCCAGCGACGCCATCCGCCCCCTCGGCGGCTGCAGCTAACACTGCTCCGCCATCTCAGAACACGGGGCCATCGACCTCCAGGCTGGTGGCCTCCAGGGCCATCGTCCCTCGAGGCGAGGCCTTCTCGTCAAACAAACCGCTCGCAAGAGCGCGTGTCCAGCGCCTCGCAAGAGGCTATGGACACAGCAACCAGCCAGACGGCGCCACTAGCGCCTAAGGAGCCGCGAGAGTCTCGCGATCGCTCCAAACAAGAAAAAAACCGCATCACGGCGCCCGGAAAGGACTCTGTGAAGTAATTCCTCTTTCTTAACACACAGCACAAAAACCACATTCAACATGGATACACAAATATTACAGTGGAATGTCCGAGGACTCCTCCACAATCTCGATGACATCAAAGAACTCCTACATAAGTATAATCCAAAGGTGCTGTGTGTCCAAGAAACACACCTCAAACACACGCAAACAAATTTTCTCCGGCAATACGCCATTTTTCGTAAAGACCGCGATGACACAGTCGTGTCTTCCGGTGGTGTGGCTATTGTAGTCGACAGAGGTATTGCCTGCCGGGAACTAAAGCTTCGTACGCCCCTAGAGGCAGTTGCTGTCCGAGGGGTGTTGTTTGACAAGCTGGTCACTGTCAGCTCTATATACATCCCTCCCAATTATCAACTACATAAAACCGAATTCCAAAACTACATAAATGAACTTCCGGAGCCATATATAGTTGTCGGAGATTTCAACGCACATAACACTTTGTGGGGAGACTCACGTTGCGATGCGAGAGGTCGCCTAATTGAAAATGTTCTGTTCTCTTCAGGCGCATCATTACTTAACAGGAAAGAGCCTACGTATTACAGCGTTACACATAACACATATTCATCCATTGACCTAAGTATAGCATCGAGTACACTAATGCCATACCTGGAGTGGTCCGTTCTCAAGAACCCCTTTGGGAGCGACCACTTCCCAATTATGCTAGGCTTAACAGAACAAGATAGATGCTCGCCACACGTTCCCCGATTGAAGCTTGACTCGGCTAACTGGGAACTTTTTCGACAAATAACATATTTAGGCCGGGATGATATTGCCTCCTTTAACATAGACGATGCTGTGGCGTATATAACAGGTTTTATCATTCACGCTGCTGAAAGGTGCATACAACAATCTAATGGACTGGCTAATAAGCGTCGCCTGCCATGGTGGAACGAGGAATGCCAAAAAGCACGTAAAAAGCAAAACAAAGCCTGGGGATTGCTTCGCAACTCCCCAACAGCTGAAAACCTGATAAATTTTAAGCAAGCAAAGTCGCAGGGCAGGAGAACGCGCAGACGTGCTAAAAGAGAGAGTTGGGAAAAATACATCTCCAGCATAAATTCGTACACCAATGAAACGAAAGTCTGGAATAGGGTAAATAAACTAATAGGCCGGGAGTCACATCCCCTACCCTTAGTAAGTAGCCAAGGTGATAGCCTGGAAGACCAGGCGGATTGTCTAGGTGAACACTTTGAATATGTATCAAGTGAATCGCACTATACAGAAACTTTCCTGAAGTTCAAAGAACGCGAAGAGCGGCAGCCCCTTAACCGCAAAGGTTCTTCGAGTGAGGATTACAATCGACGATTTACCTTAGCCGAACTTAAAGCATCTCTCACATGTTGCAACAATTCGGCGCCAGGTGGCGATCGTATTATGTATGAAATGGTTAGATACCTACACCCTGAAACACTGAAAACACTCCTGTCTCTTTTTAATGCCATGTGGGTGGCTGGGTGTATCCCGTCCTCATGGAAAGAAGCCATAGTCATCTCGATACTTAAACAAGGCAAAGACCCGTCCTTAGCCAGCAGCTACAGGCCAATAGCTCTAACAAGCTGCCTGTGCAAGCTGTATGAGAAAATGATAAACCGGCGTTTAATCAGTTTCCTAGAAAATAACGAAACACTAGACCCCTTCCAGTGTGGCTTCCGAGAAGGTAGGTCGACAATAGACCACCTTGTTCGCATCGAGGCAAACATCAGAGATGCGTTTATTCATAAACAGTTTTTACTTTCTGTATTTATAGATTTAGAGAAAGCGTACGACACGACATGGCGCTTCGGAATTCTGCGAGATCTTTCTGCGATGGGGGTCCGCGGTAATATGTTAAACACAGTCGAAAGCTACTTGTCTAACCGCACGTTTCGCGTAAGAGTGGGCAATGTTTTATCTAGAACATTCACCCAGGAGGCTGGTGTGCCACAAGGGGGCGTGCTTAGTTGCACACTCTTATTGTAAAAATGAACTCCCTGTATACACTTATTCCACGCAGCATGTTTTATTCTGTGTATGTTGATGATGTACAGATAGGTTTCAAATCATGCAACATTGCTATCTGCGAACGACAGGTACAGCTTGGATTAAACAAACTGTCTAAATGGGCTGATGTAAATGGGTTCAAAATAAACGCACAAAAAAGTACATGCATACTCTTCTCAAACAAAAGAGGCGTGACACCGGTACCAAATCTCACGATCAATCGAGAGGAACTATCCGTGAGCAGTGAGCATAAATTCCTGGGAATAATTCTAGACTCGAAGCTTACCTTTATCCCCCATCTTAAATATTTGAAGGCAAGGTGTCTGAAGACGATGAACCATTTAAAAATTTTGTCGCGCACAACATGGGGTAGTGACCGAAAATTCCTCCTGAACTTGTACAACAGTCTTGTCCGCTCACGCCTTGATTACGGAGCTATAATTTATAATTCTGCAACGTCAAGTGCATTAAAAATTCTAGACCCCGTTCACCATCTGGGCATCCGCCTCGCGACCGGTGCTTTCCGAACAAGTCCGATCCAGAGCCTCTACGTAGAGTCGAATCAGTGGTCACTTCATCTGCAGCGTTCATATAGTAGTTTTACATATTTTCTTAGAGTACACGCGAACATTAACATCCCTCTTATTCAACCATAAACGACATGACCACTGCCACACTCTTCGAAAATCGACCGGCATCGAGAAAACCGTTCTCTTTGCGTGTGAGGAATCTTAGTGAGGAAATGGGTGTTCCGTTGCTTGAACACTGTCTTATGGCTCCAGCGAAACTGTTACCGCACTGGCAGTGGCAGCTCATAGAGTGTGACACATGCCGCTGTTGCCTTGGCCTTCGAGTGGTACGACGACCTCCACGATGTAGTGATCGC